>NC_054477.1:60994729-61303388 GCF_017639515.1 Carcharodon carcharias | reverse complement strand
TATTGAGGATTGGTTAACACACAGAAGACAGAGTCGGGGTTAATGGGTCTTTTTCAGGTTGGAAAGATGTAACTCATGGAGTGCCACAAGGATCAGTCCTAGGGCCTCAATTATTTACTATCTAAATTAATAACTTGGAGGAGGGGGCAAAGTGTAATGGATCCAGATTTGCTGATGATACAAAAATAGGTGGGAGGGCATGTTGTGATGAGGACAGAAGGAATCTACAAGGGGATATATATACAGGTTGAGTGAGTGGGCAAAAACTTGGCAGATGGAGTTTAATGTAGGGAAGTGTGAGGTCATGCACTTTGGTAGGAAAAATCAAAGGCAGCACAGAGGGATCTGGGTGTTCTTGTGCATGAAACACAAAAAGTTAGCATCAGGTGCAGCAAGTAATTAAGAAGTCAAATGGAATTTTGGCCTGTATTGCTAGGGGGTTGGAGTTTAAAAATAGGGAAGTCTTGTTACAACTGTACGGGTGTTGATGAGGCCCCACCTGGAGCACTGTGTACAGTTTTGGTCCCTGTATTTAAGAAAGGAGATACTGGCATTGGAGGCAATTCAAATGATATTCACTAGGCTGATTCCTGGAATGAATGGGTTGACTTATCCAGAATGGACAAGCAGGTTAGGCCTTTATTCAATAGAGTTTAGAAGATTGAGGGGTGATCTTATTGAAACATACAAGATTCTGAGGGGGCTTGACACGTTAGATGTTGAGAAGATGTTTCCACTAATGGGGGGAATCTGAACTAGGGGACATAGTTACAGAATAAGGGGGCACTCATTTAAAACTGAGATGCAATGGAATTTCTTCTTTCAGAGGGTAGTGAATGTCTGGAATTCTCTACCCCAGAGAGTTGTGGAGGCTAGATCACTGAAAGTATTTAAAGAGGAGACAGATAGATTTTTGAAATATCAGGGTGTTAAGGGCTTTGAGGAGCTGGCATGAAAGAGTTGCTGAGGCCTGGGGCAGATCAGCCATAATCTTATTGAATGGTGGGGCAAGCTTGAGGGGCTGAATGGCCTACTCCTGCTCCTATTTCTTATGTTCTTGCCACACAAGCTGTCTCTGATTAACTTAGTGGCACATTTACAGCATTGCAGGATTAACAGGGGCAAATACCCACAAGATAAAGACTATTCTGTACATCCTGCCCAGAATTCTGACTGAGTTTTGTGCTGTGACCAGCAAGATTGATGTTCTTTTCTCTTTGCTGCCATTTTCTCAAATGCAAACATTGCTTTTTACATAATATGATTTACAGGTATAAATTGGCTAAATGACACTTGTCACATAGAAGAACAGTGCTCATTTGCTAATTTTTCAGTCAATCATGCTGAACTTGTGTTTGAAACATTTTAAATCCAGAAAATTGTTCTCATGGTAATCAATACCCTGGACACTAAGATTATACAAATAAAGTGTACAAGGCAAAATATAAAAGGAGACTTGGACTAAACAAAAAAGACGAAAGACAAGAAGGTGATAACGTCCCCACCCAGTCCCACTAGACGATGGAAAGTGAGAAAAACTTAATTCTTCACTCATTCTTCTGCAAGAAATCTCCTGGATTTAATGATTAATGCCACCAAATTCCACCACATGAGCTATACTTTTTCCAGAAATGACACAAAAGCCAATTAATTAACACAATGAAGAACGAATGAGAAGGATTCAAATTTCCCTCTGTCCTGAGACAAGGCAACAACTTCAACAATTACTTGTATTTATGTAGTGTCTTTAACATCGTGGAATGTCCCAAGGTGCTTCCTGGGAGCGTTATCAAGCAAAATTTGACAATTAGCCAATCAGGGGATACTAGGGCAGATTACCAAAAGATTGGTCAAACAGGCAGGTTTTAAAGGGAATCTTAAAGGTGAAGAGAGATAGGGAGGTTTAGGGAAGGAATCCCAGGTTTTAGGGGTTTGGTTGCTGAAAGCCCAGCCACCAATTGATGAATGTAAACCGGTGAAATTAAATCCGGTTAAGTTCAAAGGCAATAACATAGCATTATTCAGTGCTGACAAGCTGCATTCTGCAAATTATACTTCTTTTGTGTCAGCAGCACATGAACTATAATTTTCCTCAGAACATTTGAGGTACCATGCTAAATTTCATGACTTCAGAAGGGTTGTGCTCCCATAGTTCAGGTTGCCCATATAAGACAAATTCAAGACAGATAAATGATTTTTTGAACCACTCCAATCAAGTTTTTGCTCCCACCGTAGTACTGAAATAGCCCTAGTCAAAGTCACAAATTACATCCTTTATGCCTGTGATCATGGTAAACTCACCCTCCATGATAAGAGCATAAAAATTAGGATCAGTAGGCCATATGGTCCATTGAGCCTGCCTCACCATTCAATATTACTATCATGGCTTCTACCTCAGTTCCACTTTCCTGCCTGCTCCCACTATCCCTTGACTCCCTGAGAGACCAAAAATCTATCTCAGCCTTAAATATATTCAGTGATGGAACATCCACAATCATCTGGTTAGAGAATTCCAAAGATTCACAATCCTTTGAGTGAAGAAATTTCTTCTCATTTCAGTTCTAAATGACCAGCCCCTTAGTCTGAGACTACGGGCAGAATTTTGCCCTCGGATGGCATGTGGGCCCCACTGGCTCGGCGGCGGGCGGACAGCCGACCCCCACCACCGAAATGGGGCCTGCTGCCATTTTGAGTGGGCAGGCCAATTAAGGCCCGCCCAGCGGCCTGCCCGACAGGAAGTGCATAGCGCTTCCTGTGCAGGGGGGTGGGGAGAAGGATTCCCCATCTGTCAAAGTGCGCTCTTTCACACACGTGTGCGAAAGAGTGCACTGCTCCCTGAAGCAAAGTGCTGTCTCAGGGAGATCCGTGAGAGGTAAGTAAAGTCTAAAAATAGAAAAATATTAAAATTATTAACATGTCCCCCTCATGTGACAATGTCACATGAAATGGGACATTTTAGTAATAAACACTTAAAATTTATTACATTTTTAAAAAACAGACATGAAACTTCATCCTGCCAGTGGATGAAGTTTCATGAATAATCTGGAGCCCGCTGGGGCTCCTGGCCTGCTCGCTAGCCTTAAGGTTGGAAGGGCAGGTCTTTAATTATCTTAATTAGCCTGTCAATGGCCTCAGTTGGCCATTGACAGGTTGGCGGGCAGACAGCTGATTTCGCTGTCCATCCGCCTTCCTAAAAATTTAAGGGGACCGGGATGACGTTGGGGATTCCTCCCAATGTCATCCCGTGTCATTTTCCCCTCGGCGAGCGGGCCCTGCCCCCAAATCGCCGAGGGGAAAATCCTGGCCTATGTCTAGGGATGGGCAATAAATGCTGGCCCAGCCAGCGAAGCCCACATCCTGTGAATGAAACGACAATTGTGCCCATGTTCTGGATTCCCCAGCTCAACTTCTTAGCTTTGACATGACAGCTGCAGTGTTGGCAATCCTGGTGCTGATTTCAGCTTCAGGGGTCATTTGCTGGTAATTGTTGATCTAAGGAATGTGAAGCTGTCGACGAGCCCCAAAGTGAGGTTGTCTGTGTTTATCGAAGGTGGAGTCTTTATGTCCTGACCCATAACATTAGTCTTTCTGAGGCAGATTGTCAGTCCAAACACCTTGCAGGCCCAGGAGAACTGATCGACAAGCTGTTGCAAGTGAACTTCAGTATGGGATGCCAATGCAGCGTCATCAGCAAACAGCAACTCACTGACCTAAGGTTGGACGGGCAGGGAAAAATTCTATTTAACTAATTAATTAATGGGCTCAATAGACCTCTTAATCGTTGGTGGGTGCACTGCCGACTCCCGCCGACTGAAATATCGGGCGAGTGCGCGTTGACGTTGGGACACTCGCCCGATGTCATTGCACACTATTTTTCTCCCGTTCTCCTGTGCGCCCACCTCACAAGGGAAAAAAGCTGCCCCTAATTTCTGGAATTCCCTCCCTAAAATCTCCCTCTCTTCCTTAGACAGCCCCTTAGGATCCAGGATGACTTACTTCTCTATTGTCCTGACTAATCCCCAATATTAACATATCCTCCTCTCCTTAGGCAGTCCTTCGAGATCGAGGATGACCTGCTTCCACTCCAGCTTGATGGGTACTGAGATGGCTGATAAGTCCAACGTGTGATCTGCTGACTCTGCCACATGCAGAACATGTGCCCCTTGAAGGGTCGGGTAGACGGATTATTTGGAGGATTGTGAGCTCTCTCTGACACCTCGACTTTGCCCCTGCATGTTCCTGACAAAGTCTCTCGATGTGTTCGGTGCCTTCCCAAATGATGCGTTCGGTGCCTTCCATTTTGGTCAGTCACACGCTAGGGTCTCCTCTGAGTCAGTGGGGGCTCGATCTCTTCAAGGATTGCTTTGAGAACATCCCCAAAATGTTTCCATTGTCCCCCTGGGAGTGACCTGCTACAACTGAGTTCCAAATAGAGCAGTTGCTGTCGGAGTCTGGTATTAGGCATATGAACAACAACAACTACCTAAACTACGCCACCTCTCTATCTCCCTTCCTTTGAGATGCTCCTTAAAACCTATCTCTTTGACCAGACTATTGGTCATCTGTCTTAATATCTCCTCATGATAAATGCACTATATGAATGCAAGTTGTTGTTAAAGTAGCTTTGTCTTTTTAGCTATTTCATATGGAGGATCAATTTATAAGGAAATTTCTTACACGGCACGTTTGCTGCTATTAATACCCAAGCACCTCAATCAGCCAAAGGCTGAGCTGGCACATTGGAGGCATTGATGAATTTCATTGTCTATGTCTGCTTTGTCAAGAAGAGACTCCCAAGATATGGAAAATGTCTGCAGAAGGCTCATTCGGGAAGGCACTGAGCACATCAAGAGGTTTCATCGGGAACATGCAGAGTGAAGTCATGTCAGAGGGAGTGCACAAACCTCCGAACAACTCATCTACCAAGCCCTTCACTGCCCCCGCACGTGACAGAGTCTGCAGATCATGCTTTGGGCTTATCAGCCATCTCAGAACACATCAAACCCAAGTGGAGGCAAGTCATCTTAAATCCTGAAGGACTGCCTAAGAAGAAGAAGGATCAGTGTTTAAAAGACTCCAACTTGTATATTTCAGAAGATTTAATTCAGAGACAGTGGCTGAGCTGTGCCAACTGCTGCAGATAGATTTCCTGACTGGGGTAGCTCTTTCTCTCCCTGTGAAGGTCAAGCAGCATTGGCTTATGTATTAGGATCCATCCGGACCACCTCAATATATACCATACAAATAAACCAATCTGCCCATATAAAGCAAATGATTAAAGCCATGCTTACCCTGGGAAATACCTTCACCACAGTCCATTATGGAATCAACCATTTTATCTCTTTAGCAGCTGATTAACTACTTTGCACAAGGATCATAGTCATGCAACTGATTGTTCATGTGTGTTCAGTCTATAAGGAAACACTTTTTAAAAGCATAATTTCAATGAATAAACAGAAATACTTTAGAAAAGGAAGTATTAGTTTCCACTGATCTTGAAGAGATAAACATCCAACAAGTATCATCTAAAATTGAATTGGCAGACATGCTGTTGGACTGCTCCATCCCCCTAGCAAGGGCATGGGATGGCTCTTAGCTGGTCCCCCTTTCCCAATGCCAGGTCCCTCAATGAGGTACTGAGTACCTTTGAAAGAGGGATTTCCACCCCCCGCCCCCCCAAACCAAGGGAGCCTACAGGCAAACATACCAGGGTTTGCTTGTCATGCTCTCTGCATGGTGAGACCCCTGCCCGCTGTTGGGTTAATACCAGCAGTGGCAAGACGAAATACTTGAGTGGGCACTATTTGCCCACTTCAGGGCCTCAAATGGCAGTAGAGCAGGAAAGCTGTCAACAGGCCTTCCCGCCCTAGACTTAATTGGGGTGAAGGCAGGAAGGTGGTGGTGTCACCATGTTATGACACAGCAGCTGGTAAATGCTGAGCTGTTCAAATCGCAGAAACTTGAAACAACTGTCACAAACAATTTTCAATTTGTATAAATTTCAAGATGTGTGTCCTAAATTCAGTAATAATAAGACCATCAAGTCTTATAGGTTTTTATGAAACTAGATTAAACATTTATTAATAAGAGAAATGATTTTAAATACATACATAGATCTACAAATTACTACTATGATAATTTCTAAATCCACCAATCAATGTAACTCCCAGTTACACTTTCGTTAAGGCAACAGTAAGACACACAGATTTTAAAAGACCCAGGCAAAGAAACATGATACCCTGAACAAGTCGGCTTCCAAGTGAGTTTTCTTAACTTTAGTCCTTTGAGGACAGCAGCTTGAGGCATAGATGCTGAAGGTTTTTCATACTTGTAAGATCTTAAAAATGCCATCTTATACACAGCCCTTGCATCTTCTTTATATATATATCTTCCTCTTTGAATACAAATAGCCATTGTTTCACTATGACTTTGGACTTTATCTCCCTGATAATAAAACCCTCTCATGGCACTAAGTTTTACCAGTAATCTTTGGGAAAAATAAACACACAGTTTCGAAACTTCACCTGGCTAGATGACACATTTCAACCCTCCTTTGAAAACAATGTCATCTGGTTTATTTCAAAATGCAAATGTTCCCTTGACACCTATGTTTCCAAACTTTCCCATGTTTGTCTAACACGTCAAACCTACCCTCTCTTCTTAGATCAAAGCACCCAGACTAGCTGCCTCTAATTCAATTAAATCACACACACATGCACTCACACGTGCACACGCGCACACACAATTGTACAATAAATTCCAAAAACATTATGAGAATGATTATACCTTCTTGACACCCCCACCACCATCCTCTCACCCGATTAATTGCCCCCACCACAGTGACCAAGCTCACCATGGGGGAGGGCACTTGCAGATTATGTTAAAAAAATAAGTAGAGTGCATATTGGATTAATCAATCAATACCAAATTTATTAGCCATAGAACCCTGCATACCCTTAAGATTAACACTAAGCAAAGATCAACAATAAAAAAACAAAAGGTTCACACTTCAAAAGTGAATCAATTTCTTACACCACAGCACTTTCACCAGCTTGGCATCAGCAGCAACACCATAAGATCGATGAGATGACACTACAGCCTCCTAAGGTGCTCAGAATGAAATGGTTTAAATGGGCATATCTGAGGCAGCAGCACTGTAGTAAAGTGTAAATAATGCCTCCAACTATGCAAGCTGTCATTTTCTGACCCCCCACCCCCACAAGCAATGCAGCTGCCCAATAACTGGTCTGTATGAATTTTCCTTGCCATTGAGGACTGAAGGTCAAAAGTGAGGCATCACTGACAAACTGGGCACTGGAAGCCTAGGGTATTTTTTATCATATATCCTGGAAACAGTTCTACAATCAAAATACATCACAAAAGATGTAATTCAGACAAAGCTCATAATTAAAGACACACCTGTCACAAAATGTAATGGGGTCAACTTTCCACACGTTTTTCACTGGTGCAACCTGCGTGGGGGTGGCGGGGGGGGGGGGGGGGGGGGGGGGGGGGGGTGGAAAATCAGACAAGAAGCTATTCCACCATGCACCCTCCAGCACCACCAACAGCAGGCTATACCAAGTCATGCATCAAATCATGAATCCTGGCACACATCATCCTCGTTTGGAAGCACTGACAACAATAGCGATAGTAACTTCACCTTCAAAGTACTGCATTGGCTGGAAAGCACTTTGAGATGGTCCTGAAAAGCACATGTATAAATGCAACACTTTTTTTCTCCTGGAAGTGACATTGGAAGTATAATAAATCTGCCCAAACATGGGGAGGTATACTATTATAGGATCCGAATGACAGGATCATAGCATGTTATGTACTTACCATCATTCGCAACTTAGCAGCTATGGGTGTAAGGAGCATTGGTATATTCCTGGCAAAATGTACTCAACATTGCCCTCATCCTGATGGTCATCTTTGTGTGCAGCTGGATTAAGCTATTCGTAGACCCTCGGTAAAAGGAGAGGGTGGATCCTGTGGGGTGGTTCCCTGAGCAGACTGACAAAGTCATTTGGCAGAATGCCTCATCACCAGAACTTTCCAACAAACACCAAGATGTAGCTTCGCTGGTGGTGAGAAAGGCCCTCCCTGTAAGATCCTTCCTATACGCCAGGAGTCTCACTCCCTCTGCACGTTGCCCTCGAGGTGGCTGTGGTGGGGAAGAGACCGTTGTTCACCTCCTTGTAGATTGTGTCTTTGCAGAAGAAGGTCTGGAGAGAGATGCAGTGGTTGCTGTCGAGGTTCATCCCGAGCAGTTCTGTGACAGAGGACTCTGTGCTCTACGGGCTGTTCCCAGGGACACACACCGAGACAAACATCAACTGCAGCTGGAGGATCATCAACTCGGTGAAAGACGCTCTTTGGTCTGCCCGAAACTTGTTGGTTTTCCAGCGCAAAGAGTTGTCCCCGACCGAGTGTTGCAGACTGGCACTTTCCAAGGTCCAAGACTACGTGCTGAGGGACACAGTTAAGCTTGGGGCAGCCGCCGCAAAGGCGCAATGGGGAAGGGTCGCTGCCTAAGACCTTTCTGCCACAGTGCACTGGGGGGCTGGGAACTGTAAAGAGCCCCTCAGGCTGTACAGATTAAAATGTATGTCTGCCAATGATTGAAATATTCATTGATTTTTCTGATACACCTTGTGTTTCATGTTGTAAAAGTTGAACCTGTTTGTATCTTTATAATGGTGATTTGAAATGTTTCGAAATGTTTTTGAAGATTTATGAATAAAGTATATTTTTGCAAAAAAAACAAAAAATTCGTAGACCCTCGGTACACAAATGCCAAGTGTCAGTACTTTCTGAGGTTCTACCTGTCCCTGCAATGGATGCATCTGACCATTCTGGGGCACTCCATTCAGTTGGACCATGCCATACCACCTAACTCATGGAAAAGTTTATGCAGATAAACACCTTTGACCACAAATCCACTAGGCAGCAGTCTGCATGTAATACCCTTGAGGTCTTGCAGGAAAAAGAGATGGTGGATTCTGTGGGATGGTTCCCTGGAAAGACTGTCAAAGTTTTTTGGCAGAATGCCTTATCATCAGAACTTTCAAACAACATGAAGACATAGCTTGGCTGGAGGTAGGAAGGGCCCTCCCTGTCAGATCCTTCCTATATGTCTGGACTCTCACTCCCTCAGCACATTGCCCTTGAAGGGGCTATGGTGGAGAAGAGACCATTGTCCACCTCCTTCTGGAATTTGCCTTTGCGAAGAAGGTCTGGAAAGAGAGGCAGTAGTTTTTGTTGAGGTTCATCCCGAACGGCTCCAGACTCATGACTCTGTGCTCCAAGGGCTGTTCCCAAGGATGCACACCAAGATAAGCATCAACTGTTGCTGAAGGATCATCAACTAGGTGAAAGACACCCTTTGTTCTGCCCAAAACTTGCTGGCCATCCAGTGCAAAGAGTTATCTATCACCCAGTGTTGCAGACTGGCACATCAAGGCCCTGGACCATGTGCTGAGGGATGTACTAAAGCTTGGGGCAGCTGCTGCAAAAGCATAATAGGGAAAGGCCACCATCTGATACCTTTCAGCCATAGTACATACAGGGGCTGAAAACTAGGTAAAACCTCTTGGGCTATGTGATATGTAATGAATATTATAAAGATTAACTCTAATTGTAAATGTAATGAGTAACACAGTTTTGGAAGAAACTGATTTGGTTTGTTTAAGTAATGTTGACTTTGAAAGGCCATGTAATGTACTTCTAGAAATTTTATGAATAAAGTATATTATTGGAAAAGAAATTCCTTGGTATCCACATTGTTAAGGACTGTCAGGGGAGCAGAGGTGCCTCTCCTTACAATTTCCCTCTATACATGGAAGTAATTGACTTTTTAGCAATTCACTACAGCAACATAGTTAAGATGCAGAACATAGCTAATGTGGGGGAGGATTGATCAGCACAAATCTGCAACCTGTCAGTGAACGGTCCGATATGTTAGCTTTATATGATTGGCAGAAATGCTTTCTTAATTCAAATATATATACACATAACAGTGATTTTTTAAAGTTACAGGACCCACATACTGGAAACAGTGGCCAAAGGAATCGGTGATGCTGCTTCATTGATCTTATGGTGCTGAGGTGGGGAGAACACTCACTGGAGGAGTTAGTAAACCGATAGGATTGAATGTGGGTGTGGAGACTCTCCTTGCGTAGTAGGCACACTCATCTGAAAGTATGTGGAGATTTATTAATACGCACTTCACTCAGGTCGAAGATTGGTGAAATTATTCTCATTGTTAGTGCTGCTTGTAATATTTTAACGATGTTAGTTTGGCAATTCCCCAAGATTAAATTTCCTTTATCATTTTGTACTTTAATAGTGTGGACGATTGATAAGAGATATCTTTACAACATGTTCTTATTAACTTTCATGAGTAATGGGGAATTCTGCTCTATGCCTTAGGCGTTTTTGTTTCGTGACCTTAAACAGGTCATTTTCCTGTTGGCTGGTATTTTGTTAAATTTTGGTTCTGTACCTTTCTGGCATCGAATTGGACAAGATCACTCGATTTCGAAAAGGAGAGTCTGGGAACATTAAAATCAGGTAATCAATGCATGACTATTATGACAGTATTTATAGCATACCAGAAAAGTAAACAATCAGTTTGCTTCACACAGCTACAATCAAAAGCATTTATGAGAAAACCAGAACATCCCTGATTCCACATTTCAACAAGCCTCGAGTTTCAGACAGCGCTGTCAGTATCAGCCCTGAGGCACTTCCCGAGCCTTAACAAGTAATGAAACAAAAGAAGCACACGGACTACATACTTCAACCTCTCGTTATTTATCCTCTGAACCTCCTTATCCCGCTCCAGCACTTTTAGGATCGCACTCATTTCCTCGCAGTTCAGAAAACTCAGATCCACTGAGTGCTTTGGTTTGGACGTCCTTCGGGAAAACATTGCCGCTCGATTGTGGATCTCGGCCACGCTCAGCCCCAGGTGAAATTGCTCAGATATCCAGGGCGGTCCCACTGAACGACCGCAGTTCCCTCGCAGCCACTGACAGGGCCGTTACTCGGGAAACCCGCGCTGACTGACATGGCCAGACCATTGCAATTGGTGCAGCTCTCAGGCAGCCGCCAATCAGCTCAAAGAAAGACTGGGTTTCACTCACCTTGACAAGGTGAATTCGATCGTACAACGCAGGAACTTACAGATCAATAACTTCCGACTTTGGTCGGAGAAAATGCAAAGTTAAGTAGCTGCTGCTAACTAAAGTAACAAATATTTGAATATATCCCTTTCTACTGTTGCTTTCAGACCGCAAATGTACATAAAGCGGCAGTAGAAAGGGATTAATTCAAATATTAACAAAAAAACTGCGGATGCTGGAAATCCAAAACAAAAACAGAATTACCTGGAAAAACTCAGCAGGTCTGGCAGCATCGGCGGAGAAGAAAAGAGTTGACGTTTCGAGTCCTCATGACCCTTCGTTCTGTCGAAGGGTCATGAGGACTCGAAACGTCAACTCTTTTCTTCTCCGCCGATGCTGCCAGACCTGCTGAGTTTTTCCAGGTAATTCTGTTTTTGTTTTTAATTCAAATATTTGTTATTTTAGTTATCCTTATCCCCAACATTATCCCCAAAGCACATAGAATTATACAGCATTTAAGCACAGAAACAGCAACAGATGTCTACACAGAACAGACTTTCTCCTGACTCCATCTCAGCCTTTCAACATAACCTTCCATTTCTTTCTTCCTCAAGTTTTTAACTCGTTCCACATTGTTTTTTCTAAGATGTTCTAACATTTTTCTCAGTAAAGATGTAAAGTTCGGAATTATTCGTGATCATCTTATAGTTATGGCCCGTGGTTTTGAACACCCCCCCCCCCACCAATAAATGGAAACATTTTCTCCACAATATCAGACGCCTTCATAATATAAAGACGTTTATCAGGTCAGGAAAAAGAGGAAGTAAAGAAAATTAACAGTTTTGAAATCTGATGCTTACGAAGGATCTAGGGGTAAGTTAGATAGAGAAAGGAAATCAGGAAGAAATACTAAACGAGGCCGGAGAAACAAGTGAACTCAAATAGTATCAAAAGAAGGCAAATGGAGTTCTTCACACATGTCATCCGTGCAGAAGGGTTGGAAACACCGAATCACCAGCAGGATTAATGGAAGAAAGGCAAGAGGCCATCATTGAAGGAAGCAGCTAGACAACATTAAGGACTGTCTTAACCAGAGCCCCAACAAGGTTGTCCAGTGTTGCTGTGATCGGAAAGTTTGGATGGTGTGGTGGTCCACACCCACTTGGCATGGCACTTTTCAGGTCACCTTTCAGTCTTCTCTTCCGTGTCTTCAATCTTGTTTGATTTATTCAAATATTTGTTACTTTTCACTGCTCTGATTTGGTGATTTTTAAGGAAAATTAAACCCGTGAGCCTTAACTGGCCAATGATACAAGAAGGCATCGTTTATTAACAAGTGTCTGTTACTTACATCATCAAACTTGGCTCTACGTTGCTCACGATTTATAAAATCGGTGTTGGTTCAATTTTTCTTTTTTCCTTTTGAAGTAAGAGCTTTTTGGGTAACCAGAATCTTATAAAAATAATCACAGAGATGAATTCTAGCCGAAGGGAGCTGAGGATCCATACATTTAAGAAATAACTATTGATAATATTTCTTCACAATGTACTAGCTTTAACTGAATTATGTAGTTATATATACAGTATCAACAAAACTACACTGTATCTTTAGGGGAGGGGCACTTTGTGAGAACTAGACATCTATACAGTGATTTAGCGAGCATGTAAGAAGAAACAATTCCAGTTCGCATTGTACATATTTGATATTCATTGCACAGTATTTGTACAATCGCTTTGCTTTATTCACACAGTGCAAATAAAGGAGGAACCCCAAATTTATGCTTTTGTTTCCAACTTATCTTTACTTAAAAATATTTTCCCCACCTCTCCATTTCTCTATTTAAAAGCCTTCTCAAACCCAATTTTAAAGTCACCTCTCCTTACTGGCCTAGTGATGGCTTGGCATCTGTTCACGGTCGGTGTTTTTTAGGAAGGAGTAGACCTTCAGTACATCTGGCCCACAGTGTCCCTTTAGTGCATTTCTCATAAAATTCTGATAATTGTAACTTCTGCTTGGTTTCTTCCACTCCAAAAAAAAAACAATTTTCAATTAGGGACCCTCTCTTCAGATGACTTTAAAAAAAACCCACATCATTTCCTAACCTGTAGGTTGGACTTGCAGTTTGTATCATAAGAGCTTCTTGGTTATCGTTTCCCAGGAGTGTTCTCAACAAATTTCAGATTTTATGTTGATGTTGTTTAGGAAATAGAAACTGTTAGATGAAGAAAGATCCATCCAGTTTGCCTTCTATATTCCTGGTAGTCACACAATACAATGATTCATACCAATCATTTTTCAGCTTGAACTTGATAGTTGACATCTAAAAAAAACTTGCTATGTCACATGCCTGCTTCATGTTGTATTACCACATGGCAGCTGAAACAACTCAAACTACACAGTTATAAATTCGTACACATTGAGATGTATATTGGGCTTTGGAATGCCTTTCTAAATTATTTTAGAGGAGAAAGTGGCACACACCACAGAGGCAAACTAATCTGATGGCAGACATGACAACTCCTATATTCTGAATCATCTTGAGGAATCAACCCCCCAAAATTATGACAATCAAGACAATAGAAAGTGTGGAGCAGGGAAAACTTAATCTCAACTCTAAACAAGGTAGATGTCCTTTCTAATACTTCCTTCTTGCTCCTTCTTGTAAATAAAAATCAAGTTCTGTCAATTCTGTGAAATAGAATTTCTTTCCATTTTAGGCACCCAACATCAATATCAACTCCCAGTTTATTTATAACAAAAACAAAAATACCTGGAAAAACTCAGCAGGTTTGGCAGCATCTGTGGAGAGGAATACAGTTAACGTTTCGAGTCTGCATGACTCTTCAACAGAACTAAGGAAAAATAGAAAAGGGGTGAAATATAAGCTGGTTTAAGGGGTTGGGGGGGGGGGGACAAGAAGAGCTGGATAGAGGCTAGATGGGTGGAGATAACCAAAAGATGTCACAGATAAAAGGACAAAGAGGTTTTGAAAGTGGTGATATTATCTAAAGGAATGTGCTAATTAAGGGTAGAAAGCAGGACCAAACGCAGACTGGGTGACCGCTTTGCAGAACACCTTTGGTCTGTCCGCAAGCATTACCCAGACCTCCCTGTCACTTGCCATTTCAACACTCCACCCTGCTCTCATGCCCACATGTCCGTCCTTGGCTTGCTGCATTGTTCCAGTGAAGCTCAACACAAACTGGAGGAACAGCACCTCATCTTCCGACTAGGCACTTTACAGCCTTCCAGACTGAATATTGAGTTCAACAATTTTAGATCATGAACTCTCTCCTCCATCCCCACCCCCTTTCTGATTTTCCCCCTCCTTTTTTGTTTTTTTCAATAATTTATATAGACTTTTCTTTTCCCACCTACTTCCATTATTTTTAAATGTATTTCCATCCATGGTTTTATCTCTACCTTTTAGCCTTTTTCGATTCCTTCACCCCACCCCACCCCCATTAGGACTATCTGTACCTTGTACCTTGCTCATCCTGCTTTCTACCGTTAATTAGCACATTCCTTTAGATAATATCACCACCTTCAACACCTCTTTGTCCTTTTGTCTGTGACATCTTTTGGTTATCTCCACCTATCACTGGCCTTCTAACCAGATCTTCTTATCCCACCCCTCCCCCTTAAACCAGCTAATATTTCACCCTTTTTCTATTTTTTCTTCGTTCTGTTGAAGAGTCATGCAGATTCGAAATGTTAACTGTGCTCCTCTCCACAGATGCTACCAGACCTGCTGAGTTTTTCCAGGTATTTTTGCTTTTGTTTTTGCTTTTGTTTTGGATTTCCAGCATCAGCAGTTCTTTGCTTTTATCCTAGTTTATTTATCCCAGGTTGGTTAGTTAGTTCTGAAGAAGTCATATTGGGCTCAAAAGGTTAACTCTGTTTCTCTCTCCACAGAGGCTGTCAGACCTGCTGAGTTTTTCCAGAATTTTATGTTTACATAAGAAAGGATGCTATAAGCACTTAAAGCGTAGAGGTATTTGGCTAGAGAAAGCTTGGGAAATGAACCCTCATGAATGAACCTTGATGGAAGGATGGGATTAAGGTAGGGGTACGTATACATGATATGCACTGACTGACACAATGGTTCCAGGTGTTATGAAGATATTAATGTATATAATGTTATTGGAAATTATTTTAAATTAGACTTGTAGTAGGGTCTGTGTCTATGGATATGAGTGTGTGTGTCTTAATTGGATTAAAGCTGGCTAGTCTGGGTGCTTTGAGTATAGTAGTTTTGAAATATTAAACAGTAAGGTAAAGGGTACATTTGCATTTTGTTGAATAAACCATTCAATGACTAGGGGTGAAATCTTGCACCTAGCTAGGAGACACCAAGCAATATATTTATATTACTAATAAAATTGATACTATGAAAGAGGTTTTATTATTAGAAGAGGTGGAGACCAAAGGGCCTGGTGATAGAATGAGAATTTACATTCAAAGGGAAGGCTAGGTATATACAGAAGAGTTTTGTGTGAGTAAATCAGAGGCATGGAAGGTCTAAGCCACCTGTAAGCCTACAACAGTGCGAAGAAACAAATTGAAAGGAACCTCATTTTGAATTTGTAAGATAAAATGTGCTTTGACTGGTGTCTGTTTGAATCTATGGATTATTGTCACCTTGGGGAAGGTTACCTGGGAGTGATTAATTTGGGATTTGTTTAATAGTTATTATGGTAGTAATTTGTAGATGTGTATACGTTTAATACATTGTAAAATTAATAAATGTTTAATTTAATTTATATGAAAACCTCTGGAGGCTTGGTGGTTTCATTTCTGAATTCAGAGTTGCATCTCAAACATACCAATTGAAAATATAGGTTATGACAGCTGTTTAAAGTTTCCCTCAGGGATTTAAAATAACTCCGCCTTTACCAACTCTCTGTGTCATAACATGACCAGTTGGTTTAATCACATGGAGATACACTTCTAACCAGCTGAAGAAAGATCATTAAACTGACTAGTTAGTCATTCATGGGATCTGGGTGCCGCTGGCTAGGGCAGCATTTATTGCCCATCCTTAATTGCCCTTGTTCAGAGGGCATTTTAAGAACCCTCTGGAGCCGCATGTAGGCCAGACCAGGTAAGGACAGCAGATTTCCTTCCCTAAAGGACATTAGTGAACCAGATGGGTTTTTACAACAATTGACAATGGTTTCATTATCATCATCAGACTTTTAATTCCAGATTTTTATTGAATTCAAATGTCACCATCTGCCATGGTGGGATTCAAGTCCAGGTCCCCAGAGAATTACCCGGGTCTCTGGAATACCAGTCCAATGACAATACCACTATGCCAGTGCCTCCCCTAAAATGTTAACTCTGTTAACACTGATGCTGCCTGACCTACTAATTATTTTCAGCATTTTCTGTTTTATTTCAGATGTCCAGCATCTGCAATATTTTGATTTTGTAATGGTAATGTTGTTGCATTCTGACACTACTTCTCAGGCATTAACCTGTGTCAAGTCTTACTTTGTCAAGTCTTACTTATACTGGATAAAATAGAACCACTGTCACCAAAAAGGATTTCACTTTGGATCATTTTGGAACTTGAGAGTGAAGGGTTTAAAAAGGTTAATTGACTGATACCCTTGAATTCTAACAGTCCTATAGTATCTTCAGAGCTTTCTGAATGGTATGTTGGAGGTGCTGCTCTGACATCTGTGCAACTATTGTAAAATCTGTAGGCCAACACAAGATCAGTAACAACTTTCCAATCATTTGCTGGGAAATCCATGGAGATATAGGTGCAAAATGTTGTGTCCCTCATGAAAATTGACTTTGGCTCTATACACATTAATCGTGGATGTTATGAATTTGGGTCTGCTGGATACCTTTGTGGGAAGAATGGTGTCAGTAGTCCTGTAATTACTCTAAATGTCTCACTTTTATGGCAGTAGACTCACACTTCCCTTTATCGACTTGCAGAATAGTGGAATCCAGGTGTAACAGTAGCATTCACTTGTGATTTGAACCAGGTATTTGTGTCTTTTACCCATATTTCTTCAATTACAAAGGCAGACAAAGTTAGTGTTAGGTAAGGCAAATTGGACTCTTAAACTGTTTTATTACACATTAAGGTGAAATCTACAGAACAGGTATGAGCAGAGCAACATAGTTCAACAGATATAAAATAAATAAATTGTGTCAAGACCCTATATCAGCTGGTCATCTTACTTATCTACAGTCCAGCGTAGAACCACTCACCCTATATGCCCCTGTCTTTTGCGGCCTTTAGCTGTCTACCTTTATGTGCAATATTCTGTCTTCTGAAGCCCAACTGTCAGTTCTAATTTGAAAGAAACTCTGCTACAGTATCAAAACTCCTTCACTGTCAGTGGGTCAAAATCCTGGAACTCCCTCCCTAACAGCACTACGGGTATTCCTACACTACATGGACTGCAGCATTTCAAGAAGGCAGCTTACCACCATCTTCTCAAGGGCAATTAGGGATGGGCAATAAATGCTGGCCTAGCCAGCGATGCTCGAATTCCATGAATTAATTAAAAAGTCTAACCATTGTCTATCCACTTGCTCATAAACTAACAAAGGTCAAAGGTTTTCTAATGTAATGGTGAAATATATTTTCTCAATATCCAGACAAATTATCGAATTATTTATTTCCTAGTTTTTGGATAAGCAATGTGCATAAAATTGCATTTTAACAAGATGTCTCTTTTAAACATGTGAGCAAACATTTTACTTTTCAATTCTTCAGTATTAAATACAACTTTTTTCCAAATTCTCCCTGTAGAAAAAAGTGATGAAATAATCCAGAAATATGGCACTGGGCTTCATACCATCTAGTGGTTGTCAAGGATCTGTTCTCATACAGTTCCCTAGTCACCTTCAGGAGATACCCAGAAGCTAGTGCAAGGCAAAAGGGAGCATTGATGAGGCAGCTACATTGAGAGGACTTGCTGGGTTGGGCCAAAGCCCAAAAATGATGCCAAATCATGGGCAGGAACAGCCAACCAATGCCGGGACCAAAATGCTGATAGTAGTTGTAGTCATCTCCTGTTTCAATATAGAGCAATATCGTATCACAGCTCTGTCAAGAGGCCCCCCACTGAGAAACAGCAATCTGCCGCCACACTTTTCACACTGAGGCAGAACTTAAGGAAGAGAACTGAAACAAATATGAGATGCCACACATCATACTGCTATTAAATTGCCCAATGGAATTTCCATTCTGTGCATTGTGGTTCCTGCCTATGAGAAAGCTCTGATATTGTGGTAAAAGGTATCTGCAAATGGATACTTCTGAAGTGCAGTCACTATTGTTATATAGTTGAGCATGACTGCCAATTGGAGCATGGCAAGATCCCACAAGCAGCAATACAGTCAATCACTAGTTAATCTGTTTTGGTTTTGTTTGTTAGTGGGATAAAGATGAGCTAGAATACCTGTAGAAATTTCTGTTCTTTGAACAGTAAATACAATACACATTGTATAGGCAGATTGGGCCCAGTTTAACATTTCATCTGAGGGACTGCATTTAGCACAATGAAGCATTTCATTTGTAATGCACTAAAGTGTCAGTTCAGATTATGTGCTTACTTCTTGGAGTGTGATTTGAATCAACAAGCGAGCAATTACATTTATGTGGCAGAGGATTGCAGAGCCGATCATCCGTGACTGCGCCTTATGGCTTTTGGTTCAAGCACCAGACTGTTCCACTGGATCTGATACAGCTAGTTTAACTGAGGATGATCTTGCAGCCCCCTCCAATTTCCAGATTGTTGTTGTCTCAGTCTGACCTTGATTTTTATCTACAGTGCCCAATTTAAGGGGAAATTTATCTCTGAGATGGATGTTAAGAGTGCCCAGTGTGGATGATTAATGATGACTTCAATCTTCTGGTTGTTTTCCTATTTTGCAGACAAAATCAAACCATTTAATTTTTATCTGTTACTTTGACAGTGCATATGAGATGTTTTCAATCTCTTTATGTCTTGCTTAGCAGCACCCTTTCAGATCCTTACAAAATTATTGGAAAGACAGGTCTGATAAATTTCTGCTTTTGGAGTGATTTTTACATTCTGTGCAAGACCTTGCTGAAGTTAAACCAACTCTCCTCAGTTTGGCAGGCTCGCTACTCTCATTTGGTGACAGTTTGCTACCCAGCCAGAATATCCCAAAGGATATCCCAAACATGTTGAAATCTTACCAATACACCTCTGAGATCACTGATGTGAGGAGGTCATCATCTGCATAATCCAGGTCTATGGAGAACTGCTTGCAGAGGTTCAGTCCAGGAAACAGTCCATTAAATGACTGAACACCATTGGAACCACGAAGCATCTCTGACCTGGTTCCAGATATGATGTAGAATGTTTTACATTTGTGGTTCTCCAATGAGACTCATAGGGTGGGATTTTCCTGCCCCACCCACTGCCCAGATTGCCCTGTCCCATCGAAAGGCAATGGACTTTTGGCTGGGCCGCCGAATCTCCAGCAGTGTATCCCGCCCTGATGGGGCTGGAAAATCCCGGCCATTGTCTCGAGTCTCTGGAAAGTACTGAAGGTCAGAGGGACCTTGTGTGCATATCCACAGGTCGCTGAAGGTAGCAGGGCAGGTAGATAAGAAGGTGGTTAAGAAAGCATATGGGATACCTGCCTTTTTTAGCCGAGGCATAGAATACAAGAGCAGGGAGGTTATGCTGGAACTGCATAAAACGCTGATTAGACTGCTATGGAGTGTGCAGTTCTGGTCACCACAATATAGGAAGGACGTGATTGCACTGGAGAGGGTGCAGAGGAGATTTACCAGGATGCTCCTTAGGCTAGAGGGTCTGAGCTATAAGCAAAGATTGGATAGGTTGGGATTGTTTCCCTTGGCGCAGCGAAGGTTGAGAGGGACCTGATAGAGGTGTATAAGATTTTGAGAGGCATAGATAGGTTGAATAGGAAGGCACTTTTTCCATTAGTAGAGAGGTCAATAACCAGGGGGCATAGATTTAAGGTAAGAGGTAGAACGATAAGAGGAGAGTTGAAGAGAAATGTTTTCAATCAGAGGGTGGTGGAAGTCTGGAACTCACTGCCTGAAAGGGTGGTTGAGTCAGAAACTCTCGTAACATTTAAGAAGTATTTAGATATTCGCTTGCATTGCCATAGCCTCCAGGGCTATGGGCCAAGCGCGGGAAAATGTGATTAGTGTAATCAGATCTTTGTTGACCATTGCTGACACGATGGGCTGAATGGCCTCCTTCTGTGTTGTGAACATTTATGAGTCTCTGAGTCTGTAATCCAATGCTTCCCAAACTTTTTCCTACTGTGAACCCATTTTGAGGCTTGAAAATTGCCATCACCCCAGTGGGGTGGGGAAGTAAAGCTGTGAGAGGGTGGGTGGATTAGGTTATGAAGAGAGTTTGGATAGACTTGAGTTGTTTTCATTGGAGCAGAGAAGACTGAGGGGTGACCTGATCAAGGTGTACGAGATTATGAAGGGCATGGACAGGGTGGATAGGGAGCAGCTGTTCCATTAGTTGAAGGGTCAGTCATGAGGGGACACAAGTTCAAGGTGAGGGGCAGGAGGAAAAGTTTTTTAACCCAGACAGTGGTGATGGTCTGGAATGCGTTGCCTGGGAGGGTGGAGGAGGCGGGTTGCCTCACATCCTTTAAAAAGTACCTGGATGAGCACTTGGCACGTCATAACATTCAAGGCTATGGGCCAAGTGCTGGTAAATGGGATTAGGTAGGTAGGTCAGGTTTCTCACATGTCAGTGCAGACTCAATGGGCCGAAGAGCCTCTTCTGCACTGTGTGATTCTGTGATTTGAGAGAGCAAAGGTGGTAGTGAGTTGTGAGAGTGGGGTATGGTGGTAAAGCATGGTGGGAAGTGTTTCAGCTGTAGGTTTTTTTTTAAAAAAACACCTATGTTTTCACAGGTTTTTTTGCAGCAGGAATCAGACCTCAACGTTCTGTCCATTAGGCCACATCACCAATAGAAAAAAGTGAGAATTTAAAGGGGCCACACAGCGGTTAGCACTCAGTTTGAGCTCCATGACGGCCATTGCTGCCCAGAGCTCCCGACCCCAAAATCTCATCTTGCAACTCCATTGGGGAATGCGATCCATAGTTTGGGAAGCCCTGGTGTAGATATTAAATTAACCTCAAGAGAATGTCAGCGACGTTAATGTCTTGTACAGCCATCTATAAAGTGTTTCTGTTGACAGCAACAAAGGCTGCCTTGAGTTCTACATATGTGACTTCCAGAGGGCAGTAGAATTAGCGATCAATATTAGACAATTGACAGACAGCAAGTAATCAATACCTGGTCCTGAGACCCGCATTGATTACAGCGATGGAAAAGGCTTGTTTAGCCATAAAAGAAAACTACAAAATGCTCATATTTCTGGACCCAACTGTATATCACTCAAACTTCTCAAGTGCACCACATCGAGTCTGACTCTGAATTTGGAATTCTGGAATTGCACCAGTGGAGAGGAAGGAAGGGGTCATTATCTCACTCTGTATGAAATAAGGCTTACAAATGGAAAGTTAGTTATAGACCAAAAACTCTCCTTTCAGATACTGGAGATGTCTTTTCATCCATTACTCGCTCAACTTCAGCCACTCCTAACAAAAACCTAAGCAAGCTACAATGAACACCATACTTGCTCTCTGCCTATTGCCTAAGATTCATGGCAAAATTTAAATTCAGAGCAGATCAAAAATAATGCTGCATATTTGCTGTTTTGCACCATCTAGTGTAGGATGTTAGCATGTTCTCCTTTCCAGAATGCAACTCTATCAATTGTGTTTCATGTAATCAAATATATATCAGTAATATGACATTAGGAACACTGGATACATTTATTTTCTGTGGTTTCACCTTCTCTATAACATGAAACATATGAAATCCTGTGTTGTCTTAATGGGAGAATGAAGCAGTCTTTTGGATAATGCTGAGCTGAGGCCAATCTACCACTAATTTTGAAATATATTAGGTGACAAGTATGAATACAAATGATTTACCTATAAATTTGCAGCAATGCTACTAGATTAATGACCTTATGCATGCCCTAATGCATGAAGAAAGCCCGCCACCATCTAATATGGGAAACTAGGGATAGCAATAAATGTTGGCCTTGCCAGCAATGTCCACATTCTGAGAATGAATAAAAAAACTAACGTAGCATAATTAAGTCATTATCTGTACTAAAATCTACAGCCACAAAAAGTATATTAATTCTCTTTTTTGATAAAGTGCTAATGTTACAAATGTATATTTAAAATCCAAATGCCATGTAAAATAATCTATTCCTTCAAATGGAGGACTTTTTAAATAAAATTGTGTTTTAAAAAATAGATTTTACAGTTCCAGGTAAATTGCAGCATGTTTCAGAAACATTTTTTAATTCCAAACTTTGAACCATGAATGCAAAGTGTGTGATTAATTCATATTATAAACAAGAAGAATGTGATTAAAATTGTTTACAATTTTCAAATTTTATCAATACTAATTGATCATTACTAGACAAGCAGAAATAGTATACAGGTTAAAAATTCAAGTCCTAACTGAAATTTTAACTAAGTTGAAGGTCTGGGATGCTGGATAAACTATAAATCAGTTAATAATACTAAATTGATTTAGTATTAATCAGATATTAGTTGTTAATACTTTCCAAGAAAATCTCTGACCAATGCCATAGGAGGTCAAATGATATTCTATAATTTAACTACTGGCAGCCTGACATTACACTGGTGACTTGCCCTCCAATTTACTCTTCTGCCGACCTTGCATATGTTATTGGAAACTCAACATATGGCTCTAATGCGACCTAGTGATTGTGCTCTAAAAATACATTCCAAACACCAATGCTTTTGAAACATTAGTTTTAAATAAGCTTGCAAGATTTCCAAAACAATGAATAAACACTTCTGATTGTCTGAGACAGTGGTGGTGATGTGTTCACTCAGTGACCACTTCACTCAGGGAATCCAAGTTGTCATGGTAACCTGCACTTTTACATGCCTTTTGTAGTCTGGAGCTATGGATGGTAGAGACTCGAACATTGTAAATTGAAGATTGTACCCATGCTGAGTTTCAGATCTCAGAAAACCCATTATGAAGAGACATCCAGCCAAAGTTAAACACTTCCTAATAGGGAAAGTAAAACTGGAAGCCAGGTCTGTAAATTGGAATACATTTTACCCTATCTTGGAGACCTAGGACCAACTCACCAATGCCATCTCAGCCAAGGATTCTACAAAGAAAACCAAGAAAGGGGAAGAGGAGAAAAACACTTCAAAGCAACAAATTTTACCTTCCAACAAAAATAAAAGTTCTATACTATGCTTCTATGTAAATCATGTTAAATCATGTATTCACCTTTCACAAGTAGGAACTACTAGCAATTCTGCCATTAATGATTCATTTTAGTTTATCTCACAACCAAGTTTAACACCTCAATATTGAGAATTCACTGGTACACCAGCAAAAATCATTGAATATCGGCCAAGTTGAGAGCACTAGCTTTTCAGTATAAAACAAGATAGACACTAACTTTACAATATAAGGGATGGGCACCCCCTTTTATACACACAACTCTGCATTTTCCATTACGAAAGAATGCACTATGCAGAAATTCAATATATCTAAGATGACAGGTTATCATGGATAAACAATGCATGGCAATTATAAAACTTTCTAACACTTCCCATGAATGCTCGCTGTTGCTAATTGCACGAATGAGGTGTATTGTGGTCTGAAAGTAGAAATGTTTCCAAATTTTTATTTTAGACTGCATTCCTAATAACCAGAATTTGCTATAAGGATAATGGTAAGACTAACAGTGTTCACTATCACGATGGTGTAAACAGAAAGCAATATCTGGTGTCAGTACATGCGCAGATAGCTGCACAAAGCCCAAAGCAGCTGTCAGAGATATCCAGCTCCTCCACTGAATGCACTGTTCTAGTCCTCCAGATTCAGCACCGAAATTAATGCAACGGTTTGATCTTGGTGTACTTTCCGACTAGTTCTATGCTGAAACCAGCTGAAAACATTGGGGCTGATGCATTCAGGAATGTCAGTTTTTAACACCATGACAACTACTCATGAACAACCTCTCTGGCCCTGAAATTTAATCAGGTGGGGTGTAGTTGGGTCTGTTTAGTGGGTAGTCTGAGTTCAAACTTCCCGAGCAATTCCTACAGAGGTCAGCGCCTCAAAACTTCCGCAGGCTCCCGAGTCGTTCGTCTGGTCTCCAGACTGTCCAGGAGACCGGAAGATTATTTGAATGAAAGGCTGCAAAGTCCCATTGGCATTGCTGGAGAGATCCTGGGTTACCATTTCGTTGTTTTTTTGGGGTATATCTATATATACTGTTTTCGCTTTTTGCTGCACTTCCATCTCCCTGAGTTGAGTGGGTGGCCGGCTTGTAGTTTTCTCGACTGCCATATGAGCTGCTAGGAACAGACCGTAGGGAGAGGACAAAACAGGGTCTTGAACTGACGATAAAAGCAAAAAACTGCGGATGCTGGAAAACCAAAACAAAAATAAAAATACCTGTAAAAACTCAGCAGGTATGGCAGCATCTGCGGAGAGGAACATAGTTAACATTTCGAGTCCGTATGGCTCTTCAACAGAGCAGAACTGACGATTTCCCTTCATGATCAATGTAAGCGATAAGAATTTAAATGACAGAATGCAGACTGAGAGAAAATAAATACAAAGAGAATCCTGAACAGCATTTTTTCAAACAGGCGCCGCCTTTCAAAAACATTCATAACTGGTTCTTACAGGTTTTAAAAATATTGCTGTACAACCCTGCCTTTTAACTTGTGGAAAACATTACTGTAACGACATATTTGCAGGTGTATCCGTGCTGTAATACATTTAAAAAAACTCCGAGTTACTTGATTGCACGAGTAAACCTTATAATACAGATAACATTTTGAATTGAAATATTCTGTCAATAATTAACTCACTGTCACTCGGTTTCGTTTTCTCCGGAATCTAGCTTTGCCTCCGCAGTGCAAAGCTCCGTTTACTCTTCAACGTGCAGGCTTCAGACTTCCAAACTGTGTTTTTGCTGAGAAGGGGTCGGGCAAGCATCACTTCCCATGATCAATGAATTCCCCAAACAACGGTACACCCGATCTCTGTTTATCAACGTCGCGTACGCTGGGTAGGAAAGCAGGTATAAACTCAGCCAAAAAAAAAAACATTTTTCGCTGGAACCAGGAGGAGCAGTGACACTCCCAAAGATTAAGGAGGGGCTCATAATTACTCATTCATTTCCTTTGATACCTCCATTAGAGAATCCCGAACTCTCCCACTCATCAGAACACTTCTCGGAAACGTTTAAAGTTCAGTGCAGTAAAGTTTGCTCATACTCTATTGATGTTGCCGTAATTTTCTCATCATGTTTCTGATGTATTTTCAACAAGTTAAAAAAAGATTGTCTATTGCGAAGCTATATAATTTGCAGTTAAATCCAAGTGAGCTCACTTTAACAATAAAAGTTAACCACACCCTAACTCAGAATAACCCCTTATCCTTTTCACCAACGAAACACGCTATTGTTGTCAGAAGATGTAAATACTTCACCTCAGACTGCAACTGGTAAGAGTGAAACCACCATCCATGGTGCAGGGCATCCTGAGTCCTGAATGAGATAGCTGGCAGACTGGACTTGCAACATGTGGGGAGACAACCAAAGTGAAGGAATAACCTATCTGACCTTGTTCTCACCAATATATTTGTCACACCATGACATCATTGGTTAGAGTGACCACCACACAGTCCTCCTGGTGATAAAGTCTCCTCTTCACACTGAGGACAATCTCCTTCAGGTCCTATGGCTCTGCCACTGTGTTAAATGGGATAGATAAAACAAATAGCTCCAGCAGTTCAAAACTGGGCATCTGTGAGGCACTATGGATCAGCAGCATAATTATATACCACCACAATCTGTAAACTGATGGCCCAACATAACCTTCACTCTTCCATTACCATAAAGCCAGATGATCAACCCTGGTTGGAAAAGGAATGCAGAAACTTATGCCCTGAGAAGTGCCAGTTGGATCTGGAAATGAGGTGCCAAACTGGTGAAGTTACAACACAGGATTTTGAGCAACTATGTGCATGATAAACAATGAATGCAATAAGCAGCAGAAAGAGCTAAGCAATCGCATAACCAGTTGATCAAGTCATAGCTTGGCAACATTGTCACATAGAGTTGTGAATGGTAGTGGACAGTTAGATAACTTATGGAAGCCCAAACTGTGAGCACAAAAAAAAATGCTGAAGCATTTGAAACCATTTTCAGCTGGAAGTGCTGAGTGGATGGTGCTCCTCGCAAGTAAAAAATAAAACATTTGTACAACTTCCCCAAATAGAATTCTCCGTTTTCAGCCAATGGATGTACCAGTTTGTTGTAGCCAAAAGAGACAGGAACAAACATATGTGAATTTGTAAATGGTTCTAGTCTCCACTTGTGTTATTTTCCATATGACAACTTGTATTTTTATACCTTTTAATTCTTCCATGACATGTGGGCTTCACTGGCTAGGTCAACATTTGTTGCCCATTCCTAATTGCACTTGAGAAGGTGGTGGTGAGCCGTCTTCTTGAACCGCTGCAGTCCTTGTGGTGTAGGTACACCCACAGTGCTGTTATGAAGGGAGTTCCAGGATATTGACCCAGCGACAGTGAAGGAACAATGGTGTTGTTCCAAGTCAGGATGGTGTGGATGGGAACTTGTAGGCAGTGGTGTTCCCATGCATCTGCTGATCTTGTCCTTCTAGGTTGTAGCAGTTGCAGGTTTAGAAGAGGTAGCTGAAAGAAGCTTGGCAAGTTGCTGCAGTACAACTTGTATTTGCTGCCATTTTGTCCTGGTGGCAGTGGGAGTAAATGCTTAAGGTGGCGGATGAGATGTCAATCAAGTGGGCTGCTTTCTCCTGGATGGTGGTAAGCTTCTTCAGTGTTGTTGGAACTGCACTCATCTAGGCAAGTGAAGAGTATTCCTTGATGGAATACTCTCCACTGCCCTGGATGAGTGGATAGGCTTTGACAAGTCAGGAGGTGAGTTACTTGCTGGAGAATTTGCAGCATCTGACCTGCTCTTGTAGCCACAGTATTTATATGGCTAGTCCAGTTCAATTTATGGGCAATGGAAACCCCCAGGATGTTGATGTTGGGTGATTAGGTAATGGCAATGCCACTCGCTCATTGTCTGGGACTTTTGTGACACAAATAGGAATGTAGGAGCGGGAGTAGGCCATTCAGCCCCTCGAGCCTACTCTGGGCTGATCGTCTACCTCAACGTCATTCTTCTGCACTATCCCCATATCTCTTGATGTCATTAGCATTTAGAAATCTATCAATCTTTGTCTTGAACATTTTCAATGGCTGAGCCTCCACAACCCTCTGGAATAGAGAATTCTAAAGATTCATCACCCTCTGATTGAAGAATTTCCTCCTCATCTCAGTCCTGTCATCCCAGGAGTTAGTCTGGTGAATGTCTGCTGCACTCCATCTATGGCAGGTATATTCTTCTTTAGGTAAAGAAAGTTACTTGCCACATATCAGCCCAAGCCTGATTGTTGTCCAGTTCTTGCTGCTTATGAACAAGGACTGCTTCAGTATCTATGGAGTTGTGAAGGGTGCTGAATACTGCAATCATCAGCAAACATCCCTACATCTCTTATGAAGAAGTGAAGGTCATTGATGAAGCAGCTGAAGATGGTTGGATTTAGAACACTACCCTAAGGAACTCCTGCAGTGATGTCTGCTTATGCTTTCCTGTGGCCTTTGAGGCCACATTCATTTGCATTGAAGAAATGTACATTTTAAAGGCAACAAGTGAGCTCTCTCCACCTTCCCAGGTGGCAGTTTATATGAAAAGGCTCCATAATGGGTTCTTTTTTTTTACTGTGGCATTTAACCAGAAATAAAAAAAAGAATTTATCATTTATATATTGCTTTTCACGACATCAGGACATCTCAAAGCAGTACACAGCAGAAGAGTTGTTTTTGAAACACTAGCCAATTTTTACACAGTATATTCCTACAAACAGCATTGAGACAACAAACTTGTTACTTTGCTTTTTTGGTGTTGGTTGAGTGTTAAATGTTGGCAAGGAGGCTGGGAAAACTCTTTTGCCTTACTTCGAATGATGCAATTAAATATTTCACATCACCTGAACAAATAAATGGAACTTTGGTTTAACATCTCATCTGAAATGCTTAAACAAAATAATTCCACAGGTTATAGATGTTCTAAAGTGTCCATAATAGTGTTAGAAATACCATGGTCCCAAGTTTCTGGGAGAAGATACACATTTTTAAAACTTGGGAACCATTATCTTCTACAATGCTGTAATGATACAGAATACAAAATAGCAGAATTTGTTTAGCCTCAGTTAGATCAACCATACCTCTTGCAAAACTCTGTTTACAGAGTCCTAGTAGTAAGTTTACGTCTGAACGCTTATCTGGTGCACAATTTTAAAACAGGATCAGTTAAAGGTCAATTTATCAAATTATTTTTCCCCATGATGTATACAGAATGAAGTAATAAGTCACTCCAACATAAAATGATGAAGATTTTTGGAATCTAGGAGTTATTCTTTTTACAGTATAATTTCATTGCATTACATAGGAGGGTAAGAAGCTGACATAATTTTGATAATTACTTTAAACTGCCTAAATTGTTATGGAATAGTGACTGCTAGGTGGCAGACAATGTGACTTTGTGGTAATTTTATAGCTATTTATTGAAGTTCCTGATTTTGTGTAGGTGTAAGGGAAAGAGCTGTCGTTAAATGAGTCCCTGTTTTGAAGTGCATTTCTTTGACCAGATATCATTATAATCTTGCAATTGACACATGTAAAACAAGAATGAAGCCAGCATTTAAAATGCTTAAAAAAAAAACTGCGGATGCTGGAAATCCAAAACAAAAACAGAATTACCTGGAAAAACTCAGCAGGTCTGGCAGCATCGGCGGAGAAGAAAAGAGTTGACGTTTTGAGTCCTCATGACCCTTCGACAGAACTTGAGTTCGAGTCCAAGAAAAAGTTGAAATACACACCTTAAACCAGCTTGTTCTATTGTTGGTGACATCTTTTGATGATCTGCTTTTATCACTGCTTGTTTGTCCCTACAACCACACCAACCCCCTCCACTTCTCTCTCTCTCCCTCTCTCTCCGCCCCCCCACACACCTTAAACCAGCTTATATTTCAACTTTTTCTTGGACTCGAACTCAAGTTCTGTTGAAGGGTCATGAGGACTCGAAACGTCAACTCTTTTCTTCTCCGCCGATGCTGCCAGACCCGCTGAGTTTTTCCAGGTAATTCTGTTTTTGTTTTAAAATGCTTAAATTGCAATTGTCATTAGTTTGAATCCTAGATTTTTTTTTACAGTTAATTTATGTTCCCTGATTAAAAATATTATGCCAATGAATTTCTGTGGGCTTCTTCTCCAGAAATTCACCCTAGACTAGATCAATACAAAATAGGGTCCTAAACACATTGTTTATAAGTGTTAAAATCTGCAAGACGGTGACTGTTCCTATAGATCTGTCATGTAATACATTATGACCTCAGTTTGACTTTTGTTATATTTTTAAATTTTATCCTATATCTTTGCAGCATGATAAAGGGGAAACATTGAGAGTCCTTGTTAGTATTTCCTGTCTTATGAGAATGTACAACACGTTGCCACAGGTTTTCTGCAGATGGAACAATATACGCTCTTTCAGACTATCCCTCAGGCTGTCTGCCCTATCCACATGTAAATCTATTCCCTCTGAGTGCACACTCCTATCTGCCCTACCCTCATTCTTTTCTTCCCTTAATTTCCATACTAGAACCTCTATGCAACCAATCTTCTGAGCAAGGCCAGATTACAGAAGCCCAAGAAGGAGCCTGAATGGGATTGGGCAACCAGAGGCACATGGGTTATCTGAATGAGAGTGGCAATTGGCCAGAGGCATGAGTAAGATGTGAATAGGAAAATCAGAAGATGGCCAGTTAATCAACATTAACTACTCCCATATCTGCCTAGTGACTTCTCATCCCTGATTTCAACCTCCAGCTCAACTCATCATGTTTTCTCTCCTCTGTAGTCTTATTCTCCGTTAGTTTCTTCTCAAACGATATTCATGGCCACCCTTAACCTTGCCATCTCATATGGCTTTGCTACTCCCATTGTGTCAATCTGATCAATTCCTTGTTACACTCTCACCAACATCAACTTCACTGTCTCAGCCCTACTTCCTCTATGTTCAGTGCAAGAAAAACTCCATAATTCACTTACAACTGCACTTTCAAAATCTCAACTGTCTAGCTTTTGGCCTCCCATTCTCCACATTTCTGCAACAATTGATTTGCTTAACTGGACACTCACCTCCACTAGTTCCAATAAAACTATTATTCTCTCTCACCCTGACCATTCCTCCAGTACAGCATTCATCTCTGCTTCATTAAATCCAAGGGATGCAGACTTGAATGGGTATGGCAGACAACTGGCTTAGTAATTCACTGCCAGATCTGCCTAGTGACTTCACAAAGTGCCATCAGGTCCTGCATTCGAATGCCAGAATTGTTCACTATTCCAGGATCATGCTGGAATGCCAAGATAACCCTCAGTGTTTCATGTATAAGGACAGCTACACTTCTTCAGTATGTTCTCAGTGAGAGGCTTTATTGAACTGAAGAGATATGGCAGCCTACAGTCAGCTTGCCTCATGGCAGAGTCACATGACTATGGCCAGCCAGGTAATACACTTAGTAAATATTGCATTTCCAAACCCAAACATCTCCCTTTCCATATCAAATAACAAATACAAACATCCCCTTTTTCATAGCAAACAAAAAACACACTTGCATGCATGATCCTGTGTGACTGTGAGTCGCCCAAGTTACCACTATACACCCACTGTTCTCAAACATTAACAACAGTTTGTTCTACTACTTAGTGTCTGCACATGCATTGTACATAGAGAGTGGAATTGTCCCAAACTTACAGTAAGTGAGGCAACAGGCGGGAAAAAGGATGTTTTACCCCCCCCAGCCACAATGGCTTTTCACACCATATCGTCCGCTTCCCGCCTCATTAATTATGCAGCCACAGGAAACATGCCGTCTCGCTGGTGGGTGGCCTTGAAATCGGCCACCATGACGTTACCACACTGTTTCCTCACCCCGGGTGCCATATCTAAACTGCAACCACGCACACAGTCCTCGATGCTTGCAGCCCAGGATAGCTACAATGAAGACATTGCCCTGAAAGCCAGGAAGAGTTCAGTGACCTATCACTGGAATGCCTTTTGGAGGCCTGCCATGATGTTCTCCACCCCTACTATGGCTGCAGTTGGTCCAGCAATTTCACTGCTCCAGCTTGGGAGGAAATGGCAGTGGTGGTCAATGCCAACACTGCACATAAGAATTTGGGCATACAGTGCAGAAAGAGGATGAATGATCTCATCCGTGCTGTCAGGGTAAGGCAACCACCTCATCACTCTAAACTCACACACTCACAAGTCTATCACACATTCACTGGCATCTCACTCACTGCCAGCTCAAGGGACATCAACACTCTCTCTCCTTCAGTGATTTTCACTGCCACCTCAGCCTTTCCATTCGACTAGGGATAGCGTGGAGACAATGTGTAGTGCTGAATTTCCCAATCCTTTGTGAACCGGCTGAATTCTTCACTCGTGAACTGAGGGCCATTGTCACTCATCACAATGTCTGGAATGCATTATGGGCTTTCAGGCATTCTACTGTTTCTCAGTAGAATGTTGGGTTAGAAGGTGTATACTTGTAATGTGTAACTGCAAATAAATATACAAGTGTGTAAAAACTGGCTACAGTTCTATTCTTCACCAATTGGCTTTCATCATTATAAGGCATATATTGGAAATAATGTAGAATATCAAATATTAACATTTTTAAAAATGCTTCTTTAAAGTTTAAATAATTTCATAGTTTAGGAAAGTTCATAAATTTTTGAAATGGTTAAGCCCATTTATAACCCTATGTACTAGGGTTAATGTTCTGAATTAGTGCCCCGTCAAGGAAACACCAAATTTCTAATGTAACCTACTGACATGCAAGAATTCCGTTCAAAAGTGTGAATTAGGAACAATGTCCCTACTGTGTATATGGACTATAAACTTAACCTAAGTTGCTTTTACACTCTTAGGGAAAAATACTTTCATGGAACTGAATGAGGAAAATTTGAGCCCAATTTTGAAATGTCATTGGAGTGGGCCTATAGTCTGAGGTGTGTGAACATGTGCAAATAGGAAAGGCTCGCTTCATGGAATTCTGAAAGGTTAATCCTTCCTCTTAAGTAAAACCTGTTCTCAAAAGGGCAACCAAAAAGTTGATAAAAGGGGAAAAAATAGAATAGGAGAGTAAACTAGCCAGTAATATCAAAACACATTGTAAGAGCTGTTATAAGTAAATAAAAAGGAAGAGAATAGCTAAAATAAATGTTGGTCCATTAGAATCAGAGACAGGAGAAATTATCAAGGGGAATGAGGAAATGGTATAGGCATTGAACAAATATTTTGTGTCTGTCTTCATAATAGAAGTCACAAGTTTCATTCCAGAGATAGACAGTAAACTAGGGGCTAAAAAGAGTGAGGTAATTAATACCAACAGAGAAAAAGTATCGAAGAAACTTAAGGGACTAAAATGTGACAAATCTCAAGGCCTGATGACCTACACCCTAGCATTCTAAAGGAGGTAGCTGCAGAGATAGTGGATGCACTGGCAGTGATTTTCCAGAATTCATTGGATTCAGGAACGTTCCCATCAGACTAGAAGTTGGCAAAGGAAGGAGGGAGAGAGAAAACAGGGAACTAGGTGCCATCAAATGTTGGGAAAATGCTGGAATCTAATATTAAGCAAATGTTAACAATGCACTTATTAAAGCATAGTACAATTAGAATAAGTCAACATGATTTTACTAAATGGAAATCCTGCTTAATAAATTTATTGGAGTTTTTTGAGGATGTAATTAGTAAGGTAGATCAAGGGGAACCAGTAGGTGTAGTATACCTAGATTTCCAAAAGGCATTCAATAAGATGCCATACCAAAGGTTAATAGGCAAGATAAATGCACATGAAGTTGGAGGTAATACATTAGCATGGTTAGAGGATTGGTTAATGGACAGGAAGCAGAGAGTGGGCATAAATGGGACTTTTTCAAGTTGGCAGGTAGTCAGTAGTGGAGTACCAAAAGGGTCAGTGCTGGAGCCTCAGATATTTACGTATTTATGACTTCAATGAAGAGACAAAGAGTAATGTATCTAAGTTTGCTGATGATACAAAGCTCGGTGGAAAAGTGAGCTGTGGGGAGGACACAGAGTGGGTGCAAAGAGATGTAGACAGATCAGGTGAGTGGGCAACAAGATGGCAGATGGATTAAAATGTAGGGAAGTGTGAAGTTATTCACTTTGGTTGAAAGAATCAAAAAACTGAATATTTTTTAAGAGGCGAGAAACTTGTAAGTGTTGCTATTCAAAGAGACTTGCGTATGTTCATACAAGGAACACTGAAAGTTAGCATCCAGATACAACAAGCAATTAGGAGGCAAATGACATGTTGGCCTTTATTGCAAGGGGTTTGGAGTACAGGAATGAAGAAGTCTTGCTAGAGTTGTGCTGCATTTTGGTGAGACCACATTGGGAGTATTGTGTGCCACTTTGGTCTCCATATTTAAAAAAAGATATACTTGCATTGGAGACAGCACAGCGAAGGTTCACTAAATTGGTACCTGAGATGATGGGCTGTCCTATGATGAGAGGCTGAGCAAATTGGGTCTATTTTCACTGGAGTTTAGATGAGAGGTGATCTAATTGAAACATTCAAGATTCTGAAGGACCTTGATAGGGGATATGCTGGAGAATGTTTCTGCTGGTTGGGGAATCTAAAATGCAGGACACATTCTCAAGATAAGAGGCTAATCATTTAGGACTGAGATGAGGAGAAATTGTTTCACTCAAAGGGTTGTGAATATTTGGAATTCTCTGCCCCAGAGGGTTGTGAATGCTCCATCATTGAATACATTTAAGGCTGAGATAGACAGATTTTTGGTCTTTTGGGGAATCAAGGGATATGGGGAATGGGCAGGAAAGTGGAGGAAAGCCCAAGGGCAGACATGATCCTATTGAATGGTGGAGCAGACTCGTTGGGCCATATGGTATACTCCTGCTCCTACTTTTCTTGTATTGCTCATGATTAGAGAATGTAAGGAGAAATGAGAAGGAATCATTCCCTTTTAATGCTGATGTCACAGAATTAGATTTATACAGGAGTCCCAGTGGGCTGTCAAGTTGTTAGTTTCAAGGAATGCAGGATCTTGATAAGCAAATTCCATATTACCTGGGAACAATAAAGAAGAGGAGTGATAAATTAAGAGTAGCAATCAACCTTAACTTGCATTATTTTACTTTTGGGGCTCAGTTCCCATGGTTATAAGTCAAAATCTTGACCTACAGCACCCCATGAAGGGAGAATGGAGGCAATCATTTTTTTCCATATTCTCCAATTTCTTTTATTGTAGGAAAACTCCTCATCCCCCAATTTGCACCCTGGATCAGGGGCACTCTATATATGTCAGACACACTTCACAGAAAGATTGTACACCATCCGATTCATCATCCTTTCTCTCTCCTTCAGTTGTCACAGTTTACAGTTGAACTCTTCTCTTTCCCTACCAATTCATCATCCACTCTTCCTCCCTTCTAACTCAATCTTACCTGCTGTTCTACTTTCACTATCCTAGCTCAATTTGGTACTTGCCTAGTTTCCCACCCTCAATCACAACCTCCTCAGCTCAAGCAGACTCTCCCCTCAAATAATATTGGTACTCTCTCCACCTATTCCTTGTCAGATAATTCTGATATGTCCCTTCCTTTGCTTTCCCAAAGTGCTGCTCTTTGACCCCTCTCCATTCCCTTTCATAACACCCATTTCTCTATTTCTGTCATTACTATCTATTATCCACTCCCCTTCATTGCCATTCATTCATTGCTCCCTCAATATTTCACTTAGACTCTCTACCATTAATGATTAAATTCTGGTGTCTGAATAATGTTGGTTGGCATTTCTATTCTTGCAAGATACTAAAGGCTGCAATCACAGCAATTAGCATGGGGGCCGGAAGGGGGGAATGTTTTAGCCTGGAGGCTCCAAGACATGGGTATAAACAGGGCCCAAGGGAGAGTGCTGGTTTTTTGTTAACATCCTGAAATAGAACTCAAAATGATGATGGTTGACACACATGAGGACTTCATACTTTTTTCCTATCCAGAATAAGTGAAGAAATGTTGGCATATAACAAAACAGCATTTTACAGAATAGGTGGCATTTGTGCCAAAATAATGCCAGTCCTTTGCTTTCTTCCTTCATGCTACCCGCTTTTCTCTTACCCAAATTTTGCCTCAACTGCTCCCCATGCATAAAAGCAATCAATCCTATAAAAGTATTCTCCTAAAAAATCTATACTCTTCTCATTCCCTCAATAAATTTCACATTGATGACCTGGTTTTCATTAACTCTGTAATTAACAAATTCCTATTCACACTGACAAAACCTTTCATAATCTTAAAAATAGCATTAAATCCTTAACCTTCATTACATATGAAACATGTTACAGGCCAGTGTCTTAGCACCGTCAATCTACTTGCTTTTGCATGTCACTACCTCATTCGCAGAACATCACTAAATGTGTTGTTAACTATTTTTGAAGTTGGTGGTCATTGGGTTTTCTGGATTAATCTGTCTTAATTTTGTTAAATTACCGGGCTCCCTCCAGGCGACACAAACAACAAACCATCAACAAACTCCAGGTTCTATAACGTCATTAGAACGCGCCTACTCGCTTCCTGTTGACGTTATTACTGTCCGCCGGAAGTCTGTTTGTCTCCACGCTAGAGTCAGGCATGGGTTTGACTGGTGAGGAAAGTGGAATTCCGGCTGCCGCTTCCGAAAGGAACTATATAGTCAGAAACTACGAGAAATGGAAAAAGAAATATCAATACAAAAAGGACAAGATAAAGCAACAGAGAAAGCAGCAGAAACCCGACTGGCAAGTGGAGAAGGAGGTGATCGCCAGACTGATACAGCGCTATCCCCAGGTAGGAGCGGAGTCCCCGCTTAAAGCTGGAGGGTGGGGGGTGAGGGCCTGAATAACATTTGTCGTGATCCCGTGGGGACAGCACGGTTCAACCCTATACAAATCCGGTTTCCATGGGACTAAAACTAGACCGGCTAACCTATCAAAACAACAATAGGATAATAGGAATAACGTAGAGCGTGGTAGTCGCTGAGGCGAAGTTCCAGTGCAGAAGAGTTAAAACCATTGAGTATTTAATATAAGGTTTAAAGAATCAGGAGAGGAAGTGGAATTGTTTATCAATATCATCTGACACTTCCTTGTTTTGGCTTGCCTTTTTAATGCTAACCTGGGAGGTGATGTACCAGTTGTATTGAACAAGTTAACAGGACATTGAACAAGACATTGAACGGACTCAAAACGTCAACTGTATCCCTCTCCGCAGATGTCAGACCTGTTGAGTTTTTCCACGTATTTTTGTTTTTGTTCTAGATTTCCAGCATCCGCAGTCTTTTGCTTTTATTGAACAAGACAAAGCTGTTTGTCTAGCCTATTCCTTCTGTTGGAGTGTTTTAATCTGAGAGAAAGTTCTGTTCAAAGGAAACTAAGTGAAATTTTGGAACACTGATCACCCTCACACCTCCACTTCAAACTGGAAACTACCACAGAAAAACATTTTTATAACCAGTAAAGTAACATGTCCAGAGGAGTATCTGATCATATTGACAGCTGTTTTGCCTCCAGTCAGAGATATTGCTGGTTAACTGTCCAGCTTAACTTCTGAGGAATTACTGTCTGGCAGTCTGTTTATAGGAATATAAAACAGGAGTAGGCCATTCAGGCCCTTGAGCCTGTTCTACCATTGTTATTTATTTGCCCATTTATTTACCTGACTACTCGGTATTGGGTATTGCTGAAAAAAGAGACATGCTATCAGAGCTTTTCATCTCACACTCATCTGGACATATTCACAAGAATACCAAATCTCAAAGGGAACTACAGTTTATACTGCATGATATGTTACCACTGTCTACCACAAGCCTACTTTCACTGGCCAATATACACATTGGGATTCCTACAGTTCCATGTGCTATAAGATTGGCCTTATTGGCAACAGTGTAAATAGGGCCTGAGCCATTTGTTCACCACATAAGCTTGATGCCAAAATAGGGTGCATCAAAGCTTTCCATTGGATCACACAAACTCATGAATGGGCCTAACGCTGGCATGTTTGGCCTTGAAAAGTGTTCAGTCTACTTCAGATTACCCTGGAAATGTGTCTCAAAAATTTGAATAACAGGATAAGCTAGCCATTTCATGCTGCTACTATGCAGCAACATGAGTGGTATTCTCCACAAAAAGGATGCTGCCATCAAGCCAAAAAGACATTCTGCCTACTGCATAATGTGGTATATGAGTTTATGCTGGTGTGATGCCAGCTATGTAGGCCTTACGTCCCACCAACTGGTGGATTGCATTAAACAGCATGTCCCTTCAGCTGTTTGCAACAAAGTACTGACCGTACTCAACCAACCCATGCTTGCAAAATTCAGAACATAGCGTCCAACATTTGATGTGATTGCGATGGACGATATTTGCTAAACAATCCTGATTGTGCTAAGAATTGCACTGACAGTTTTAAATTGGCTGTCAGTTGGGCTCGCAATGTGGCTCACATATATATCCACAACACAGGACTTTGTCCTTTCCAAACAGAAAGAGCATGCCCTTACATTGCGCCTTTTTCAACTAAACAAAAGCTTTGGGGACAGCCATTCCCTGGTCCATTGCGCATGGCAATGCCTTGATTTGAACAGAGTCAACTTGCCTGGTTTTAAATTTGAAGAAAAGCTTGGCAGTTAACTGTTCCCTGATGCATTTTCCATGGCAACACCTACCAATCAGAGTCTACTTGCCAACCAGCATCCTCTTCTCATGCAGTATAAATTGTTGTTCCTTTTAAGATTTGGCATTCTTGCGAATCTGTTCTAATAAGTACAAAATGGAAAGCTTTGATAGCATGCCTCCCTTTTTTGGTAGTATTCAAGTGCTGTGCTAGCAAGTGACTATTTGCACTCTATTATTTGATATCCTTGCCTAATAAAAAATCTATTGATCTTGGCCTTGAAAGTTTTAATTGGCTCATCATCCACAGCCTTTCAGGGAGACAGTTTCAGATTTCCATTACCCTTTGCATGAAGAAGTGCTTCCTGATTTCATTCATGAATGCTCTTGCTCTAATTTTAACATTATGCCCCCTTCTTCTGGATTCCCCACTGGAGCATAACTACCCTATCAAATCCGTTTATCATATTAACACCTTGATTAGATCAGCTCTTAATCTTCTATACTCAAGGGTGTACAAGCCAAGATTATGCAACCTGTTTTGATAATGTAATCCTTTTAGCCCTGGTATGATTCTAGTGAATCTATGTTGCACTCCCTCTAAGGCCATTATGTGCTTCCTGAAATGTGGTGCCCAGAGCTGAATGCAGTACTTCAGATGGAGTCTGGCTAAAGCACAGATGAAACACGTTTCCTCCCCTTTGTATTCCAACCTTCTTGAAGAAAGACTAGCATTCCTTAGCTTTTTTGATTGCTTTTCGTACAAATCCACTAGCTTTTAGTGATTTATGTTCATGGATGGCCAAAGCACTTTGCTTCTTCACAGTTCCTAATTTCTTACCATTTAGACAAACTCTGCTTTGTCTTTTTTGGATTCAAGTGGGTCACCTCACATATATTGAACTTGAGATGCCACAGTTTTGTCTGTTCACTTCAGTTTATCAATGCCCCCTTGCAACTTTCTGCTTCCAACTTGGTATTACCTGCATACAACTCTATTCATTCTTCCAAATCATTGATAAATATGGTGAAAACCTGAGGCTCCTGTGCAGATCTCTGGGGAATGCCACTTGTCATTTTGTCAAGCAGAGTACTTATCCTTTACCTCTACTTTTTGTCTCCTAACTGCCAACCAATTGCCAACCCGCTGCAAGTTTGCTTCCAATTCCATGCTCTTTTCTTTTTGCTAGTAGTCCCTTGGACCATGCTTCTTATGAATTGCCTCTGGAAGTCCATTTAGAGAGCATCCATATACAATCCTTTACCCACTGTATTACTGTCTCTCTGGCATTTAATTGAGATGGCAAAATTTTGCTTGCATAAGTTTTGGCACTCCAGAAATAATTGATTATGTGAGATACTTTGAGGCATTGGTATATAGTACTATATAACCATTTGTGGTTTTTATTCACATGTGAATAGGGGCATTGCTGGAATTTATTGCTCATAGATCACCTGAGGTGATGGTGTTACACCCATGTGGCTTGCTAGGCCATTACAGAAGGCAGTTAGGAGTCAGCCACACTGGTGTGAATCTTGAGTCGTGTCTAGGCCAGTCTGGGTAAGGATGGGAATGATTTCTTTTCCTAAAGGATACTTGTGAATCAGTTGGGTTTTTGTGACAATCCAACAGCTTCATGGTCACTATTATCAATACTAGTATTCTTGTTGATTTGAACTTGCTTTCTCTAGATTATTCATCCACGCCTCTGGGTTGCTAGTAACATAACCAGTAAGCTACCAAATCTCCGATATTGCATTGTATTGTATAACACAAGCTGTACTTTAAAGTTGCACTGATATGGAGCTGAATTGTAATTGTGTAGTCTCCTTCTGGAAAGGATTCTTGGAGTTGAGATAAATCCCACTGAAGTGGGAAACATTCAAAATTGGGCCAGATAGAGGGGAAGACAGCTGCACGCCCAATCCTATCAATTATATGCCATCTTCAGGCTTTGAAATTTACTATGCCATTTCAGGTTACACTAATTTCTTTGTTAGTATTTCCTTCAACCATGATCAGGAACTGGAAGATCCTTCTCAGTAACCACTCAGGAACAAGCAGGTTACTGGGTCTGTTGAAGGATATTAAAGCTTTTGGGGTAGAAATTGGTAGAAGTATTTGGATGTGCACTTGCGATGCCATGGCATACAAGGATATGGGACTAGTGCTGGAAAATGGGATTATAATAGTTAGGTACTTGTTTGACTGGTGCGGACTTGATGGGCCGATGGGCCTTTTTCTGTGCTGTAGATTTCTATGACTCTGATCCTGATGTTCCTATTTTATACCTGTGAAACAGGTGCAATGAGGCCCAATTTCAAGGACCCGCATCCAGCACTCCACAACTGCCTGAAAAACATCCAACCTGAAATTGAACTGGGCTGTTTCTCCGGTGTTTGAGGTAGTTACTTAAAATAGTTGTTACGCCCCTGCTAACGGAAGTTTTATTTGAATTTGGGCTGCCAGGAGCAGAGCACCAATCAGGCCTGCTCTCTGATCAAACTTTTCATTCTTGGTTGTGGGCCAGCTAGGGGCTGCAATTGAAAAGGTAAGTAAATTAAATTTAAAAAATCACCTGTAGCCAGGAGCAGCAGGAGTGCTGTTTCCAATTCCGAGCCACCTCTGACAGTTGCTGCTGGCCGTGGTCAGGGCAGGGGGCTTAATTACTATTCTCTACTTTCCTTCTTCAAAAATGATGCAACTGAAATGGCCAACGTTGCTTTGTAGGCAGGAGAAAAAGATTTGCTCAGGAGGTGAGAGAAGCAATGTTGGAACCACTTGGTATACAATATGTATCTCTGTCAAAATGAAACTAAATTGTTTTAGAAGAGAATTAACCTATCTTTTGGGTTCACTGATGCATAATACAAATTCTGTTCTGTGCATAATATGTCATAAGACGAATCCCATTAACTGGGATATTAGATAATCTGCTGCTATTTTTCCTAAATCAAAATGCTCATGACGTTTGGAGAAAATCAATTCATGAATAATTCACACTTCATGAATTAAACATTTGTGCATATAGAATAAGAAAGGAAGAAATTTTATCATTTTTCTCAGCTGATATGTTAATTGAAAGTCTAGTGTACTGTTAAATTTTATTCACTTGTTGGGAATTCAGTTTGAAACGTTTCCTGTTTTTCTCTCTCGCATTTAAAGAATCTTCCTCTCTGGGCGTTTGGGCCCTAATTTGATTACACTTTGGTCTCATTGATTCCATGTGAAGCTCTTTGAGCCAGATGCTTCTCAGTGAATCCTGCTCTTGGCAGTTGCAGACTTACTTTCTGACATGAATTTTCATGGAGGTCAGACTTGTTTGTGATGCACTGTAATGGGAGGTTTCTGCAGTTTTGTTGGAATCAGAACTCAGACACTTTCATAGCTCTTGTGATAGGAAAGAGGTTTCTTTATGAATTTCCTCTCTTTGCTCACACTCCCAGAGCTTCTGAGGCCTGATGGTAACTCTATTCATAACACTGTACTTGATTTAAAAAAACCCTAGCTCTCAAATAACAGGTACTCATTTCCAATTCGGGAGTCAGATTATCATTCTGTTCAAATAATCTCCACCTTGCTTAATATTGGACAGCATAAGTTCTGATACAGAGGGGCTCTGTGTCCCAGATCTTTTGAAAGAAATAATTACCCATATTAAATGAAAAATATCCCTCCGATAAGCCTCTGATAGGCTTTTCTGAAAGTGGTTTAGTTAATCTATTTTTTTAAAAGCATGACTCCCTCCTTCTACCCCCTCACCACACACTCACTGATGCTTCCTCCTGGAATTTAAAGCTCAGTTTGAGTCAATGCATAAATCATTTTAGTCTGTTTCTGACATTGTTTGAGTTTATCCTGCCTGTGTCTTGCTTCTCTGCTTCTCACTATTCAACCTTTTGGTTCACAGCTTTTTCTTCTTTCAGATGGGCATTGGTGTGATGGAGAAAGGAGTTACTGACAGCTTCATTTAAGATGAACGTTGTGAGGAAGATGCAGCTTAAGGCATCACCCTCCCCATTACCACATCCCCCATCTCAGTAGGCACTGGAGTAGAACATTCAGCACCTGGATCTTGTTCTACTTCCTTCCTGCTTTCTTTACCCCCTCACAGCCATTATATCTTCCACAGCTTCACTCACCTTCCTGCTTCCTATTGCTGCCTTACTCCCATCATGATCCCTCACCATCACTTTTTAACTGCCTACTCGACCCCTGCATGCTTCCTCCTCCCTAGTTCCAGTGCTGCTCACCTCATCCATAACTCATCATTCACTCTTCCCCCACTGTGGCTTGCTTCCCCCCTTCAAGACTGGAAATTGAGGCCAGAGACCCCCTTATCCTGAAAAAAATTCGCTTCTCCTTCACACTCCCTTGCCCACAAAGGCTGCCTCCAAGCCTTTTACCTGGGGCATAATGACAATAAACTTGGCAACATATGTAACCAGATAGGTTGAGGCTGTTTAAAACATTCAACGGCATCCTTCCATCTGCATAAAATGATGGACTACTTATTCGTTCATGGGATGTGGATGCCACTGGCTACGCTGGCATTTATTGCCCATCCCTAATTGCCCTTGAGAAGGTGATGGTGAGCTGCCTTCTTGAACCGCTATAGTTCCTGTGGTGTAGGTCCACCCACAGTGCTTTTAGGGAGAGAATTCCAGGATTTTGACCTAGTGACAGTGAAGGAATGATGATATAATTCCAAGTCAGGTTGGTGAATGACTTGGAGGGTAACTTCCAGGTGGCAGTGTTCCCATATATCTGCTGCCCTTTTCCTGGATGGTAGTGTTCCTGGATTTGGAAGGTGCTTCCTAAAGAGGCTTGGTCAGTTTCTGCATTGCATCTTGTAGATGGTACACACTGCTGCCACTCTTCTTTGGTGGTGGAGGGAGTGAATGTTTGTGGAAGGCGTGCCAATCAAGCAGGCTGCTTTGTCCTGGATTGTGTCAAGTTTCTTGAGTATTTTAGGAGCTGCACTCGTCCAGGCAAGTGGACAGTATTCCATCACATTCCTGACTGGTGCTGTGTAGATGATGGACAGGATTTGAGGAATCAGGAGGTGAGTTACTCACCCCAGGATTCTTAGCCTTTGATCTGTTCTTGTAGCCATACTGTTTATATGGCTAGCCTACTTCAGTTTCTGGTCAATGGTAACCCCCAGTTTTGACATGGGTACCATAATTTCAAGCTGTAGTTGGTTGGTAAGAACTTAGAAAATGCCTTTCATATAGTTTGTAGACTGTAAATTATCTTGCTACTTATATCTGTGCTTATGTCACCTACAAATAGGTAATTAGCTACTGTGTAATAGTCAGTTTGATTAAGAAAGGAAAACTTGAAAGAATTCAATTTATGTTGCACCTTTAACAATGTCAGAAGGTCCCAAAGCATCTTTAGTCAATGAAATACTTTTGAAGTGTCATCACTGCTGTAATGTAGGAAAAATGGAAGCCAGTTTATGCACAGCAAGCTCCCACAGACAGCAATATGATGATGACCAGATAATCTGCTTTTGTGATAATTAGGGGATAAATATTGGCCAAGACACCAGGGATTTCCCCCTTGATCCATGGGATCGCTTGTGACCACCTTGGAGCAGACGGGGCTTGGTTTAGTGACTCATCTATTAACCAGTTAATAAGCCCTCTGCTGTTGAGGACTTGGACATAAAAGATCCCCTGGCACTTTACAAAGAAGAGAGGGGAGTCCTGGCCAATATTTATTCCTTAACCAACATCGCTAAAACATTATGTGATCGTTATCACATGGTTGTTTGTGAGTCCTTGTTTTGTGCAAATTGGCTGCTGCGTTCCCTACATTACAGCAGTGACCATGCTTAAAAATACTTCATTGGTTGTGTTGTGGTTGAGGTGAATATGATAGATACATTTAAGGCAATAAACACATAAGGGAAAAAAGCGATTGAAAATTATGGTGATAGGGTTGGATGAAGAAGTATGTAAGGAGGCTTATGTGGACCTTAAGCACTGGCATGAATCAGTTGGGTTGAGTGGCCTGTTTTTGCGCTTTACATTCCATATTGCAAATATTAAAAAAGGCAAAATGTAGGAATGCTTAATGTGAAACCAGACCTGTTAAGGCCAAAATATTCTGGTAAATTTTAGTATATGACCCTTATAGATTTCAGAGAATCATAGAAATTTACAGCAGAAAAGGAGGCAACTCAGAGGCCATTACAGAGTAGATAGGGAGAAACTGTTCCTGCTTGTAAACGGATCGAAAACCAGTGGGCACAGTTTTAAAGTGTTTTGCAAGAGAAGCAAATGCGAGGTGCAAAAAAACTTTTTCACACAGCGAGTAGTTAAGGTTTGGTATGCACTGCCTGGAAGTGTGGTGGAGGCAGGTTCAATTGAGGCATTCAAGAGGGCATTGGATGATTATTTAAATAGAAACAATGTGCAGGATTAGGGGGAAAAGGCAGGGGATTTGCACTAAATTAAAATGTGCAGAGAGCCGGTACAGATATGATGGGCTGAATGGCCTCATGCTACACCCTAATAATTCTGTGATTCTGTTTGTCATGCCTATTCTGGCTCTCTGAAAGTGTAGTTGTGCTTTGTCCCACAGCCCGGCTTTTGTATGTAACCCTGTAAGTCCCTCATCCCCAAGTATCTGTTGAACTTCTTTATGAAATTATTTAGGATTCAGCTTTCATCACTTCTTCAGGTAGAGCATTCCAGGTCCCAACAACTGAGTGAAAAATATTATCCTCATATCCCCATTAGATATTTTTCAATGATTTTGAATTTATGACCTTTAGTTGGTGACCCACTCACCAGAAGGAATATTTTTCCCTATTTACTATATCATAGCTTCTCATCGCCTTGAAAACCTCAGATCATAGTATCTTTTACCTCCCAAGTTCCCAACTGCAGAGGGGTTTATTACTAGATGAAACTGCTAGGGTTTCAATGGAAACCAGTAACTTTTAAAAAATAGATTCAAACTCACAGTTATTAACTGAAAGAATTACACTACAAAATTTAATGTTTTGAACAAAAAAAATTACGCTATAAGAGTTGAACAAGGCAAGTATTACTAACTTAACACCATATTTCATAAACATTTATATTTTAAACCTGATAATCTCAACAGAACACTTCCCGTTATACTTTTATTTCCACCTGAGTTCCCTTATACTTTACAGGATCTTGAGGGTTTCCTCACTTCTCATGGGACCAAACCAAAATGTGCTACAGCACTCTAGAATTCACTTTGATTCTCCTTAGTGTTCCAGCTATTGTCCAAAGTGTGAAATTTCTTGACGTCTTTCCACTGGCATTCGGCTAAGCGACCCTCCAACTCTCCTTCCACACCTCATTGTTGTGGACTCCCCAGCTCGAGCATGGGCCTCACTCGCAATTCCTGTGCAGTGACTCCGAAACCAAAAACACCCCTAGTTCCTGATAATCCTCTGCTACCAGTTCTAGTTGCTTTAAAGCCCCCACTGCTGGCAGTCTTCTATCTTCTGACACTAGTGGCTCTGAACACCAGTGCTCTTCTATGAGAAATCAGAGATAAGGTCCAAAACCAAACAAAATACCTCCCTGCAATTTATCTCCATATCAACGTGGCATATTTGGAATGTTCTAGGCAGCAAATTAAACTAATTATTTCCTTCTCTCCAGATCTTCCCTTTTGATCTGAAAAGTATACAGCCAATTCGACCTTCCATTGTTTCTTTCAAACCTTTCTTTAATCTAGGGAAATTTTATGAATAATATACACCTCAAAAGGGGACAACTGCAATCTTACCAGCCTCGTTGGCTCCTATTACAAAGCTCAGCGAGGACCACCTGTTGTTTATTGTTTTCACACCTTTAACTCTAACCCCTTCAAGAAAAAATGGACCACCCTTTGAATGTAAATATTGTAGGGGTGTTTACCAATATGTGGGAACTTGCTGTGCATAAATTGGCAGCCATATTTCCTACATTATAACTGATGAAATTTCAAAAGTACTTTATTGGCTTTAAAAAACCTCTTAACATTGTGTTCCAAGGAAAACAGTCTTAACTTTTCCAACCTCTCCTCATATAACTGTAGTCCTTCAGCCTGATAACATCTTGGTAAGCCTCCTCTTTAGCCTTTCCAATACCTTTATATATGTCCTGACGTGTTAAGAACATAAAAAATAGGAGCAGGAGTAGGCCCCTCCATTGAGTTGATCTGATGTGAGCTCAGCCTTGAATATATTTAATGATCCACCCTCTACTGTTCGCTGGGGAAGGGAATTCCAAAGCCTAACGACCCTCTGAGAGAAGAAATTCCTCCTCATCTTGGTCTTAAATGGGAGACCCTTTATTTTTAAATGATGCCCCCTAGTCCTAATTTGCTCTACAAGAAGGAAACATCCTTGTAACTCACCTCTTGACTCTCCAAAGCCTGGTGACCTTCTAGAAGGCATAAGTCAGGAGTGCAATAGAATACTCTCCACTTGCCAGGATGAATGCAGTTCCAACTACACTCGAAGCTGGACACCATCCAGGACAAAGTAGCCTGCTTGATTGGCTCTCCATCCACCAACTTAAGCATTCACACCCAACCACCAGTGACACACAATAGCAGCAGTGTGCCACCTACAAGGTTCACTGTGGCAACTCACCAAGGCTCCATCGACTGCACCTTCCAAACCTACAACCTCTACCACCTTGGTAGACAAGGTCAGCAGATGTATGGAAACACCACCAGCTACAAGTTTCCCTCCAAGCCACACACCACCCTGATTTGGAACTATGTTACTATTCCTTCACTGTTGCTGAGTCAAAATCCTGGAACCCCCTTTCTAACAGCACTATGGGTGTACCCACACTAAATGGACTGCAGCAGTTCAAGAAGACAGTCACCAGCACCACCTCCAGGGCAATTAGGGCTGGGCAATAAATGCTGGCTTAGCCAGCGATGTCCATGTTCCGTAAACAAATAAAATAAATAAATGCCATGCAAGCATTCTTGAAGCGGAGCTTTGGACATTCTATTGGTCTTCTAGTTCTGCCTATCTCACCAGCAGGAGAATCTTTGGGTATGGAGACCCTAATGTAGTTAATGCCTTCTAAAATTACCACTCTACTTTTGTTGCAAACTTTGAAATTTGACAACCTATTGCCTTCTCACTGGGAATTTTTTTATTGAGTTCCAAGCAAAGAAGTTGTGTAATTACACAGTTCCCTTTTTGTTCCTCAACTCAAGCCAAATAGTTAAAGTCCTAGAAGTATCTAGTATAAGTTATAACTTCATCCTTAATACTGCCAATCCACCCTCCTCCCACCACCCGCCCCCTGCCTCAATTTTATTCTCTGCCATTACTGATTACTGGCAACCAGGAATATTAAGATCCCATTTTTGTCCTTGTTTGAGCCATGTCTTGTTAATGCAACCATGTCATAATCCCATGTAGTAATTTGTACCTGCGGCTCCCCAGGAGGGTTTCCTGAAGCCACCTTGAAGTAATTGAATTTGATGTGAGCTGAGTCAAATAAAGTTAAAATTTTCTATTGAGAGTTTCAGTGCCGTACTCTCTCTCTCCCCAGCCTTCCCGACCCAAACATGTGCGCACATGCATGCACACACCTGCGCTCACACACAGGTCAGCCAGCCGACGGTAGCCAGTGGGGATGGTGGCAGCAATGACAGTCTGAGCTTGTGCTATTGTGCCAGCAGTTTCTCTGTAGGTGACATTTTTAAATGGCCTTGAGAAGAATGCTGCCAATGCTGAGTTAGGATTCAGTAGTAAGATTCAATGGGGGAAGGATGAAACGTTTTCCCATTGTACTATCTTATTCATTTCAATAATACAGCAATAAAGCGATATCATAATGACATGATTCAGAGAGCAAGAGAGAGAGGCCAAGGGACTAGCAGGACAAGAGCAGGGCCGGAGCCTTCTGGACCTCAGTGCTGGTATGGGGCATAGTTTCGGAGGAGGGGGATCTTGTGACCCTTTTTGCTGTTTCAACGACCATTGGGGTTACGACCCACAATTTGTGAACTGCTGTTGGCATTTTTCCAATTTTTCTCAATCTGGGCCCTGCAATTTTTGGGATATTTCTAATTTTGCTGCTGTTTATATCCCAGACTTCTCATTTTCTTTTTTCTTATTTTCTGGTTCCCTTCTCCCACCAAATTAGTTTAAACTCTTCCCAGCAGTACTAGTTAACCTTTCAACAAGAGCATTGGTCCTGGCTTTGTTCAGGCATAACTAGCCTATCTTGTACAGATGCCCCGTCCGCTAGAACCTGCCCCAATGCCCCAAGTATCTGAAACTGTCCCTTCTACATCACATCCTCAGTCACACATTCATCTGCACTACCTTCCTGTTTCAATACTCACTGGCACATGGCACTGGGCGTAATCCTGAGATTACCTTTTGAACTCCCATTTTTTAATCTTTGTTGTAGCTCTTGAAACTTTGCCTGAAAGGTGTCAACAATTTCTCTACCTATGTTATTAGTTCTAATATGGACTGTTCCCCTTCTCGCAGAATATCCTAATGGTTTTGGGGGTTTGATTCTTCCTGCTTTCTCCCAAGGAGCTGTCACCCTCCCTGGTATTCAACACTGAAGACAAGTTGAGATTGTCGCTGTCTGAGCATTCCAGTGTCTTACCCTGTCTGGTCGGTTACCCATTTTCCACCCCATCTGCATCATCTTTATCAGTTTGAAGAAAACCTAGGACCCCCAGCTGCATGCCAGTGATTCCATCTGTTCTTCAAGCTCTGAACCTTGGAGCTTGAGCTCAAATAATACTCGGCATTTCCTGAATACCTGGTTATCCAGGACCCATGAAGCATTCTGGGGTTCCCAAATAGAACTGGATATGCATGTGTGGGGAAGGGTCTCCATAGTCTCCTATGATAGCCAATTCACTGAACTCTAAATCACTTGGTCCCTGACCACTCGAACATTTAACATTGAACTCTCAAATAAGAAACTGACATCTGAGTCACTGACTTATATATTGCTAAGAAACTGGGAGCTAAATATCCAAGGGTATACATCCTATCGAAAAGATAGGTAGGTTGGCAGAGGGTGTGGGGTTGCTTTGTTAGTAAGAAATGAAATTAAATCGATAGCAAGAAACGATGTAGGGTCAGATGATGTAGAATCTGTGTGGGTAGAGTTGAGGAAACGCAAAGGGAAAAAAACCATAATGGGAGTTATGTACAGGCCTCCGAACAATCAGGATGTGGGGCACAAGATACACCAGGAGATAGAAAAGGCGTGTAAAATAGGCAAGGTTACAGTGATCATGGGGGATTTCAATATGCAGGTAGACTGGGAAAATCAGGTTGGTAGTAGATCCCAAGAAAAGGAATTTGTGGAGTGTCTAAGAGATGGCTTTTTGGAGCAGCTTGTGGTGGAGCCCACAGGGAACAGGCAATTCTAGATTTAGTGATGTGTAATGAGACAGATTTGATAAGGGAGCTTAAGGTGAAGGAACCCTTAGGAGGGAGTGACCATAATATGGTAGAATTTACCCTGCAATTTGAGAGGAAAAAGCTGGAATCAGATGTAACGGTATTACAGTTGAATAAAGGCAACTACAGAGGCATGAGGGAGGAGATGGCCAGAATTGACTGGGAGATGAGCCTAGCAGGAAAGACAGTGGAACAGCAATGGCAGGAGTTTCTGGGAGTAATTTGGGAGACACAGCAAAAATTCATCCCTAGGAAGAAGAAGCACACTAAAGGGAGGATGAGGCAACCATGGCTGACAAGGGAAGTCAGGGACAGCATAAAAGCTAAGAGAAAGCATACAATGTGGCGAAGAGCAGTGGGAAACCAGGGGATTGGGAAGCCTACAAAGACCAACAGAGGATAACTAAAAAAGAAATAAGGAGGGAGAAGATCAAATATGAGGGTAAACTAGCCAGTAATATAAAAGAAGATTGCAAGAGTTTTTTAAGATATTTAAAGGGTAAGAGAGAGGCAAAAGTGGACATTGGGCTGCTGGCAAATGACGCTGGAGAAGTAGTAGTGGGGAACAAAGAAATGGCGGAGGAACTGAATAGGTACTTTGTGTCAGTCTTCACGGTGGAAGACAGGAGTAACATCCCCAAAGTTCAAGAGAGTCAGGGGGCAGAGGTGAGTATGGTGGCCATTACCAAGGAGAAGGTGCTAGGGAAACTGAAAGGTTTGAAGGTGGATAAATCACCTGGACCAGATGGATTACACCCCAGAGTTCTGAAGGAGATAGCTGAAGAGATAGTGGAGGCATTAGTGGTGATCTTTCAGGAATCACTGGAGTCAGGGAGGGTCCCAGAGGACTGGAAAATCGCTAATATAACCCCCCTGTTTAAGATGGGAGTGAGGCAAAAGACCGGAAATTACAGGCCGATTAGCCTGACCTCGGTCGTTGGTAAGATTTTAGAGTCCATTATTAAGGATGAGATTTCAGAATATTTGGAAGTGCATGGTAAAATAGGGCAAAATCAGCATGGTTTCATCAAGGAGCGGTCGTGCCTGACAAATCTGTTAGAATTCTTTGAGGAGGTAACTAGTAGGTTAGACAAAGGAGAGCCAATGGATGTTATCTACTTGGACTTTCAGAAGGCCTTTGATAAGGTGCCACACAGGAGGCTGCTCAGTAAGATAAGAACCCATGGTGTTAGAGGCAAGGTACTAGCATGGATAGAAGATTGGCTGTCTGGCAGGAGGCAGAGAGTGGGGATAAGGGGGTCCTTCTCAGGATGGCGGCCGGTGACTAGTGGAGTTCCGCAGGGGTCAGTGTTGGGACCACAACTTGTCACTTTATACATTAATGATCTAAATGAAGGAACTGAGGGCATCCTGGCTATGTTTGCAGATATACAAAGATAGGTGGAGGGACAGGTAGTACTGAGGAGGCGGGGAGGCTGCAGAAGGATTTGGACAGGTTAGGAGAATGGGCAAAGAAGTGGCAGATGGAATATAACGTGGGGAAGTGTGAGGTCATGCACTTTGGTAGGAAGAATAGAGGCAAAGTCCATTTTCTAAATGGGGAGAGAGTTCAGAAATCTGGAGCGCAACGGGATTTGGGTGTCCTAGTCCAGGATTCTCTTAAGGTTAACTTGCAGGTTGAGTTGGTAGTTAGGAAGGCAAATGCAGTGTTGACATTTATTTCGAGAGGACTAAAATGTAAAAGCAGGGATGTGCTGCTGAGGCTTTGAGGCTCTGGTCAGACCACATTTAGAATATTGAGAGCAATTTTTGGCTCTGTATCTCAGGAAGGATGTTCTGGCCCTGGAGAGGGTCCAGAGGAGGTTCATGAGAATGATCCCAGGAATGAAAGGCTTAACATATGAGGAGCGTTTGAGGACTCTGGGTCTATACTCAATGGAGTTTAGAAGGATGAGGGGGGATCTGATTGAAACTTACAGAATACTGAAAGGCCTGGATAGAGTGGACGTAGGGAAGATGTTTCCATTAGTAGGAGAGACTAAGACTCGAGGGCACAGTCTCAGAATAAAGGGAAGACCTTTTAGAACAGAGATGAGGAGAAACTTTTTCACCAGAGAGTGTTGAATCTATGGAATTCATTGCCACAGAAGGCTGTGGAGGCCAGGTTATTGAGTGTATTTAAGACCGAGATAGATAGGTTCTTGATTGGTAAGGGGATCAAAGGTTATGGGGAGAAAGCGGGCGAATGGGTTTGAGAAACTTATCAGCCATGGTTGAATGGCAGAGCAGACTCGATGGGCCGAATGGCCTAATTTCTGCTCCTATGTCTTATGGTTTTATGAAACTGATCTCTTAAAGACTGAGATACTAAAATAGGAAAAAGTTAACTAAAGGCACTGGAAATTATATGTTTGAATATAAAACAATGAAAACTACCATCAAGTGAATTTCAATGGTAAAAACCATTTTTGACAATAAACTAACACTTGCCTATTACTAATCTACTTTCTCTGCAGTAGTGACATCACTTTTGAATTGCTTTCTTAGATTTCTATGTTCTGTGTCCTTTAGGAAAGGGAATCTATGTCCATACCTGGCCTGGCCTACATGTGATTCCAGAACCACAGCATATGGTTGACTCTTAACTGCCCTCTACAATATCTAGTAAGCCACTCAGTTCAAGGGCAATTAGGGATGGGCAGCAAATGCTGGCCTTTTCAGTGATGCCCACATCCCATGAAAGAACACAAAAAGCTCTCTCTCTTGACTTATCACTCTCACTCATTTTGCTTTCACTGACTCTCTCTAGCCAGTTCTACTGCTTTTATCACTTGTCCTTTTGCATTGTTTCCCCTCGGGCTTGCTATCTCCACTCTCTGAATGTTTACCGTCAATCCTCCTGCTGAAATTTGGTTATGAATTTGAAATGGAACAAATGGTTTGTCTGCATTGAAAACCAGCAACAGGTCATCAAATGTTTTTAGCATTTGAGCAACCATTTTTTTATTAACCCTAATGTGACAAGGATTTTGACATTTCTATGCGTCAAATCGAGGTTGAAATTAGATAAAAGCAAAATACTGTGGATGCTGGAAATCTGAAACAAAAACAAAAATAGCTGGAAAAACTCAGCAGGTCTGACAGCATCTGTGGAGAGGAACACAGTTGATGTTTCGAGTCCATATGACTCTTCATCAGAACTAAGGAAATAGAGAAATGAGGTGAAATGAAAGCTGGTAGAGAGGGGTGGGGCAAAGAAGAGATTGCCAAAGATGTCAGACAAAAGGACAAAGGGCTGTTGATGGTGGTGATATTATCTAAGGAATGTGCTAATGGTAGTTAATGGCTAATTAAGGGTAGCAAGCAGGACAAACTAGTGGCAGATGGCCCTATTGGGGGTGGGGTGGGGGGAAGGGATCGAAATGGGCTGAAAGGTGGAGATAAAACAATAGATCAAAATAAATTTAAAAATAGGTGGGAAACGAAAAATATATTTAAAAAAAAATTTTAAATTATTGGAAGAAGGGGGATGGAGGAGAGAGTTCATGATCTGAAATGGTTGAACTCAATATTAAGTCCGGAAGACTGTAAAGTGCCTAGTCGGAAGATGAGGTGCTGTTCCTCCAGTTTGCGTTGAGCTTCATTGGAACATTGCAGCAGGCCAAGGACGGACATGTGGGCATGAGAGCAGGGTGGTGTGTTGAAATGGCAAACGACAGGGAGGTCTGGGTCATTCTTGCGGACAGACCGAAGGTGTTCCGCAAAGCGGTCACCCAGCCTGCGTTTGGTCTCTCCAGTGTAGAGGAGATCGCATTGGGAGCAGCGAATGCAGTAGACTAAAGGAAGCACAAATGAAGTGCCGCTTCACTTGAAAGGAGTGTTTGGGCCCTTGGACTGTGAGGAGGAGGGTAAGTGAAGAGGCGGTGTTGCACCTTCTGCGGTTGCATGGGAAGGTGCCGTGGGAGGGGGGTTGAGGTGTAGGAGGTGATGGAAGAGTGCACCAGGGTGTCCCGGAGGGAACGATCCCTGTGGAAAGCCACCGGGGGCTGAATGGCGGTGGCATCATGGTTTGGTGGTGGCATCATGATGGAGTTGGCAGAAATGGCGGAGGATGATCCTTTAAACGTGGATGCTGGTGGAGTGAGGACAAGGGGGACCCTATCAATGTTCTGGGAGGGAGAGGAAGGTGTGAGGGCAGATGTGTGGGAGATGGGCTGGACACGGTTGAGGGCCCCGTCAACCACCATGGGTGGAAAACCTCAGTTAAGGAAGAAGGAAGACATGTCAGAGGAACTGTTTCGGAAAGTGGCATCATCAGAACAGATGCAACGGAGACGGAGAGAATGGGATGGGAGTCCTTACAGGAAGCGGGGTGTGAGGAGCTGTAGTCAAGGTAGCTGTGGGAGTTGATAGGCTTGTAATGAATATTGGTGGGCAGTCTATCACCAGAATTGGAGACAGAGAGGTCAAGGAAGGGAAGGGAAGTGTCAGTGATGGACCACGTGAAAATGACGGAGCGGTAGAAATTGGAAGCAAAATTAATAAATTTTTCCGGATCCAGACGAGAGCATGAAGTGGCACCGAAGCAGTCATCGATGTACCGGGAGGGGGCCTGAGTAGGACTGAAAGAAGGAATGTCCTATATGCCCCATAAAGAGACAGGCATAACTGGGCCCATGCGGGTACCTTTTATTTGGAGGAAGTGAGACAAGTTTAAGGTGAAATTGTTCAATGAGAGGACAAGGTCAGCCAGACGGAGGAGAATAGTGGTGGATGGGGATTGTTCGGGCCTCTGTTTGAGGAAGAAGCGGAGAGCCCTCAGACCATCCCGGTGGGGGATGGAGGTGAAGAGGGATTGGACGTCCATGGTGAAGAGGAGACAGTTGGGGCCAGGGAACTGGAAATTGTTGATATGATGTAGGATGATTAAGAAATCGTGGATGTAGGTGGGAAGAGACTGGACGAGGGGAGAGAGAATGGAGTCAAGATAGCAAGAAATGAGTTCTGTGGGGCAGGAACAGGCTGACACGATTGGTCTGCCGGGACAGTCCTGTTTGTGGATTTTGGGTAGGAGGTTGAAACGGGCCGTCTGAGGTTGGGAGACTGAGGTTGGAAGCTGTGGAGGGAAGATCTCCAGAGGAGATGAGGCCACTGACAGTCCTGGAAGCAATGACTTGATGTTCAGTGGTGGGGTCATGGTCCAGGGAGAGGTAGGAGGAATTGTTTGCGAGTTGACGCTCAGCCTCTGTGAGGTAGAAGTCACTGTGCCAGACAACAACAGTACCAGCCTTATCAGCAAGCTTGATGACAAAGTCAGGGTTGGACCTGAGAGAACGGAGTGCAGCAAGTTCAGAAAGTGACAGGTTAGAGTGGGTGAGAGGAGCAGAGAAATTGAGACGACTGATGTCACGCCGACAGTTCTCAATGAAAAGATCAAGAGAAGGTAAGAATCCAGAGGGAGGGGTCCAGGTGGAGGGAGAATATTGGTGGCGGGTAAAAGGATCCGTTGAATGGGAACAGGACCCCTGCCCAAAGAAGTGAGTATGGAGACGAAGGCGGCGGAAGAAGAGTTCACATCCTGCCGAGCCCGAAATTCATTGAGGTGAGGGCGTAAGGGTATGAAACTGAGTCCTTTACTGAGCACTGAACCTTCAGCATCAGAGAGCGGAAGGTCAGAGGGTATGGTGAATACACGGCCGGGGCTGGGATTGGAAGATGGGATGAGGTCAAATTAGATAATTTGTTCACATTTATTGCATGTGGAAGGTGATGAGGTGAGGCAGAATTGTAGATAGAGTTCTCATTTCTTAACTATAGTTTATGTACAGATCTTCCTTCTGCTGTATTCTCTGCCTTATTGGGCATCATTTATTTGTATTTTTTCTTTGGTTTGTGCTGCTTTTGTAAAAATAAAAAATATCTTGAAGGCAGTATCCCATGATTTTACCCCATCTGCGTGATGAATTATTGAGTCGCGTGAATTATATTCAACAGATGAGTATTGGACATCCTGATAGAGGCCTTTAACATTATGAAATTGTTTAATTAGGGAGGCATAGAGAATATGTTTCCATTTGTGGGGCTATCGAAAACTAGGAACCATAAATATAAGGTAGTTACTACTAAATCCTTTAAGGAGTACAGGTACTTATAATTAGCAGAGATGGCAAAGGGATGTAAACCTCACTTTGTGTTTAAATCTGTTGCTTTTGACTTTCAGATAAATGTCAAGGAGGTGACAAAATTTTCAGATTTTCCATTGTCTAAAAAAACCGTGAAAGGTAAGTGCTATTCTATCTTTCTCAACCCTTCCTTCGTCATATCGGTACATTTTTTTTCCTTTATATCTATTTGTTTCTCAGCTGATACTTTAGGCTAAGGCCCTGTTTGTCCCTCATGTGCTTTTGCGAAGGAAAATAGAGAAATTATCGCCAGCGCCCTGACAAATCATTATACCTCAATTAACATTGTAGGGACATATCATTTGCTCATTATTGCAATGATGTTTGTGGGAGTGTGCTGTGCACAAATTGGTTGCCGTATTTTCCACATTACAACAGGGACTACACTTCAAAATTACTTTGGCTGTAAAGCGTGTTGTGGTATGAGTGAGGTACATGTACCTTTACGGATGTATCATAAACTATTGTCAATCACTGCCACCTCAACACGATGTGACGAATTAGTCCCATGACTTGTATTCAGCCTGTAAGTTGCAGGCATAGGAATCAGATTTACTACACATAGTCTCCCAGTAAACTATATTTGTATGTTGTCCTATCTTTAAATAAATAACCCTCATCATTATTTCACCAATCCTTGTCATGTGATTGGTACATTTATGTTAAATAGCAGAACGTGAAGAAGAGCACCAGGGAGCCCTAGCAAAACTGGAGTCAATGGGAATCAGGGGGAAAACTCTCCGCTGGTTGGAATCATACTTAGCACAAAGGAAGGTAGTTGTGGTTGTTGGAGGTCAGTCATCTCAGCTCCAGGACACCACTGCAGGAGTTCCTCAGGGTAGTGTCCTAGGCCCAACCATCTTCAGCTGCTTCTTCAGTGACCTTCCATCATAAGGTCAGAACTGGGGATGTTTGCTGATGATTACGCAATGTTCAGCACCATTTGCAACTCCTCAAATACTGAAGCAGTCAATGTCCAAATGCAGCAAGACCTGGGCAATATCTAAGCTTGGACTGACAAGTGGCAAGTAAAATTTGTGCTACGCAAGTGCCAGGCAATGATCATCTCCAACAAGAGAGAATCTAACCATCACCCCTTGATGCTCAATGGCATTACCATCACTGAATCCCCCACTATCCATATCCTGGGGGTTGCCATTGACCAGAAACTGAACTGGACTAACCATATAAATACTGTGGCTACAAGAACAGGTCAGAGGCTAGGAATCATGCGACGAGTAACTCATCTCCTGAATCCCCAAAGCCTGTCCACCATCTACAAGGCACAAGTCAAGAGTGTGATGGAATATTCCCCACTTGCCTGGATGAGTGCAGCTCTCAACACTCAAGAAGCTTGACACCATCCAAGACAAAGCAGCCTGCCTGATTGGCACCACATCCACAAACATTCACTCCTTCCATCACCGATGCACAGTAGCAGCATTGTGTACAATCTACAAGATGCATTACAGGAATTCACCAAGGGTCCTTGGACACACCTTCCAAATCCATAACCGCTAGCATCTAGGAGGGCACAGGCAGCCGATAGACGGGAACACCACCACCTGGAAGTTCCGCTGCAAGTCGCTCACCACCCTGATTTGGAAGTATATCGCCATTCCTTCACAGTTGCTGGGTCAAAATCCTGGAACTCTCTTCCTAACAGCTCTGTGGGTGTACCTACGCCACATGGACTGCAGTGGTTCAAGAAGGCTGCTCACCACCACCTTCTCGAGGGCAACTAGGGATGGGCAATAAATGCTGGCTTGGCCAGTGAAGCCCACATGCCCTGAATGAATAATAAAAAAAAACGTGCTTTGGGACATCTGTTGGTTTTACGAGGCATTACATAAATGCAAGACTTCTTAATATAATTTATAAGAGTCTGTTTGCCGTAGAATGGTCAGGTGGGGATATTGGGAATGTGCTGTTTTCTCGTGATTATCCATGCTTCTTCATGCAGGTTGGTTTCCTTGAAGCTTTACCCCTCTGAGCTTAATATTCTGCCCTGACTCAGTACTGATTCTGATAGCCTTTCTGGGAATTGGTGAGAATTACTTCCAGCTTAATAATGATCTGTGGGGCAAACATGCCCTATCTGATTGGAATGTAGGAGTTCTGTGTAATTGAAGACTCCCTTCTACGAATGTAGTATCAGAAATAAGGCCATTTAGCCCCTTGTGTCTGTTCTGCCATTCGCAGAGATCGTGGCTGATCTCTAGCCTAACTCTGAATATTTGCCCTTGTCCAAACTCCCATAATACCCTTCACTAACAAAAAAAAATCTATGCCATCAAGAGTTTAAGTTTGCATAGTGCAAGAGTTATTGCTGTAGTAGTAATTTGACATACCTCCTTGTAACTTTCAGGAACAAAGACCTGAATTCCATGTCCCCTGGCTACTTGGTTATCTTAGCCAGAGGGAAGAGGACAAAGGAATTGTGTCACGTTGTGAGATTCAATCTCACAATATGATTTGACCATGTGTTGGACAAATCTTGTTGGCTAGTCTAGGTCCTCATGTCCTCTTGTGAAGTTCAATGATACTCGAACTGCAATAAGGACTTCAGGTGATACTTTACTCTAGAGTGTGGCTAGATCTGGAACTCACTATCACAATTAGCTGAGGCAAATAGCATTGATGCATTTCAAAGGGAGTGAGATAAACACCTGAGGAAGAAAGGAATAGAAGGTTAGGATGGGCAGGTGGAGGCTCATGTGGAGCATAAGTACCAACAGGGACCAGTTGGGCTGAATGAGCCTGTTTCTGTGCAGCACATATATATAGTTTTATGTTTTGGCACTGCACTGTTTTTACAGACAAAGAATTATACTTCACACCTGCATGCTTCATATAATACAAGTCATTGCAAGCATAGTTTGTTGTCTCCTGTAACTCTTGTGTTTTTATCAATGCTGTTAGCAGCTCAAGTGCTTTTAAACCTTAAATTCTGTGTAGGAGAATTTAAGAATGCATAAATAAAAATTAGGGACTGTCCATATCCTTGATTTATTGGAAGTGATATGAAAGGCAACTTACCTTCTTGTCGAGAGCAGATGTCGGGAACAACAGACCCCAGAGTTTCTGTATGTGCAGCGACCAGGAGTGGGCTGCACATACCTAGTTCAGCATTTTGGGTTCTTTGGATCAAGGATGAGCCTGGTGTGCCTGTGAAGAAAAGGAAAACTCCGCAAAAACCAGGCGGTTTCAACAGAAACACTTGTGAAAAATCCTAGTGAAAAGTAAAAACTCAGCAAGAAAGATGAATCCATGACTTACTAAAGAAGTTAGGGATAGCAAAAGAAGAGGTTTATAATGTGACAAAAGAAGGAGGCACTGGCATAGTGGTAATGTTACTGGGCTGGTAATCCAGGCCAATGCTCTGGGGATATGGGTTCAAATCCCATAATGGCAGCTGGTGAAATTTAAATTCAATAAATAAATCTGGAATTATGAGCTTGTCTAATGGTGATCACGAAACCATTGCCGATTGTCATAAAAAACCTATCTTGTTCACTAATGCCCTTTAGGGAAGGAAATCTGCAGTCCCTCCCTGGTCTGGACTATATGTGACTCCAACCCAACAGCAATGTGGTTGATCATTAAATGCCCTCTGAAATGGCCTGGCAAACCACGCGGGGGGGGCGGGGTGGTGGGGTTGGGGGGTGGGGGGGTGGGGGTGGGGGGGTTGTTGGTGGGGGGGTGTTGGGTGGAATGTGCGTGTGTGTGTCTAATTAAACTGAAGACAGTCAAACTGCAAAGTTTAAATTATCAAAGGGGTTAGGTGTGAAAGCAGGCATTTTGAAATGGATGAGCTAAGATGAGATCCCAATAGATTCAGTATGAATGGAATTTGCATTAGGAAATAAATCAGGAGTGAACTGTTAGCTGTTGAATTTCAAAGAGGCATAACAGGAACTTTTACAACTGGCAAAAGTCGTAAATAAATAAGGCAAAGTTATTAAGTTTACTTTTCCTGAAAGTGCCGGCCAAAATGACAACATGGAAGATTTTTTATATCTTGGGAAAGGTTACTTCCAAGGAAAGTTAAAACAATGGGTTTAAAGATCAGAAGGGAGAAAATATATTTAAGGAAAGACTGAAAGCTGTATGTGAGTGGCCATGTGAGATCTTGAGGGATGGACTATGTGAATACAGACCTGGGTAAAGTAGCCCCTAGCCACCCAGAGGAGTGCTTGCTTGTTCCAGAAAGCAAGGTTTTCTTTAACCTTGGATTTCCATTGTGGAGTGAGAGGGAAGCCTTGTGAAATACTGCCCTTATAGCAACAGAGGATGTCTTGTAGTAATATTACTGGATGTTTTAGAGATTAAGAATCTATTTGGACTGTTGCCTGGAAAAGGGTGTTTATTTGTGAGTCTAATTTCCTTCAGAAATAAGCTGAAAATTATTTAATTTTACTGTTAATATCTATCTGAATCTGCAAGTATGTCAATTGATGATGATCACAGAAACGAGTAGCTGTAATTCTATGTTGGAACTGTGCTGCTTCCATATAGCTCTCACTGTAGGGACCGTATCCTGTTTCAAAAAGTACGTACTTATCATTGATGTTGTAATTGTGCTTTGTAATTTTTTTTGTGGAGTTCTAGGTATTAAAAAATTGTTTGTCACTGGAATGACAGCACAAACTTGTAAAAAGATGTCACCACCCTTCCAACCCAGACGTTGAAGCAGTGCATTCATATTATTTATATTTTTCAAGAGGCTGGGATAGGTCCATATTTAAAATTAGTTTTTTTTGATGCAGAATATATTCTAGCCATTCTGGTTCTGAAAATGGTAATTCATTTTTAATAATTTACTTTCAGGTTCGTGGGCCATTTTAATGTGCATCTCATCTTGGGTGGGATATTGCTCTAAGGAAATATTGAAATACCAATGTCAAAAATTTCTTAGCTCTTCACATTACAAGATATATGTTTTGTTAGTATATTGGCTCTGTTCAGTACAGTACTTCTGATCGATTCAAGTTGTGGAGTGTAATAAAGCTACTGACAATATAACCTGTGTTTGAATTATACAGCAGATTTAGCTTAATCTGTTAAATTTGTAAAGGCTGTATTATCTTTTGTAGGCTTGATGGAGGCTCAATATCGTATTCCCACTGAAATACAGAAGCAGACAATTGGCCTAGCCTTACAAGGCAAAGATATTCTTGGTGCTGCAAAGACTGGATCTGGGAAGACGTTGGCATTTCTTATTCCTGTAAGTGACTGGGATTAAAGAAGGGGGGTTTCTATTGATGAATAGCTGATTTGGATGACGTAGGCCAAGACAAAATTAACGAAGTTTATGAAATAGTATGCAAGTTTGTTTGGTAATAGAATTTTATATAATCTTGTGTCCATGTGCACTTTTGATACGATGTTGTAATTACAATCTGACAAGTTTAAATAAGCAGTTTCCATTATAATTGTGGATTTAAGAATCTATAGAAATACAAATAACCAAATGTTTACCTTGAACATAGGAGTGATGTTCTATTTGCGCACTCTGTTCCAATTATTCCCCTGTCCTCTAACCTGCAATGCTTGGCCTTCACTTCCTGTGTGCTTTGCCAAAAGGACGTTGACTTATTTTATGTATAGACCCGGAATTAGCAGTAGTAATGATGCTGAAACTGTCAAGAGTTTTGCCGTTGTTATTCTACTGAAACTGACATCTTTTGGAGCCCGAACATATGCAGAATAATGTGGAACTCGCCAGAGATCACCAGAATGCAATGAATGGAACATCAGTTGAATTGATGAGAACTTCTACTCTTGCGCCACCAACCCCCCGTAAAGAAAAGGCCCCTTGGAAAAAGTTACATCTTGTAGAATGAAATATAAATAGGTTTTAATGACTGCTAACTTTCTGAGAAGCTAATTTTATATTTGTAGAATGTTAAATTTTTCCACAATTAAAAATTCCACTTTTAAAATGTTTATTTTAAAATTTATATTTGAATTAGGAAATAAGCTAAAATAATCATAATCAATTTACTTCACCTTAAAATTTAAAATATAGGTGAGGGATGTGAAATACTTTTAACTTCCTGGTTTAGTGTGTGAATATTTCCGTGTGATTGGCTGCTTACTGATTTCACTGCTGCTGCACACCAAAAGATTCCCTTGGCTTGCTGCCAGATTCACCAAGAGATTCCCTGGGCTTGCTGCCAGATTTAAACCACCATTGTGAAAAGGGAAAACCGCATCCTAGCAATTGCTAGATCTTTGTGGGCAGCTTTCTTCAAGGTCCGCCATTGCTTCATGGCTGACTTCAACATTTGAGCATTATTTGTTTAACATATTATTATAAAACCTTCAAGTATGGTATTGAAAATTGAGCACTTTTTGTCCCCCAAACCCTCATCCACCCTTATTTCTAGAAATCTGCATGAAAGAGTGACTGCTCTAGGCCTATTGCCATTCTATGAACGGAACCTTGTTGACTAGAACCATAGAACGCTACAGCACAGAAAACAGGCCATTCGGCCCTTCTAGTCTGTGCCGAAATATTATTCCGCTAGTCCCATTGACCTAGTCCATAATCCTCCAGACCTCTCCCATCCATGTATCTATCTAATTTATTCTTAATAGAACCATAGAACAAGGGCAAGTGATTTGGTGCAACCTAACACAACATCTTCTGTCAGCTCTTGTGAATTAGTAGACTTGCTGCTTGTAAGGCAAGTTGCTAACCAAGTGCTGGAGCTGCACTCGCCTTAGTAATTATTTAGTGTTATTTGTATAGGATTCTAGTCTCTTATGACATTTGTTTAGTATTTGGTGAGTGGACCTAAGGCATAATTAATTTGATTGTTGCACTGTTGCTGAATCTGTTGACCAGGTACACTATTTTAAATGTTACAAAATGGTGGATAAATGTGCATTATGTTTTGTCAAGTAAGTGAATCTGCTTATTTAGGCCATATAGTAGTTACTACATGTTAGTTGTACAACAAACAAATAATTTCCAATAACTTGATACCAATTTTACTGCTGACTGTCAAGAAATTGTATAAATGGCAAACTCAGATGTGTACACAGCATTTGGCCCATGGTCATTGCATTTGGTTCGGAGGAAAGTTGATCATAAAGCAGCAGAAAACACAAGAATTATGTCAACTTATCAAATAAGCCTCCAAATTTATGCTGATAACAGAATGCCTGCCACTCTGTAGGTATTGGAATGTCTTTATCGTCAGCAATGGACATCGGAAGATGGATTAGGTGTTCTCATCATATCTCCTACAAGAGAACTGGCCTATCAGACCTTTGAAGTTCTGCGCAAAGTGGGGAAAAATCATGAATTTTCAGCTGGACTTGTAATAGGAGGAAAGGTAGGTATTAAGGACTGTAGTTTTGGAACTATTTTACCTTTGGGTTAAAGTTTAAAGCCGCATTAAAGATAAAATATTTTTATAAGAATAACATTAGGTGAACCTATATTGTGGGTATTTGCTATAAAATGACCAGTTTTTGGCATGCCAAACAATGAGTTTTGCCTGGGAACTGTATGTTGCTCAGGTTATTCCAGAATTACTACAAAGGTTAAATATTACCTTAGTAGAGGTTACTGAATTTGATGCTGAATTTGCAAATTATTTTCCTTCAGTTTGTAGGTTTATTAGATCTATTTGGGAAGATTGAAAGTATTTGTTAACAGAAAAGAAAATCTTACATTTACAAATATTTTGTCTTAAAATTGCCATCTAATTGGACACACTGATCCTGATTTTGCTCTCAAAACAAAGTGAGAATAATGGCACTTGCTGTTACTTATATGTAAATAGTGCTACGACTTCAGGCTGATGTGTGTTTAAATTCCAGACGCAAAAGCTGCTGCCCAAATTGTAAAGTTGCACTGTTGTTTTTTTGAAAGGGGCATCTTGCTGTCTGTGCACTTTTGAAATAAAATGGCGAAAACATATATTTGCCTGATAGATATGAATTAAACTCGCTACGGCAAGTTAAATATTGTCATTTCAAGTCTAGGTATTTTTCCAGGTAATTCTGTTTTTGTTTTGGATTTCCAGCATCCGCAGTTTTTTGTTTTTAACCCTTTTTAATTATGTGATTAGTGTAAATTACTGCCAATTAACCTCTCTGACTCTGAAAATTAACTATTATTTCATCAGTTATTAATTGTTGTTGGAGATTTAAAAAATGACATTTTAAACATTTTTACAAAACTTTATTTTCTGTCCTTTCTTGCTCTTTGTTTCCCCCCCCGCTCTCGTTCACATTCTCTCTCTCTCTTTCTCGCTCTCTCCTTTATATCTCATTGAAATTTATGCTGCAAATTGATAGCATTATGAACTCCATTGCCAGTTATTAGGAACATGGCAAATCTAATACTTCTCCCCTGCCCACACCCATATATATCCTTGGCTGTCTCCTGAAATTTCTCTACCATCTGCCCTTGCTGGCCTGAATACTTTTGCTACCCTCAGTAATTCAATCTGAATGATCTGTGTATTTTCCTGCAACTAAGTTGGAACCCATGTCTCCTTTTTCTACAGTTTGTGACAATTAGCTTGTATTTATATTGCATCTTAAACATCATAAGACGTCCTAGAATGCCTCACAGAGCGATTTATCAATTAAAATTTGACACTGAACTAGATAGAGATATTGGGACAAGTGAAAAAGGTGGCTTTTAATGAATGTCTTAAAGGAGGAGTGACAATTAGAGTGGCGGACAGCTTTAGGCCTAGACATATTGAGTTTCTATTTATCTGTTAAGTTAAAGTTCTTTGAATGCTTAAGTACCACCGTCCCTTAATTTTCTTCTTTACAGTAAAGGATTCTAGCTTTTTCAAACTCTCTATTGCTGATGACATAAGCTAATGTTCTTTAACCTATGACTGAAAGATTACTTTTAAAATGGATGAGTGATCATGTTTCCCACCCACCCTGGCGTCTAAATTATAATACTATATGATGAATATTCTTTTGCGAAATGAAAACGGGAATCTCATTTACCATGTAAAATGTTCATGTAATACAAACAACATAAATGTTTGTCAGATTAGTGAAATTATTTGACTGCTAAACTTAATAACCTACGTATCCTATGCTCACTGGCACTTTCAAACAAGTTCAATGTATTCTCTTCCACTGTTTGACCCAAAATCAGCAGAAATCAAGAGGCAACCAGATGGTCATTTACATTGTTAGTCTTTGTGCCACTCTCAGCACTCCTCCATGCACCTGCCTCTCCTCACATGATGGTGGCTGCACTCTGCTCTTGCTTCTTGGCTTGCACCAAGCCCATCTCTGGCTGTCCCTCTTTTGTTTACTCTGGGCCACTAATTGTGGTCACCCAATAAAGGTATATAAGTAAAAGCAGGTCAGCTGAATTCGTTGACACATCCCAGCTACTCTGTGAAGTCCCTCTCCTCTCTAGGTCTCTGAATCTTACTTTTCAGATGACTTTGCAGAATTCCTGGAAAGTCTTAATGAATCTTCAGTGGTTCAGTTTGAGAACCATTGCCTTAAGCTACCACAGCATTTGGTTGCCCTTTTCTGCACTGCTCCTGAAGCCTGGGTATTCTTGCGTATAGTATGGTAATCAGAATTGTACACAGTACTGATCTGCATCCTGGGGTATTAAAATAAGTGGCTGCGGAGATGGTCGATGCATTGTTTGTAATCTTTCAAAATTCCCTAGATTCTGGAAAGGTCCCAGCAGATTGGAAAACTGCAAATGCAACACCTCTGTTCAGAAAAGGAGGGAGACAGAAAGCAGGAAACCACAGGCCAGTTGACTTAACATCTGTCTTTGGGGAAAATTGGTAGAATCCATTATTAAAGAGGTAGTAGCAGGACATATAGAAAATCAAAATGCAATCTGGTCAACGTGATTTTGTGAAAGACAAATTTATGAGAGTTCTTTGAGTATGTAAAAGGCAGGGTGGATAAAGGGGAATCAGTAGATGTCGTGTATTTGGATTTCCCAGAAGCATTTGATAATATGCCACATGCGAGGTTCCTGTACAAGATAAGAATGTATGGTATTGGGGGTGATATATTAGCATGGATAGAAGACTGGCTAACTAACAGGCAACGGAGTTGGGATAAATGGGCCCTTTTTAGGATGGGAAACTGTAACTAGTGGAGTGTCACAGGAATCAGTGCTGGGATTTCAATTATTTAGCATCCATATTAATGACTTGGATGAAGTGATTGACTGTATTGCATCCAAATCTGCCAATGATACAAGTTGTGAGGAGGATACAAAGAGACTGCAAAGGGATATAGATAGGTTTAATGAATAGGCAAAACAATTGAAATGGAGTATAATGTTGGAAAATGTGACTTCGTTCACTTTGGCAAGAAGAATAGAAAAGCAGAATATTATTTAAATGGAGACAGACTACAGAATGCTGTGTTATGGAGGGATCTGCTCATAAATGAATCACAAAAAGTTAGCATGCAGGTGCAGCAGGTAATAAGGAAGGCAAATGGAACGTTGGCCTTTATTGTAAGGGGGATGGAGCATAAAAGTCAGGAAACCCTGATACAACTGTATATTGGGAATACCCCATGCCTATTATTTGAACACACTCTAAGTTAGTGTCATCTACACACTTGGACGGCTTTACTTCTGCCCCTCGTTCTCAATTTCTTGTATATAGAAGTGGCCCCAGCACTGACCTCTGTGGCCCCAAGTTATTGACCTCTTCCCACATTGACAAAGCTTTGATAACAACCCTCCTTTTCCTGGTTAAGCCGATTTTCAATGATATGAAGCTTGCCTTCTATTAGATGCCTTCCTGCCTTGCATACTAATTATTTACCTGGCAAGTAACCTAAATTTGGCCGAAATCTAAATAACTCTTCCACAAAGTTTCCATTGTCAACAGGATTTGTAATTTGCTTGAGTTGTAGTGAATTTGTTACACAGGACTTCCATCCCATAAAGTTACAGCACCTCCATTTTTCCAAAATTATTTAGGGGTTTTTAACACATCTTGATTCCTTGAACTAACTGAAAATGCTGGAAAAACTCAGCAGGTCTGGCAGCATCTGTGGAGAGAGAAACAGAGTTAACGTTTCGAGTCCACATGACTCGTCTTCAGAGCTCTGAACAAGAGTCATATGGACTCAACGTTAACTCTGTTTCTCTTTCCACAGATGCTGCCAGACCTGCTGAGTTTTTCCAGCATTTTCAGTTATTTCAGATTTCAGCACACGCAGGATTTTGCTTTTATCTTCATTTGATTTCTTGAATCCTGTACTCAATAGAGGAATTAGGTATTAGATTATAGTGTGTAGTTTCCTGGATGACCCCTGTGCCCCTTATTTTTATATTTTTAACAATGTTAGCTACTTTGGTGCTGCTTCCAATTTTGCTACCACTTCTTTAAGTCCTCTTTCCTATGAAGCCCTTCTGGACCTGGTCCTTGAAGAACATAAGAAATAGGAGCAGGAGTAGGCCATTCAGTCACTTGACTCAACTTGGTCATTCAATAAGATCATGGCTGTTCTGATTGTGGCCTTTACTCCACTTTCCTGCTTGCCCTCCCAGAACCATCAACTCCCTTGTAGAAGAAAATCTCAGCCTTGAATAATCAATGATACGGCCTCAATTACTCTCTGGAGAAGAGAATTCCAAAGATTAACTACTGCCTGAGAAAAGAATTTCCTCCCCACCTCTGACTTAAATGGGGAGCCACTTATTCTGAAACTGCGCCCCTTAGTTCTAGATTTCCTCATGAGGGAAAACATCCTCGCAGCATCTACCCTGTCAAGTTTCAACAAGATTCATTTTTCTAAACTCCAATGAGTCTAGGTCCTTTCCTCCTAAGATAATCCTTCATCCCATGAAACCACCTCGTGAATGTTCTCTGAACTGCACATATATCCTTCCATAAATAAGGCGACTAAAACTATTCAGTCCTCTACGTGTGGTTTCAGCAATGTCCTGTGTACTTCCCTACTTTTATACTCCATACCCTTTGCAATGAAGGCCAATGTTTCATCTGCTGCTCCAATTACCTGCTCTACTTACATGCTATCTTTTTGATTCATGTATGAGGACACCCAGATCCTTCTACCACAGCATTCTGCAGTCTCTTCATGAAGTAATATTCTGCTTTTCAATTCCTGTCAAAGTGGACAACCTCACATTTTCCCACATTATACTCCATCTGTCAAATATTTGCCTACTGCCTAACCTATTTAAATCCCTTTGCAGACTCTTTTGTGCCCTCTTCACAACTTTCTTTTCTATCTATTTTTATATTATCAGCAAATTTGGCTACAATACACTTGGTCCTTTCATCCAAGTCATTAACATAGATTGTAAATAGTTGAGACCCCAACTCTGATCCCTGTGAAACCCCGCTAGATATTTCTAGGTTGGCAAACTGACACATTTGTCCTGACACTCTGTTTCATGTAAGTTAGCCAAACCTCTATCCATGCTTTATTACTCTTAACACCATGAGCTTTTATCTTGTGCAGTAACCTTTATATAGTACCTTAACAATTGGCCTTTGGAAATCCAAATGCAGTGCATCTACTGGTTCCCCTTTATCCACCATGTTTGTTATATCCTCAAAGAACTCTAAATTTGTCAAACTTTCCATAAAACCATGTTGACTCTACTTGACTGTATTATGGTTTTCTAAATGTTCTGTGACTACTTCCTTAACAATGGATTCCCCCAGCATTTCCCAATGACAGACATTAGGCTGACTAGCCTAAGATTCCCTTCTTTCTGCTTCCCTCCTTCCTTAAGTACAGGCATTACATTTGTGGTTCCAATCTGCTGGGATCTTTCTAAGTCAAAGGGATTTTGGAAGATTGTGACAAATGCATGCAGTATCTTTTCAGCCACTTCTTTTAAGCCAAGGATCCAGGCCATCAGGTCCAGGGGATCTGTCAATCTTTAGTCCCATTAGTTTTCCTAGTACTTTTTCTCTAGCGATTGTTTTCAGTTCCTCCCTCACTTTGGCTCCGTGATATTCAGCTGTTCTTGGGATGCTTTTAGTGTCTTCTACTGTGAGGATAGATGCAAAATACTTGTTCAAAGTCTCTTTGATTTCCTTGTTTCCCATTATTTTGTTCCCCAGTCTCAACACCTGAGGGACCCAGGTTTAGCTACTCCCTTCCCTTTTATATACTTGTAGAAGCTCTTACTTTCTGTTTTTATATTTCTTACTAGTTTACTCTTGTATTCTAAATTCTCCTTTTATTTTTAAGTCATCCTTTGCTGGTTTTTAAATATTTTCCCAATCTCCTGGCCTTTGACTAATCTTCGCAGTATTGTACGCCTTTTCTTTCAATTGGTGCCATCCTTAACTTCCTTAGCTAGCCACCAATGATTCATCCTCCTTGTAGAGTTTCTCTTTCTCTGGAATATATCTTTGTTGAGACTTACTGAGTTCGTGCTTTCCTTTAACTTTCTCAGCCAATAAGTGACTACTGTATCTGAAATTTCCATTTCTTCTTCTTACTCTGGCCTTCTCCCTGTTCCCTGGGATATTCAAATTCTGTTCTTCGGAGATTGCCTATGAACACAGGAAACAATGTATTTCCCCATCCCTTAATTAATTAGGATTGTGCCAGAACTTTTATTGTCCTCATTCTTTTTAACCTGCGTTGTGATGCAGCAGATGATGTGAGCCGGACAGACCAAATCCATGAAGGAAATTTGGCCACGCTATCACAGTGCTTTTGCAATTTGTATTTTGAGATGCACGCCTGAATTCAGAAGTAATAAGTCCACCAAGACTTTGAGATGTAAAGAAATTAAATTAAAATTTCTTTTAACAAAATAGAAGATGTCAAGCACATACATAAGACTACAATTAACACTATAATAATTCCTAATTAATCTGACTCCCAGTTACACCCCTGTTAAGACAATGGTCCAAAATAGATTTTAGATTTTAAACAGATCCAGAAAATTAACACAATACCCTGGACAGTGGAATTCTAAATGGCTTTTCTCCAGCTTCGGATTTGGTAGACAGCAGACTTATGCACAAAGACTGGAGGCTTCATTAAGGCTATCACACACTTCTGTTAGATCTCACATGACTTTCTCCTGACACACAGCCTCATTCTCCTTTATACATGTTTTTCACTTTTTAAGATGTAAACTCTATTGTTTTATATGCCTTTGAAACTACATTTGCTTCATAATATAAAAGAAAATTCATGCTGCTACTATTTATTGTCAGTAACCTTTGGGAAAATAAACATTCCTTAGCCTTGCTTTTGGCTAGTTTGACTGAGAGCCCTTTGAAATCCAAATCTCCTTTTCATTTATCTAAAAATGCAAATTCCCTTCACATTACATGCTAAGCCATCATCCATGTTTACTTATTAGCATATCAAGCACCTAGCTTATTTTGATGATTTAAACTTGCAGCCTACTTGACTCCAAATGTAACTAAATCACACAGCCAGACCCAGCTATACTTATCCCATAAACCTACTTTATAATAAATCAGAAAAATATTATGAAAATTATTATTTCATAACACCTGCATGTGGTGAATATGTTTATAGAAATGCTTGATATTTATCTGAGCAGTTTCTTACATCCTATTTACCATATATTTGTCCCATTATACTCTGCTACTTTTGGATCAATGTTTTGCTCTGATTCCCTGCATTTCTCCCATTGTTCCACCTTTTTCCTCTTACTTATCTTTCATATTGATAGTTTTGTGACAACATATTATCGCATTTTTCATAATATTATTGTAGGCTTATGGGTGTGAGTGTGGATGGTTCTGTCTGTGTGACTGATTTAATTAAAATAGAGATGCTTAGACTACAAGATTGGAATTATCAAAAGAGTAGGTGTAAAACAGACTTTTGAAATGAGGTGGATAAGCTAGGATGAGGGATCCACAGGGTGTGAATGAAATTTGCATTTTTAGATAAGTGAAAGGGTTGTTTGATTTTCAAATGGATGGTGTAATGTTTACAACTAACAAGATAAGTGAGGCAAAGCAATACATTTATTTTTCTCAAAAAATAAAGGAAAAGGCCATATTGACAATATGAAAGATTTTTATAATATGGAAAAAGTAAATTTCCAAAGACTTATAGAACAATGGAATTTTATAGATTAACGAGAGGGAAACACATTTAAAGAAGGATAGAAGTCTGTGTGAGGGTGTGGCCATGGAAAATCTGCAAAGATACACCATGTGAACCAGACTTGGGAAAAGCCACTAGCCACTCTGAAGAAGTGCCGCTCCAGTAACTAAAGTTGTGTTAAAAGCCTTTGGAATTCCACTGTCGAATGGGTGCTGTAGTAACCTTGCTGGATTGCCTATTTAAATTTAAAATCTATTTTGGACTGTTGCCTTAAAGGGGCTGTGTAGTTGGGAGTCAGGTTAATTAGGAATTTTGGGATTTGTTATAATATCAAGTAACTGTAATCTTGTGTATGTGTTTGAATTATTTTCTTTTGTGAATAAATGTTTTAATTTAATTTTTAAAATCTCTAAAGGTGTTAGTGGACTACCACTTCTGCCTTTGAACAATTTAATTAGGGCATGTTTTAGACCTGCATCAATTCTCTCTTACCTGCTTCTGTTGCCTGACATTGGTAATCATTTAAATGAGATGTTGAATGCATATTCTTGTTTACAATAGGACCTGAAAGTAGAGTCTGAAAGGATCCATCGCACCAATATTGTTATTTGCACTCCTGGTCGTCTTCTGCAGCATATGGATGAGACAACCTACTTCCATGCTTCTGACCTGCAAGTGCTTGGTATGTGCATTTATTTAAGGGAAATGTATCTGGGGCAGTACTTTCTGTTCAGGAGAAAAACAGCATTCTTAGCAGAGTTTTCTTTGATACCTTGTAAAAGCGCAAATATTATTATTCGAATATTGCTGAAAAAAGAGACATGCTGAAGCTTTGTCTTGCACTTATCAGGACATGAGGTGTTGCTATGGAGAATGCACCAGTTGATGGTGACTGTCAGTTAACTGCTAAACATTGAAATTTAAACCAGGTGGCTTGACTCTGATCAAGGCATTGCCCTGAGGAACGAGTCAGCGAATGGCCATCACTTATTTTGTTTAGCTGAAACAGGCGCAATGTGTGTACGTGTTCTTTCTGTCTGCAAAGAACAGGGCCCTGTGTATTAATATATGTAGCCTCCAGTACACGCAAATGCACCACGCAAGCCTGACTGACAATCTTAATTCTTAGCACGCTGAGGATTATTTAACAAATTTTGTCCAATCGCATATTATTCCTGTGGAAACCCTTGAACCATTTTTCTCCCAGACCTCTTCAGTGACATCCCTTTGTGTTCCAGAGAAGCTGCATAGGGAACAGTGAAGTCTACAGCTTCAGCCCAGCTTGTAAACAACTCTGCAGGATTCTGGGGAAATACCATTTTCTGGGACTGCAGGGTACCTGGTGAGCGAAATGGTTTCCCAGAACTGTTCACCTCTGGAGTGGCCTTCAGTGTGGTCTGAGCTTACGGCTATTGTTATTTTTTATGGAGCCTCTGAAATAATGGGGACGCATTCTGTTTGTAAACACTGGAATGGTTAGGTAGTAAGAGGACTGTGATTGAAGGTCTCCAGGTTGCAACAAAAAAAAAATTCTGATGACCATTTTTTGCCTATAAAATGGATGAATACTTTGAGTGACAGTTACTTGCCTTCAACTTGCCTTTTATCTTCTAAATTAATACGTTTATCCATTTGTTTTAAAATCATCATTCATATTTAAATACTTTTGAGAATGTAGTTGTGACGAGTGATGCATCCTTGTCATTCTGAAGAATTTGAGTTTAAAAACAATTCTTTTTGTGTGATAGCAGGTTGCCTTAGGTTATGTAAAATGAAGAAAAAAACTGTGTGCTCATCTACAACTGCTAACACTGCTTTTAAGTTGGACGTTATGAATGTCCTGGAATAGGTGCTGAGGAACAGGACTGAACTGCCCCTGTTGGCACAGCTGAGATTGGAATCTGTCTGTCTGAGATTGCAATGCTTTGTTACTCTGTGGTGTAGAATGTTGCTGTTCCTGTGCATTGTATTACAATTAGCTGATAAGTGTTGCAGTATCAGTCAGCTATCAGTTAAGGCCAGCTAACTTTAACCTTTTCATAAATAGTGATTAGCCAGAAATATTCAGGGGGTCTTCTACTTGAAAGAAGTCAAAGTTTTCTGTTATTTTCCTATTGCTTTTTTAGTATCTCCCTTTGCTGTACATTTTCTAATTGCTCCTTAGCTGACTTCTAAGAAATATGTAAGATTGGCCATGGTAACTTCTTTTCCTATCCACCCTACGTCTATGGCAAAGTGCCTGGCCTTCACTCTGTCTTCAATAATACACATGATATTAGGAACATATTATGTGGGAATTGGAGCTATTGAGCAGCATCTTACTACTATCAACTTGTAAAAGATGATGTCCAAAGACATGAAAGTTCACATGAGAATGTCAGAATGGTTTAAAGTGAAGGAAGGGCTCTGATTGGGTCCAAGTTGTTTGCTGACTTTCCAAGGGTAGGCCAGGGAACTGCAGTATGTGGAGGATGGTACTATTTTCTGCATTCTTGGTTACTGTATTCTTGATGAGCAAAGACTTACATGCGGAAAAAAGGGAGGCTCAGTGAAAGAAGAACAAATGTTTGCCTGTAGTGTAAAGAAATGTGTATTAAGATCAGGGAAGATTGAAATTTTTCATAGCTGGTGTGAGGAAAATGGTTTGGAGATGGAAGCTTTTTATTCATTCAGAAGATGTGGGCATCACTAGCTTAGCCAGCATTTATTGCCCACCCTTAACTGCCCTTGAGAAAGTGGTGGTGAGCCGCTTTTTTGAACCGCTGCAGTTCATGTGGAGTAGATGCACCCATAGTCCTGTTAGGATGGGAGTTCCAGGATTTTGACTCAGCGACAGTAAAGGAACAGCGAATATCGGTCCAAGTCAGGATGATGAGTGGATTGGAGGGGAACTTGCAAGCAGTGGTGTTCCCATGCATCTGCTGACCTGGTCCCTCTAGGTGGGAGAGTTTGTGGGCTTGGAAGCTGCCATCAAAGGAACCCTGGTGAGCTGCTGCAGTGCGACTTATAGATGGTACACACTGCTAACACTGCATTGGTGGTGGAGGTAGTGAATGTTTCAGGTGGTGGATGGGGTGCCAATCAAGCTAGTTTTCTTTGGCCTGGTTGGCCTTGAGCTTCTTGAGTGTTGTTGTTGCTGCCTGTAATCGTGCAAGTGGAGAGTATTCCATTCCAATCCTGACTTCTGCCTAGTTGTTGGGTTCCTAAGACATGAAAAGAGATCCAACGCTTTATGATCAAAACTTTATTCTTATTGCTATTTTTTTTAATGGATTTTCTGCTGAACCAAAAAAGATGGCTGCTGCAGGTTACATGACCACAGGACTGGCCCTTTGTTCTGGGAGCTACCACCAAGAGTTACAAGAACAAAAGAGTTCCTCTCTCAGCCTGTGGAACCTCTCACCTCATTGTACAGACCCCTTGTAATTAACGAAAGCAGAGGAAATGCAGATGAACATGCTTCCCAAGCTGAACTATCACAAAAGCGAGAGATCGAACTCATTATCTGAAAGAGATGCTAATAGCCTTCTCATCTCTCTTTCCCAAGGGGGAACAATGGAATTCTGGCTAGAAGCACAGAAAATGATTGTTAAACTGCAATTAACCCTTAATGGGCCATGTCACATGACCCATTCCTCTGGCCTTTTGGACAGTTTTAATATTACATTTTTGGCCTCACAGGCAGACTGCTGTTTTAACATGAACTGGTAAGGACTCTAGGAGCCCAGCTAAGCAAGCTGTTGGTTACCGTCTCTCAACTCCATGAAGCCTGCTTGATTTTAAAAGCCTCTGATCAATGCCTGCCAAGTGGCCTAAGCACAGAAAGCACTATTCGTTTCAAAGATTTTCTTCTGGTCATCTCCAACCAGAAGCTCATCAGGACTGAAGTCTGCCAGGAAGGAAACACCCTTTGGACTTTGACTTCTAGGACTCTGGAAATCACGTGAACTAATATTCATGTCTGTGATTCCTGTACTGTTACTCTCCATAGTTGTAAAACTCCTTTTTCTATCTCCCCTTTACTGTGTGTATAGTTGCAAATGCTCCTCCTCCAGGTTTTGAATGTGAAATAAACCTACCTTCTGAGTTAATCATAACGTGAGTTTGCTGCGAGTTATTAGTATATGGAATAATGCAAACCAAGAGTTTGGGAAAACACGGTACAGCATGCTAAAAATAGTTTAAAACAACTTCTGCTTACTGACAGCTGGTGAGAAGAACTTAGTACAATTTGCTTGCCCCTCTCCTGTCCGTAATACTAGTAGATGGTGGACGGGTTTTGGGGAGTCAGGAGGTGTTACTCACGCCAGAATTCCTGGCCTCTGACCTCTTGCAGGCACAGTGTTTATGTGGATGGTCCAGTTCAGTTTCTGGTCAATGGTAACCCAGGTGTAGTGATAGTGGGGGATTGAACAATGGTAATGCCATTGAATGTCAAGGGGAGATGGTTAGGTTCTCTCTTGGAGATGGTCATTGCCTGGCACTTGTGTGACACAGATATTACTTACCACTGATCAGGCCAAGCCTGAATGTCCAGGTCTTGCTGCATATTGACATGGACTGCTTCAGTATCTGAGGGGTTGCAAGTGTTGCTGAATATTGTGTAATCATCAGCAAACTTCCCCACTTCTGACCTTATTGTTAGTTTAAGTAAGTTATATTGGTATTTGTAGGTCTTAGGAATGAGGTTTAGCTTTAAAGTTTAAGCTTGATTTGTATTTCTGTATCTCTGTTAAGAAAAGGTCAAATTGAGTTTTGGTCTCACTTTAAAATGTGCCTGCATTTCTAATGAGAGGTTTACGAGTGTTGCATCTAAGTTAAACAAACAAGAGCAGAGAAACTGGGCTGTTGCCGAGCAACAGGGGTCCAGAGAGGCAGGGCCCTCCCACAGACATATGCAGAAAAACTAAAGAAACAGCAGTTCTGAGTTTAGTTTGAAGACAGCTGCCAAACAGAAGACCCCCAGAAGGGACAGATAGCCAGCCCCAAGCTAAGGAATTTCAGGGGAGTGGAACAGGAGAAACTCCCAAAAAGAACTTCTAGTCAAAGGAAGGATAGGAACCTGGAAAAGGCCTTGTTGAGTGAGGGGCAGAGACAAAGGCACCAAGCTTCAGATTTAAAGGGCAGAATTTTTTGTCCCATGAGCAGGCATACGCCTGACCCAAACGGGAAGAAAATAGTGTTTGATGAGGTCAGATGATCATCCTGACGTCATCATTCGCTCTCACGATCTTTTGGCCGGTGGGCGCATGCGAGAGGTGGCAGCCGCCCACCGACAATTAAGAGGCCAATTAAGGCCCTTAAGCAATTAATTTGTATTGTTTCACTGCCCGCTCAACGATTGGCGGGTGGGTGAATAAGTCAGGCAGCCTTTGCACTGTTAATGAAACCTCATCCACAGGCAGGATGAGGATTCCAATGGTTACAGCACACACACACACAATTTTAAATTTTTTTTCTCCATGTCCCCCTTCATGCGACTGAGTCACATGTGGGGTCAAGTTTATATCATTTGTAAAATGTTTATTTTTATATTTAAAATTCTTCAGCTCCCAGAGGCAGCTTTCAGTGCGCTCTCCCCCCCCCGTAAGCGCAGACTTCAGTGTTCGCCTTCCTCCTGCCCCCATCCTGGCAGTGCTGAGGCTCTTAGTGTGTTTGGGGCCCAAAGTGGGTGGTGGTCCGTCTTGTGGCTGCTCCCGGGCCCGCCCGCCCAATGAGGGGAAAATCCTGCTGAAAGATACAAAAGCTGCAGAAAGCAGATTTAAAGTGAGAACAGCTTGCAAGAAGGTCCAAAGAGACAGCTGAAGGTCTGTAACTCTTTGCTATGGGCATGTGAAGCAGTGGTGTGTGGTTGACAGCTGAGTCGGTGAAAGAGACTGCGTGGAAGACGGCTTGAAATCATGTGGTGACCCAGGGAAGAGGAACATAGGAAGGAGTGTTCAAAACCCTGGAGGTGAACCCTTGTGGAAGACGCTTGAGCGAAAGTGTCAGTTTGGGAGCAGATTCTAAGGCGAGTTCTTGGAAAGTGGCAGTTGGAAACCCTCATGTGAAAGATGGACTGCAGTGACTCTGGTTGGCTCAGTGTGACAAGAATCTGGAGAGAATTGAGTAGAGATCCATAGCATCTGGTTGAGGTGGCATCTGTCACTTGTTTTCAGAGTGTGGTGTGCCTGACTACAGGTTGCCAATTGGTAACTTGTGCTATCCTTACAAATCTGTATATATCTATAAAGTATTAGCTGTAGGTGAAGGAGCATTGTAATATAGTTCATCTTTTCTTGTTGAATAAATGTTTTATTCTTTTGTTAAAAGTTAATCAGCTGACTCCTGTGACTCTGTTCAGTAGCTACTCTCCACATAGCTAAACAAACAAACAAAAGTTAGGATCTCTCAAGCTGGATTCCATCCTGGGATCAGGCTTGTCCAGTGGTAACCTAGTTGGGGATCATAACATTATGTTGGAGGGAAAATCACTGATGAAGCAGTTGAAGATGGTTGAGCCCAGGACACTACCCTAAGGAACTCCTGCAGCGATGTCCTGGGACTGAGATGATTGACTTTCATTAACCACAGCCCTTTCCTTTGTGTTAGGTATCCCTCCAACCAGTAAAGAGCTTTCCCCTGATTCCTGTTGACTGCAGTTTTACTTTTTCCTTGATGCTGTGCTTAGTCAAATGCTGCCTTGATGTCAAGGGCAGTCACTCTCACTTCACCTCTTAAATTCAGCTCTTTTGTCCATGTTTGGACCAACGCTGTAATGCAGTCAGAAGCTGAGTGGCCCTGGCACAACCCGAACTGAGCGTCAGCGAACAGAGTATTGCTAAGTGCTGCTTGAGAGCACTGTTGACCACCCCTTCCATCACTTTGCTGACGATCGAGATTAAACTGATGGGATTGTAATTGGCAGGATTGCATTTGCCCTGCATTTTGTGGATAGGGCATAACTGGGCAATTTTCCACATTGCTGGGTAGAATTTGTGCATGAGTTTGTATACCTGGAATGTTCAGTGCCTGATGAAGAATATATATGAAGATGCTGAAGACAAATTGTTTTAGCTGCAAGTATCCTAACAGGCTGTGTAAATTGCTCAAGTGGAAAACTTTTATCCTGGATTGTGACATGAGTGTACAAGTTAGTGCCAGTTGACATTCTTGTATAACATTGAGAGCTTATTCCTGAGGTAATCACAGAAGCAGAAGTTGTATGTTTTTGGATTGCACTTTATGGAGATGTTAGATGTTAACTGAGAGTGTAGAGTGACCCAACGCTGAATTGAAGTGAATGAGTGACCTGCATACCAAGCATGTTGCAGTGGGGTGATTGTGATGTAGACCTATACTCATTAGGCTATTGGAATAACTTCAATAAGGAGCCTAGAGCTGAGGTGATTTACGGGAAGACCACAGACTGATGATTGGTATAGCTTGTGAGGGGGATTCTAGTTGTGAAAATCTGTAATGTCTGTGGCCGATCTAGCTATGATCACTAACTGATCTTGTCACTCGGTGTATTTAATGCATTGAAGATCTAACTTACAGTGACACCATATTGCCCTGGAACAAAATCAATCTTGGAATACAGTAGAATACTCTTGCCTTTGATTTTCTGGGAAAATGCTACTATATCCTTAAAGGGATAAGTGTGGCTGATTGTATCAGGGCTCCATTGTACAGAATTAGAAAAAAAGTTGTCTGTATTGAATACGTTTGCTCGAAACTCTCAGAATCTAGCCTTGATTACCACAGAATGTGCGATGATTTATTGTAGTAATGTGTAAGGTTCAGCAATGACTGCTCAAATTGGAGTTGTGTATATAATCATTTGCCTTCATCAGTATATGTGCCTTTTTCCTTTCTCATTGCAGTCTTGGATGAAGCTGATCGAATTTTGGACATGGGGTTTGCTGAGACAATGAATGCCATTGTGGAAAACCTCCCTAAGAAGCGCCAGACTTTGCTTTTCTCAGCAACCCAAACTAAATCCGTTAAGGACTTGGCACGACTGAGTCTGAAAGACCCAGAGTATGTTTGGGTTCATGAAAATGCTAAATTCAGGTAGGTTGTTATTTTGTTTAATAACAAGTCTGTAAACTTACAGCAGGTCCTCTGAATTGTTTTTCTTTTCAGATATCTGTACATGGTATTCATGTTTGTCTGGCATATTGCTTATATCTGGAGTGTCCTGTAGACATTCACAGCTTTTTTCCTGCTTCAGGCATATGTGTTAGCATTGTTCTGGCTCACTTGTCTTTTTAAAACGCAATTTAGATGCAACTTAAATGGGGTTGCAGGAAAGTTCGTGGTAAAAGTTCCAATATGCCTATGCCCCCTTTCCATCATCCTCCTTGTGTCATCACTTCTGCTCTTTGTTTTGCCCTTTTCTCTCTTTTTGTTCTTAACTTCCCCAGAAGCCTGGAGAGTCGGTCAACCCCATTTCTGAAACAGTGAAGATCAATATTGAATTCAATGAAATACAGATTGCAGAAAACTCATCAATGTTACTGATATTGAAATAAAAGCAAAATACTGCTGGAAATCTGAAATAAAAACAAAAAGTGCTGGAAAAAATTCAGCATATTGAATTTTGCTTTTACATGGAGGTTAAAACTTAATACAGGTACATTAATTATTTTGTAAATAGCTAATCCCTATTCAAATCAGGCTAACCTTAGCAACCATTTGCTAGATGTGTTATGTTCTAATTATTCTGTAGCTCATTGTGACTTCAGCAAGACTGACCATCTGTCCACCTATGATACTGGCCTCAGTTGTTTGAATTGGCCTGACTATTCCCTGCTGCTAACTGTGCTCCCTTCTTCCATTGATAGTGCTGTTGATGCAAGTTGACTGTCCATGCTGACTCTTCCGAATCAATCCATATTTTTCCATGTGACTACTAATTCCATTCCGAATAATTGTTTCTAGAAGTTTTCCCTTCACCAAAGTTAAACTGACTGATCTGTAATTGCAGGGCAGATCTTTACAACCTTTTTTGAGCAAGGTCGTAATGTTTGCAATTCTCCATCCCTCTGGCACTTCCCCCAAATCCAGGGTACATTGAATGTTTATTGCCAGTGCCTCTGCCATTTCCACTCTCACTTCCTTCAATATTCTCAGATGCATCTCATCTGGTCCTGGTGCCTTATCAACTTTAAGTACCGACAATTTATCCAATACCTCCACATCAATTTTAAACCCCTCTAGTGACTGAGTTCCTCCTCTGTCACCAAGGCCTGGGCAGTATCTGCCTCGTAGGTAAAGACAGATGCAAAGTATTCATTTAACACCTCAGCCTTGCCTCTTGCCTCTGTGTAAATCCGTTTTTTGGTCCCTACTGGGCCCTACTCCTCCTTTCACCACCTTTTTACTATTGATGTGCTTGTAGAACACTTTGGGATTTCTGTTTGGAACGTCTTTTTTCATAATCCCTCTTTGGTTTTCGTATTTGCTTTCTCACATCCCTTCTGAACCTTCTGTATTCAGCTTGGTTCTCAATTGTATTTGCTACGTGACACCTGTCACAAGGACACCTTTTCTTCTTTAACTTAATTTCTATCTCCTTTATCATCCAGGGAGCTCTGGAGTTGTTTGTCCTATCTTTCCCTTTTGAGGGAACATACTTTGACTGTGCCCAAACCATCTTCTCTTTGAACATAGCCCATCGTTCAGCTATTCTTTTTCCCACCAATCTTTGATTCCAGTCTATCTGGCCCAGCTCCATTCTTGCCCCATTGAAGTCCGCTGTCCGCCAGTTCATTATTCTTATTCTGGATTGACCAATGTCATTTTCCACTGTCATCCTAAACCTTATGATACAATGATCAGTGTATCCTAAACGTTCCCCCACTGTTACTTGATCTACTTGGCCTACTTTATTCCCAAGAACCAGGTCCAGCAGTGCCTCCTTTCTTGTTGGACTGGACACATAATGCTTTAGGAAATTCTCCTGAAATCTAGGAATGCTTGTCCCTTACTGCCCCTTACAATACCTCTATCCCAGTCTATATATGGTAATTAAATTCCCCCATTATAAATACTCTATGATGTTTACACTTCTCTGTGATTTCCTTGCAGATTTGTTCCACCATATCCTTACCACTAGCTGGTGGCCTATATATTACATTGAGCAATGTAATTGCACCCTACTTATTCCTTAGCTCTAGCCAAATTGATTCTGTCCTTGAATCCTCTGACACATACTCTTTTTCCAGTACTGCAATACTCTCCTTAACCAAAAACGCCACCCCTCTTCCTTTTTTTTTTTCCCCTTTCCTATCTTTTCTGTACACCTTGTAACCAGGAATATTTAACCTCCAGACCTGCCCTTCCTTAAGCCAGGTTTCTGTTATTGCTACAACATCATAATCCCACGAGGCAATCTGTGCCTGTAACTCCCCAATTTAATTAACCATACTCCGTGCATTCACATACATGCAGTGTAACCCTGATTTAGAATCCATCACTTGCTACCTTACTCAGACTCCATCTATTAACTTACAATCCTCTATTTTAGTGCCATCTGCCTCTCCCAGCATATCATGCACCCTGGTATTACTTTCTAATATTTTCTCCTGATTCCCACACCCCTGCTGAGTTAGTTTAAACCCTCCCCAACAGCACCACCAAAACGCCCCACAAGGAGCTCAGTCCCTGCTCTGACCAGATGCAACCCATTTAGCTTGTACAGGTGCCATCTCCCCCAGAGCCAGTCCCAGGATTCTAAAGCCCTCCCTCGTGCACCTTCTTTCCAGCCATGCATTAATCTGTCTTATCTTCCTCATTTGCGCGTGACACTGGGAGTAATCCGGAGATTATTACTTCAGAGGTCCTGCTTGCTAATTTTCTACCTAGCTCCTTAAATTCCAATTGCAGGACCACACCCCCCTTTCCTATCTTTGTTGTTAGTACCAATGTGGACCACAACCTCTGGCTGTTCGCCCTCCCCCACAAGAATGTCCTGAAGCCATTTTGTGACAACCTTGACCCTAGCACCAGGGAGCCAACAAACCATCCTGGAGTCACGTTGACGGCCGCAGAAATGCCTGTCTGTTCCCCTAACTAAAGGATCCCCTATCAGTACTGCCCTTCTGCTCTTCTTCCTGTACAGCTGGGTCACCTGTGGTGCCACTGGCTTGGCTCTTGCTGCACTCCTTCAAGGATTCATATCACCGACATCAAGATCGGAAAACCGGTTAGTGAGTGGGACCTCTGGGAACTCCTGAACCACCTGCCTGATTCTCTTGGACTGCCTGGTTGTCACCCATTCCCTATCTGCCTGCTTGCCCCTAACTTGAGGTGTGACCACCTCTCTGAACATGCTATCCTCGTAGTTCTCTGCCTCATGGATGCACCTCAGTGACTCCAGCCACTGCTGAAGCCCTGAAACGCGGAGCTCAAGCTTGTGCACATGGGCTTGTCTGCGTCATGAGAAGTGTCCACAACTCCCCACACCTCACAGAACGGGCATTCTGCTTGGCTGAACTGTCCTGCCATGTCTTAATCTTAAATTTTTAAATCACTTTATTTATTTTAACTTTTACTTACTTTAACCTTATTTTTGTACTATTAACCATAAACTGGTTTGTAGAAAGTAGAAATTCTTCACCCTTACTCACTGGGGTTGAAATGCAGTCCCTAACAACAGCTGCTCAAGAATCAATCAGCTCATGACTTTTCTGTGATGTCACACACTTTTTTCAAATCTGCCGAGCAACTCAGGAAGGGTGCTCCCATGCAGGTCCGCTCTCTCGCCCCCGGAAGGTAAGCCTGCCTCTCCCCTCATGCTGTTTTCAGTCTCCCGACTGTCTCTCCACTCCCTCTCTTTTCAGTCTCCCGACTGCCTCTCCAATCCCTCTCTTTTCAGTCTCCCGACTGCCTCTCCACTCTAGCTCTTTCCAGTCTCCCGATTGCCATGAGTGGGAGGTCAGGGAGGGGAAGAGGCTGCGAGTGGGAGGTCGGGGAGGGGAAGAGGCTGCTCGAAAATGGCGTCATTTGGGTCACGGGGGAAACAATGTTAAAAAGATCTTTGCCAAGCTTGATCAGATTACAGGCCCCGTTACTGATGTCAAAGTGAAACAATGTTAAACGGAGACATATTGTAATTGAAGTAATGAAGCAATTCATGATATTTAAATAGCTTTGTTGTTATCAGTTTCATCATCATGTTCTGTTATGTGAGCTGACAGTAAAAATAAATAAGCACAAGGAGACTTGAGTTAAATTAGATTCAGAAAGTAAATATATTATATTTTCTGAGACTTTATTTAGCAAAAGACATCAGTTGACTGATGCAAAGAAGATTCTCATATTAAATAAGATCAATTTGTAGTGAAACTCAATTTATCTGATTCATAGATATTCCCATCTTCTGTGTACCTCTTGTAGAATTATAATGGCTTCCTTTTAGATGAATGACCTGCTGGACATGATTTTGTTTTGGTGCGTATAGTGGTGAAGATATAAGTGAGATAGTTTGCTTACTCACTAACTAGGTAATAACTCATTGTAGATTTGTGATGCCTTGCATCTATTTGCTGTATCAGTAAGCATACCATAATGGAAACAAAGATCAGAAGTGAAATAAATTGTGACTGTGCAGCAATTGCATGTTGATTGAAAAAGAATTACATTCTGGCCAAAAGTGGACATGTAAAGTAAATAAAATTAAAGCATGCCTTTTAAAAGGACAGACGCCCTTTTAATCTGAGAAGAATTTAGACTTTTGGGCAATTTGTTCTTGGTCAGTCAGTGGTTTTGGTATATACCTGTATAAATTATATCTGTAAACTGCACTTTGTTTTTCTGCTTCATGCTTTATTTCTTTACAAGGACATTAAAAAGTATTTTCCTTTGCAGCACCCCTGGAACACTTGAACAGAATTATGTGGTCTGTGAGTTGCAACAGAAAATTAACATGTTGTACTCTTTTGTGAAGAATCACCTGAATAAGAAGATAATTGTCTTTTTTTCAAGCTGCAAAGAGGTAGGCATTGATATCGAAATACCAAACTATTCCTGCACACAAGAAAAAGGATGTGATTTTTGCCATTTTCCATACTGCTGCAAAGTACCTAAGAGAATCACTTCAGTATGTTAACAATCTCTTTGCGAGCAGGCACGGCTTCTGGAGTAAACCTTGAGCAAATATCAGTAGCGCGCTGCCCTCTGCCAATTTTGTATGCAAACATCTATGAGCTCCCATTTGCTGCTTACAGAGGACACTGTAAACCCATCCTGAACCATTGCACACACATGGGCTGAATTGGGAGTCAGCCTTGACCAGAAGGAAAAGCGACCACAGCAGGAACACCGAAGTGATTAAGTGACTGAGAATTTAAGTGGCCCCAGATTAAGTTCTCCAGACCCCTGCAGGAACAGTGGAAAAAGCTGGCTGACTGCTTCAAAAGCAGACAGCTGGCAATTATAGATCTGTGTGGTTATTAGGCTTTAGTTTACACAGATACACACTGAATTGTGGAATATGATCCTAAAACACTCGTAAAAATTCTGAAATACAATGTAATGAAAAGAAATGTAACTTATAAAATGTTTCCTAGAGGCAGTCGCCTTTGTCATAGGCTTTTAGTCAGGGTTGTTATACGGTTGTATGCTTTTGAAGTTTTCTTCTTTAAGCTGTTTTTCAGCTGTGTCTGAGTTATGGAAGGCCAAGGATTATGGTTATGTTTTTTTTTATTTTGAATGGCATATAGCTTGGAAACTGCATTGTGTTTTGCACGATTTGACTTTTTTAATTAAAATGGAGCAGCAGGCAGACATTGATTAGAGTTGTTGAAGACTCTGAATTGTACTGCATTGGGTGGATAGTTTGAAGAAATGCTACAAATTGCAAGCATTGACATGTTCTTTTTTGGGGAGGGGTGCAGGATGCTATTGTTTGACTATCAGCCTGCATTCTTTAAATGCTGGGTTGAGTGGAGCATTCCTTTCTTGAAATAGAAATTTTGAAAAATGTGTTCTGCAGCTTTAAATTGGTTAAAATGGTGAAACAGAATTAACTTTTATTAAAGTATTGTTTCGGGCTCTGAAGATTTATTGAACCTTTCACATTCTCTTTCTGTACATCAGGTCCAGTATCTGTTCCATGTGTTTTGCCGTCTTCGCCCCGGTGTGCCAATCATGGCTCTTTATGGCAAGCAGCAGCAGATGAAAAGAGTTGAGGTCTACAATGATTTTTGCCGGAAAAAGGCTGCTGTACTGTTTGCAACAGACATAGCTGCTCGAGGACTTGGTATGTAGAGAATAGTGGTGAAGACCATGTTTAAAAGTATAAGACAGTTTGATGCTTTCCTTTTAGAAGTTTCTCTCTTCCTACCTGTTTGGCTTTTGAAAATCTAATTTTTATGATTCCTAAAATCTATTTTCTGTGCTTGCTTATGCACGTACTGTCCTTTGTGCTCAGTCATGCATGTGTTCAACTCCTCTTATACCTTTTTCCCCAACTCTCCTGTCACACCGAGATGATAACCAGAATGGCTTGGATGAAGAGACAGAGAGTAATATCTAAGTTTGCTGACGACACAAAGCTAGGTGAAAAGGTAAACTGCAGAGGACACAAAGAGGTGTAAACAGGTTAAGTGAGTGGGCAACAAGGTAGCAGATGGAGTGTAATATGGGGAAGTGTGAGGTTATTCACTTTAGTAAATAGAAAAGCTGAATATTTTTTAAAAGACGTGAAACAAGTAAATGTTGATGTTCAGAGGGACTTGGAGTACTTGTACAAGAAATACAAAGTTAGCATGAAGTACAACAAGCAATTCAGAACGCAAATGGTGTGTTGCCCTTTATTGCATGGAGATTAGAGTACAGGGATAAAGAAGTCTTGCTACAATTGTACAAGGCTTTGTTTAGTCCTGGTGTAGTCTTGATTTTCATATTTAAGGAAGGATATACTTGCCTTGGAGGCGGTACAGTGAAGGTTCACTGGATTGTTTCCTGGGGCATGAAAGGGGCTGGCTTATGTTGAAAGGCTGGGTAAATTGGGCCTATACTCTCTGGAGTTTAGAAGAATGAAAGTTGACTTCATTGAAATGTACAAGATTCTGAAGGGGCTTGATAGGAGACTCTCCCGGGCTGGGAAATCTAGAATTTAGGGCACAGTCTCAGGATAAGGGGCTGATAATTTAGGACTTATGCAGTCCATATGGCTAGTTCCTGGCACTTAAGCATTTTTTGCTTGAGTTTGGCAGTTCACTCAATACATTGGTCACTTTCCGTGTAAAGTAATTAAATCAAAACTATCTTTTCACCCATAACTAAATTTTCACTATGTGCTTCTGTTGTTGAATTTGTCTGTTTCTACATCATGGGATGTAATCAACTGGTAAATAAGAAGCTATAGCTCACTTAACTTTGTTGACTCCCTGTTCATTTGTGGATGGTGGATTTTAAGGATGATGACCAATTTGAAAGTTAGTCATCGCTGTTCCCTCTACGTCGCAGGGCCATGCAACAACCCTATAGCTCTCGTGTAGGTTGCTCACAAGTCTGCCCTTTAAGATACTGCATGTATGTGATTGCATAAAAAGATTTAAAGAGCCCGTGCACTTAAATGAATTGACCACACTGCAAATACTTAGAGGCTAAGTTGTGGGTAATACAACATTCATTCCCCACCTATCCTGTTGTCTTAAAGCATCCTCCAGCTCCATCACTCTAAGGTGTTGACTCCCTACCAGTGTAAAGACCCAAACACTATGATCATCTTCTGGTCCACAGAGTTGTGGACATAATTGATTGTGTCCACACCAGACCATTGCTTACCTGCCAAGATCAGGAATTGTGACTGACTGTCATCTCTTTCACCCGGGGCCATTGCGGCTTAAAATAATTACCGACCTGGCTGAGATTAGCTAACTCGGCATAGTTGAGGAGTCAACCCTGATATCTTCCTGGTCTGTATGTCTTAGTTATTTAGTGGACAAACCTACTATTATAGAATACTTAGATTTTGAACTAAACCTCTTGGAGAGAAGAAGGCTGAGAAGAGATTTGATAGAGATGTTCAAAATCATGAGGCGGCTGGACAGAGTAGATAGGGAGAAGCTGTTCCCACTCGTAAAAGGATCAAGAATGAAAGGGCAAAGATTTTAAGTGACTTAAAAGAAGGTACGACGTTATGTGAAAAAGTTTTGTCTGACGAGTGGTTCAGGTCTGGAATGCACTGCCTGGAAGTGTGGTGGAGGCAGGTTCAATCGAGGCATTCAGGAGGACATTAGATGATTATTTGAATAGAAACAATATGCGAGAGTATGGGGAAAAGACAGGGCAACGGCACTAGGTCATGATGCTCATTTGGAGAGCTGGTGCAGGCATGATAGGCCGAATGGCAGCCTCCCATGCCATTAAGATTCTGTGATCATGTCAGTGGCTGGAATGTTGCATTGAGAATAATGGCCGGGCTAACAGCATTCAGCGTTATCATGGAGAATTAGGCAGCAATTTCCAAAGTACGCCCATGCTCAGTTAAATCTGGAAATTCCAGTTTCCCTGCTTCCCAGGCTGTCCGATAATTATATAAAGGCAAAATACGGTGGATGCTGGAAATCTGAAACAAAAACAAAAGATGCTGGAAAAATTCAGGTCTGACAGCATCTGTGGAGAGAGAGACAGAGTTAACGTTTTGAGTCTGTATGACTCTTCTTCAGAGCTACAGAGAAGTAAAGATGTGGTGAAATATATACTACTTAAGGGGGGTGGAACAGGTGAAGCTGGATAGAAGGCCAGCAATAGGTGGAGGCAAAGGAGAGATTGCAAAAGATGTCATAAACGAAAGGTCAGAGGGGTGTTGATGGTGCTGGTACTGGCTAAAGGAGGTGCTAATGGTGACATTAAGAGCAGAAACCGGAATGTGATAATAGCCGATCCAGGATAAGCACTCTGGAAAGAACAACATGAGCAAGTGACAGATAGCCCTAGTGGGGGTGGGGTGGGGGGTAGGAGATGATGGTGGGAAAAAAAATCAATAATAGGCTTAAAAAGTGGGGGTAAAACAATGACTAAAAATGGAAATAAATTTTAAAATAATAAAAAATGGGAAAATAAATAAAAATTAAAAATAAAAATTAAAAAATTAAAAACAATAAATAAATGGGAAAAAAGTGGAAAAAAATTGGACCTACTGAGTTTTTCCAGCATTTTTTGTTTGTATCCTATAATTATACTTGTTGATCGACTGCATTGAAATCAATGTAAGGGCATGAAGTTGCGGTTCCCCAGTAGCAACCCATAAACACAGTGGAAAAGTTATGGCAGGTGCATTCGGATATAAGTGAATTTTTGATAGCGTGATCAGTCATAATTACTGCCAAATAATCTCTCTGGTTCTGAAAACTTAATTTTAGAAGTATGGTGTCTATTTGTTCAGAATTTGGTCAGTGTTGGAAATTTAAGAAAAATAAAACATAAACTTTTTTTTGTTCTAATTTTACTGTCTTTTTTTTCTTAATCTCAGCTTTCTTTCTCAATCTTTTACTTCCTTTCTATTTCTAATTTATACTTGCTGTTTTAGACTTGTGTTTCTCTCTGAGGATGCTCAGCCTTGATTGGTTGAAGAGCCTTGTTGGTTCTTGCCTTGCTCACAGCTGCCCTGCAGAGGGTGCAGTGCTGGATCAGATGCCTGATGACAGAAAGTTTATGCTCAAAAGCCTGTGAAAACTCTTTGGACAGCTATCAGCGTAGTGAATGGCAAGCACTGTACTTTCACTGTTGACTGCCAAATCTGGAACTGTATGCTTGTGATAAGAGTATTGAGAATGTTTTAAGTTTTACAATAATGGTTTCACTGCACATAGTTAAAATAAGCAAGGCACAGAATATATATACTGGTAGTTTACTTATGAAGTTATTTGACTTTTTTTCTTTCCAGATTTTCCTGCTGTGAATTGGGTTCTTCAGTTGGATTGTCCAGAGGATGCTAATACATACATTCATAGAGCAGGGAGGACAGCCAGGTATTGTGGTGATGTGCGATCGTGCATATCAGAATGTTTTACAATTCTTTTGTGAATTCTTATAATATGGGTTACTCGAGTGCATGTGATAAATGTGAACTGGAAAATTATAGATTAAAATGTTAATTTTATTTTTAATGGATCATAAATTTTTATTTTTTTTCTAGCTGGGCAAATAGTTTTCTCTTAGCTGAAATGGGAGTTTTTTTTACGTTCTGTCATGAAAATTTAAATGGCTTTCATATTTCCTCTATTATGTATTAGTGACTGAAAGTAACAAAGGACCAAATAATGCATGTACATGACTGATGTATTAGCAGAATACCTCCTGTTTGTGAACTATGGTTAAAAAAAGGTAATCATCTTGGTGAAAATTAACATGTATAAATAAGGACTTTAATATTTAATTTAAACAGATTGCATGCAAGTACTAATTTAATTTTATTTCATGATTTTATTTAATTCCTAGGTTACAATTTTATGATTTTTAATTTGAGATCAAATGCAGCGACAGAGTTTATTACTTGGGGGCCAAATTATATCTGCGCAGCCTGGTTCAATTATACTCCAACTCTAAGCCGAAGAAGGGCTTATATGTTTGTGAACCAAACACTGAAGATGCACTCCATTACTGGGGACAGTAGATAATGAATTTTCATTTCAGCTGCCCAACAAAAGATCCACACTAATAACTATGACTGAGGTGAAACTATTAATTTGAATTCAGTGTGGAATTTCTGCAGATGTTCCACTTTTTGAGACGAGGGGAGTGCACTTCCGAGTGCATGACATGAGAGCTGCTTTTGGGTACGTCCTGTGTTTTGAACCGGTGATAATGGCCCAGATCTTCCGATCAGTATCGGAAACCTACTCTGATCAGACAAAACAGAAGTACACGTTTGTCTTCCTCTGATTTTTCTGAGCAATCTTTCAATGTTTCACATCTGACCCAGTGCAGCAAACCTGGTAGGGAGCAGCGGAGAGAATCCGCACAGAAACGAAGCTCCCCTCTTACAGCACTAGATGCCATATTCTGGTAAGTAAATAGTTTTAATGTCCCAAAGCTGCTTTGAAAACAGCTACGGAGAGAAGGTAAGTAAGTTAGGTGGGTGGGGTTGTGGGGGTGAGGAGTGGGGGTGGTTACGTGGGCAGGGTGGCAGCAGGTGTGTAGGATATTCTCAGGTATATCCGGTCTCCAACTATCTGGAGAGCGAAAGATCTGGGCCATAATCTAAGATAGTCCTGAAATCTGTAACAATCTTATTTTTAGGGAGCTGGTTCAAGGCTGAGATAGACAGATTTTTAATCAGTAAGGGAATCAAGGGGTATGGGGAAAAGGCAGAAAAGTGTAGTTGAGGATTATCAGATCAGCCATGACCTCATTGAATAATGGCACAGACTCGATGGGCCGAATGGCCTACTTCTGCTCCTACTTCTTGTGGTGCACTGAGAATTCTCCTCTAGCAGCAGATTGTGGTGGGTTAAGGGAGGAGTAGTTGTGGTCAGTGATGGTGGGAATGGATGCACTTTTTTATTGGAAAAGGAATATTTGATGGTGAAAACAGTAGATTCACGTTAAATAGTTGGTAAGAGACCAGTTTCCATTGCACCTGATGGCACATGAATTTTATTTTAGCATATAACATTTTAAAGAAGGTATCATATAATAATATCTTAAAACTGTCATAATATATTCACTAGGACACTACAATTCCCTTTTTGTTTCAATTGATTATTGTTTATAAGAATGAAGCTACTCATCATATTGGATTTTTAAATTATTTTTAAAATAACAGTATATTTTGTATGAAGCCCTACACAGTACAATATGATGCAAATTTCATGGGTTAACTGGTTTGTGGAGAATTGAAAACTATTTTATGCAAAAGTGCTTTGTAAATTATGTTTCACGTATTAATCTTTCAAACACTGCCAATGGATTTACTCATCTGAACACAGTGGAGCTGTATATATTGTCAATTTGTTTACTTGCTACTGGTGAGGTTTGGATGCAATATCTTGACCTGTTTATTCACCACCCCTGTGCTTGGCTAATCTACATTGGCACCAGTCTGGCAATCAGTCTCTATCCTGCACTTCTATTAAATTAGCCTTTTTCATTTAACTAGGTGTATAGTTTTATTACACCGCTAAATAACTTGGTCTTGCTGTCTTGTGACTAAGGATGAACTAGTTATGTTTCTCTTTCTTTAGGCAGCTACTCAGTGTTAAAATTTGCACCCTTGTGCTCAAATCCTCCCATGGCCTCCCACCCACCCCCTCCCCGGTCCTCTCTAAATATAGGAGCATAGGACTTAGAAGCAGGATTAGGCCATTCAGCTCTTTGCACCTGCTCCACCATTTGATAAGATCATCGCTGATCTAATTGTGGTCTCCACTTTCCATATGCTCCTCATGACCTTTGACTTCCTTGCCCATGAAGAATCTATTTAATTCAGCCTTGAATAAATTCAATTCAAGGGCCTTCACTACTTTCAGGAGAAGAGAATTCCACAGAATAATAACCTATAACCCTATATATCTCCTCTTGTCCTACCACCATCCAAGATTTCTCTCTCTTCCAATTCTGGCCTCTTGCGCATTCCGATTTTCTTTTCTCCACCAGTGTTTCAAACCCTATCTCTTTGACCAAGCTTTTGGTTATCCGTCCTAATATCTCATGAGGCTTGGTGCCAAATTTTGTTTGATCACAATATTGTGAAGCATCTTGGGATATTTTACTTTATTAAAAGTGCTATATAAATGCAAGTTATGGTCAAAGCTTTGATTGAACTAGATTGGTCTCCAAAATTTTGAGTTCAACAACCTTTTGTTAAAGAAGGTTATATTCAATTTAGAATTAGATGAAGGAAACAGGGAAGGAGAAGAAATGCCTTTTTCTGTTGCATCTTGACAAACTTGTAACAAATGTCAAAAGTGATATGACCTTGGTTTAGCCTGTGGTGTGCTTTACCCTGCCAAGTATTGAATGGAAATGGTGCATTGCTTTTATTGGTTATGAGCTAATCTAGAGTCCACTGTCCTTGAAGCTGATCTCAGCAATCCCTTGTCACATGTTTCATCTGCAGACAAATTATAATAGCATAGCTCCTCGATAAGAACTAACTTGAAGTTGTACAGCTAATAAGAGACAAAACGCTTGGCAATAAAATGATGTAGATTGCATGTTGAGAGAATACTGTATTGCAATGACTGCTTTCCAGCTTATTTGTTTTTCTAGCCTCTTTTTACAGAAATGTTAAAGGGAGTGGAGAAGTATTCAAAGCTGATGTACAAAAATGTCAGTTAATATTCACCTCATTTTTTTATATATGTAGCTTCCTAAAATGGTGGCGTCTCAATATAGAAAGATCTGTACTGGTCCAAAATGAATTCTGCATCTCTAACTAATTGAATTGCAGATTATCAGTTGAGACCCATTTCCGCAATTATGAAATCTATCATTATGCCATGTATTTAAATTCTGACACTAAATTCTGCAGCTGGTTGATTGATTCTGTTCTGCCTTGTATTATTGCTGTTCAATCTCAACTATTTGATTTCCATTTAGTTACTGTGGTGATGTGCATTGTCAAAAATCCAGAGAATTAAATCTAGCAAAGGCATGAAGTGGAACCTTTTTGATGCAATAGAAATTATTCATAACTTTTCGTGTTTTCTCAGCCATGGATTTACTCAATCACTTTTTTCAGGTTTAGCTCTTCGACGAGCAGTGGAAAGATTTTGTCCTCCATCGATTCAGTCAAAACATGTGTAGCTTAGTATTTGTGCGAGGCTCAAAGCGAACCTTTAGGGGAATTGTACTTTGATCTATCAAAATGCTATTATAATATTTAGTAAATTGCAATGTTTAAAATTATCTTTTCAAATGCAAGATGTTTTTAATGGGTATGTATCAATGAGTAATATTTTATGTAGGAAATATAGTACTCTGGTGACCCTGTGCATAACAAATTAAATTAGGAACACAGGACCATTGGTTTAATCATGTTTGTATATTCCATTCAGTCCCTTAAGCTTGTTCCACTATTCAATGAAATCATGGCTTATCTGTGTCAACTCTAGCTACTTGCCTTGGCTCCATATCATTTCAAATCCTTGGCCAGCAAAAATCTATCTCATGTTTGAAATAATTAATTGAGCTAGTGCCAGTTGCTTTTTGTGGGAGAGAGTTCCACTAATTCTACTAGCCTTTGTGTGAAAAAGCGTCCCTTCACTTTTCTCTCTTGAATGGCCTGATTCTGATTTTAAGGATATGTCCCTTTGTCTTAGACTCCCCAGCCATTGTAAAATGTTTTTCTCTATCTGCCTTATCAAAATCCTAAAAAACTTTAAAAAAAAAATCCCTTAACTGTCTATAATCCAGGGAAAACAAATCTAGTTTGTAATTGCTCCTCATAATTTACCCCTTGATGAATCTGCACTATACTCTGTCAAAGGCCATCCGTTCTAACGTGCAATGCCCAGAATTGTACAGAATGCAGTAGTACTCTAAACGTAGTTTAACCACGACTTTGTACAGCTGTAGCAAAGTTTCTTTCACTTTATATTCCAGACCTTACATACCATTAGCCATTTTCATTACATTTTTTGTTCCATTTTTGTGATTGTGCATTTGGACCCTGAAATTTCTTGGACAGCCACTGTTCCTAACTTCCCTACCATTTAAGTAATCCTCGGAGCTATCCTCCTTTTGGTCCAAAATAAATGACCTTGCACTTACCTGTGTTGATATTTAAGCTTTTGTAGTACAGACTGATGTCAAAAATAATTTATGCCATTCACCTGAGTTCTTTTCTCTCGGTTCTGCTTATGTAATGGACTACTGACTAAATTGAAGAGGAGAGGATAGTAAACGTGTCATTTTTGCGAAGATTTTGAATGTTTCTTGGACATGTTGTGCTTTACAAGTAAATACATGTATTTTTACTTATACAGTTAGGAGGAGGAAAGAGGGTGAAAGAAATCCTAACCATTACTACTTTGAGTTCTGATAGTCAGTTGATGTGAATTTAATTTCAGATTGATATTTAAACACCTGTACTTCATTTTATAGGTATAAGGAAGGTGGTGAAGCATTGTTAATACTACTCCCATCTGAAGAAAAAGCCATGGTTAAACAGCTGGAGGAGAAAAAAATACCCATCAACAAAATAAAGTAATACTTTTATCTAAGTAGCACCCAGAACTAAACTGTGGCTGTGTTTCTACTTGTATGTCACATTGGCTAAGAAAATGTAAAAATATTTACATTGCCTGAAATGAAAGAATTACAAGTTTAAAGCAATGTACTTAAATCAGCTTACTTTTGAAAGTTTCAATAATGGGGTGGTTGCTGGTGAAGAATGTACAACTTGTGTTACAATGTTTTTTTAAACCATAGAGATTTATGTCTGTACATGGTGCGGAAGCAGTTCTTTACATTATTTAAGAACATAGTTTGGGAAACTGCTGCAGGCAGAGGCATATTTGAAACTTGAAAAATTAAAAGAAAATTGCACATTTTCCCAAATATTAGAGCAATATCATTCAGAACCTTTTTTTGGAGACAGATGGGCAGTTATTTTGAAAGTTGAGGCAACATGCTTTAAACAGTCTTCTCATTTTCTTGCCTTTGGACAAAACAATTTTATTTTCCGACTTGCCCTACATAGTTCGCCACAAAGGCATCTTGTGGTATTCTGAATGCTAAACCTTGAAAGAAATGTATATTTGGATGGTGATGGTGTTGAAAATATATTCTTTTATGACATTGTCAGGATTTTACTTCAGTTCGTTTAGCCTCCTGAAGGCAGTGATTCACACTGGTTGTGGTTTCATAGACCTGAAATCTGTCCGGTACATTGCCTGTTCTTACATGTCCTACATACCTATTCTTCACAAGTAAACCGAGACGGTGAGTGTTGTCAGGCTTTTTGAGCAGAGTGCATCACAGCTAAACCTCATCTGTCTGCATTAGATGTTAAAGTACACACTATCCAGAGGGGGTCTCTGGACTGCCACTAATATTTTCTGTCAATACAGTCATATAGAGAACATCAGCAGTGCCTGATGATGGGGCCCACCCAAAACAAGTTGAATGGCCTCCTTCTGTTCTATATTTCCTATGTCTTGTCTGCTTACTACTCCAGCTGAATCAGTCATCTTGGCATAGGCTGGGGATCAAACTCTGTCCTCCTGTCTGTGTAGCTGAGTACCATGCCACAGGATGGTTTTATCTGTTTTGAAAGTTGAAATTCAAGTGCATCAGTTAATTCTATAAGCCCAGTGTGGGTTGAAAGTGTGAGAATTGTGCTTCTCCACCTGTTCTAGCAATCATAGGGGTGATGAAAGTTCATAGTTTTTAACTTAAAAGTGCATTGGTCTTTCATGGAGGTGTTGTAGAGTTAGTCAGTTTTCCTCATGGGCAGAATTTTCCCTCGGATGGCGTGCGGGCCCCATTGGCTCGGCGGTGGGCAGACAGCTGAACCCCACCACCGAAATGGGGCCTGCTGCCATTTTGAGTGGGCGGGCCAATTAAGGCCCACCCAGCGGCCTGCCCGACAGGAAGCGAGCGCTTCCTATGCAAGGTGGGGGGAATCCCCAGCTGTCAAAGTGCACTCTTTCACACGTGTGCGAAAGAGCGCACTGATCCCTGAGGCAAAGTCCTGTCTGAGGGAGATTAGTGGCAGGTAAGTAAAGTCTTAAAATTAGAAAAATATTAAAATTATTAACATGTCCCCCCTCATGTGACAATGTCACATGAGATGGGACATGTTAATAATAAACACTTAAAATTTATTACATTTTTAAGAAACGGACATGAAACTTCATTCTGTCAGTGGATGAAGTTTCATGAATAATCTGGAGCCCACTGGGTCTACTGGCCTGCCCTCCAGCCTTAAGGTTGGACGGGCAGGTATTTAATTATCTTAATTAGCCTGCCAATGGCCTTAATTGGCCATTGACAGGTCGGCCGGCAGACAGCTGATTTCACTGTCTGCCCATCTTCCTAAAAATTTAAATGGCCTGGGATGATGCCGGGGATTCCTCCCAACGTCATCCCGCGACATTTTCCCCTCGGTGAGCAGGCCCCGCCCCCAAATCGCCAAGGGGAAAATCTTTGCCCGTATGAATATTTGCTTTTGTGTACTTTGAAAGTTTACCAGAATGTGCTGGCAGTCACAAAATAGAAAAGGCTAGAAAATTGTAAGATATTAATCAGTATTTAAAACCGGGACAAGTCAGTGTTCTAGGCAGGACCCTCTTGTGTACTGAGTGTGGTTTATCGATGTTATAGCAGGGCTTCCCAACTTTTTCCCAGAGTGGGGTGGGGGTATGGCACCAAAATAAAACCAACCAGCAGGATAGTAACCTTCAGACTGTTATAGCTCTCTTAAATTGAAATTGGAAAGAGGAGCAACAGTGTTGGAAAATGATTGTGGTTTCCCGATGTACTCCTTGTGAATGGTATGCAAGTGTTGCTTAAGCTTATTTAGCTTCATGTTTTTGCTGGGTAGTGCTTGGAGACAAATGAGGCATTATGGCCTTTCTCCAGATTTGACTGAAACACTTATGAACCTGTACTCAGGGAAAGCGTACCTGTATTTACGAAAACATTTCTTACCACCTTGTTTTACGTATCCAAAGAGCCAATGTTATGCAAATAGAGGCTACTTCCTGGCATCAATCCCTCAGTCTAACCCTCAATTTACAACATGACCTCCCTCCTCCACTTCCTGATCTTCCAGTTGGGATTCCCGTTGGTTGGTTTTACCCAGCCATGCATGGGGTCACTTGAAGGTTCACTCACCTCCCCTCCCTATGAATTTTGAGCCAGAAAAAGAAAAGTTGGCTGAGCTGACGGCAGCCACTGAGGCTTCTTGTGTAGAGCTTGTTCACTCCCCTCCCCTCTGAGCGAACTGTGAGCCAGAGAGAAAAAAATTTGGGCGGGTGTATCATGGGAGCTCTGTTTCGGCCCTAGGACTTTCCTGACAGCCTGCACTCCATAAAGGCCTCTGAGCTCACAACCCCAAGATCTCATCCCATAATCCCAACAGAGGTCATGACCCACAGATTGGGAACCCCTATGTGGTGGTCTCCTATATGTACAGTGAGTCACAAAGGCAGTGTAGGGCACAAAATCTTCCCAATCCATTTACAAATGGAAATCTTAATAACTGGGCTATTTTTTAAAAATCAAAAACCATTTAAATTTAAAGGAGGCAGAAAGAATAAGGATGAACATGTCATGGAATCATAGAATGATTCAGCACAGAAGGAGACCATTTGGCCCCTCATGCCTATGCTGGCTTTTTGGTGGAGCTATCCAATTAATCCTACTCCCCCTTGCTCTTTGTCCCATAACCCTGCAGACCTTCCCCCTTTTTTACACTGAACTGAAATTGTGACACACATCTCTTTCAACAAGACCACTTACTTCTATCTTTGTAATATTGCCCACCTCCATTCCTGACATGCTTCTGTTACCTTTGGACTCAGCTGTTCCAGTGCTGTGCTGGGTGACCTCCCATTTTGCACCATCCATAAACTAAAGCTCACCCAATGTTCTGCAGCCTGTTTTCTAACTCTCATCAAGTCCTGTTCACTTAACGCCCCTATGTTCATAACCTAGAGTGACTCCTGGTCCAACAATAGATTCTCATCCTTATGTTCAAATGCCTCCATAACCTTGTTTCTCCCTTTCATTGCAACCACCTCTACCCCTACAAATCTTTGTGCTCCTCCAGTTTTGACTATTTGTGCATTCATGATTCCCTTCACCCATCTACAAGTAGCTGTGCCTCTAGCTCTCTCGACCCTAAGTTTTGGAATTCCCTCCCTAAGTGCCTCTACCTCTCTCTGAAAGCACATTCCTTAAAGTCTAGCTCTTTGCTGTTCTAATATCTCTTTTATGTGGCTTGGTGTCAATTTTTTGATGGATAATGCTCCTGTGAAGCTCCTTGAGATGTTTTATTACATTCAAGCTGTTACATATATGCAAGTTTTTGTTGACAGTTTAGCAGTAAGGTGGATAATTGAACAGTGAAAAATGCATCCTCATAATAACCAGGGCTAGGAATCAAGATAACTTTTTTAAAAAAATGCTGGTGCTTCTTTTCCTCCGTGGATCTGTTGCATCTTTGTTTGTGGAAATTTGGGCATGTCAGCATGTTGAAAGTTGCTGATATTTTTCGCATTTAGAAAGTAGCACATATTTACTGCTAAAACTGATTGAAATTTATATTTTGTGCCAAAGCACTTTAAATTGTCCTTGTGTCAGTGATTATATCAATTGTGCAATTTAAAATCTACCCTGGAATCTTGTTTTTGACTTTATTGATTTTGAATCTGCTTATTTTAGGAGTATTTCATATTTTTATTGAAGATTAATGGGTTGTTAGCAATGGAAAAAAATAAACAATTAATATTTTTTGATCTTTTTAAACAGAATAAATCCAGGAAAACTAACAAATGTACAGACAAAGCTGGAAGCTTTTTTAGCTCAAGAACAGGATCTGAAAGAACGAGCACAACGGGTCAGTCCTTCAATTTCTCATTAATTTCAACTGTGATAATACCGTTTTGATACTTTTACACCAAATGAATCAAAGTAATAAGGGATACAATAGATTATCATTTTTCACACTGCTGGAATTAAATATAATGCATTTGGCACTTTATAATTGCAAAGACACTTACATGTTTTGAAATATTGACTTTCATTTTACCTCAAAATGAAATCTGAAAACTGTAATAAACTTGTGCCGTTGACATTGGGCTGATACTGATAGTTGTATAAGTTAGTCTTTTTGTGATCAGATTTGTTCAGTGTGCTTGAATAACATGCAGATAATGATTTATACAGTTTTGTTTCATTAGTTTAATTTTCTTAATGATGACCAAATAGAGGGCATAAACAATCCTGAAGACTTTGGGGCCTCAAGATTGTGGCCATTCCAGCGTGTTCCTGCCATAACTTTGATAAGAATATGCCGGAAGGACTGGGCCCTGGATTAGTGTTGTCATAATGGCCAGTTGTGGCCAGAACTTCAGTCTTTTTCAAACTTTGCATTTAATGGAGGAGGGCAGGGATGAGAATCTTTGGGGGCTTTTCCATAATCTTGTTCCTCAAAGGGACTTGGCTCTTTAGTTTTAAATTCTAAATCACCTGTTCAACATATTGAAGTTTGAGGTATGCATTTAAGTAAATTGTTACTTAGTGATTGCTTATAATATCTGAAATGTGCAATAAAAGTTTATTTTATTGCAGTGTTTTGTGTCCTATGTACGTTCAGTCTACCTTATGAAGAATAAAGACGTTTTTGATGTCTTCGCAATACCATTAAAGGAATATGCATTGTAAGTAACCTTATATGAGTTTGTGGTGTGTTGCAGGCAGGTGGGCTCATAGTAACAAAATGCAGGATGTCTTTATCTAGAACAAAACACGTGGCCACTTTCAACAATGAAGGGCAGCATCATGCAATTGCAGGTCAACTATAGCATGGACTGATATGAATTAAAGATGCCTTTCCTCTTCAAAAATTTGGATTTCACTTGCATAGAGATCTTTTATTCATTCAAACAATTTAAACATCAATGCCATTTCTCTGCATGTGATTTTACGTACAAGATTAACAGATCTAATATAGTTAGCATAATTTATGATGCCATCATAGTCTAGAATCATTTTAAGCTTATTTTTCCCTCTTTCCTTCTCCATATTCCTCCATGGCTTGCAATGATGAATAATATATTTGAAGACTTCTGTTTGGTGAAGAAGGATTTATATATTTTTATAGGCATCTTGTCATTCCAGTGAATAAATTGAGTATTTGTTTTTGACTGTTCACTATAGAGGAATGATTTTTATTGTGAGAACTAGTTGTAATTAAGTTGGTGAGGTGGGGTAGGATGAGAGCTTAGCCGCTGCAGTTTTGATGTGTTTGTGTTTTTTCTGACAGGTAATTTTACACTGTAATTTTGAAAGTGCTTGTAGAAGTAGGAAAGGCAGTGGAAAACTATTTTTCCAACAACATTCCTCCCCACCCTCCCACCTTACCCTATGGTGATAATCTTCAGTCTGGGTTCTCTTACTACCAATTTGCCAACCAGTAGAAATAATGTTTCATTATTTACCTTTTCAAAATCTTCCAGAGTCTTGGAAACCTCTATTAGACCCACCTTACATTGCCCTGTTCAGTCAAATATTAGTTTTTTGTGACTTTCTTTATAACCTGTTGTTCTTGGTATCATTTTAATAAATTTTCCCTATATCATTTCCACAGCTCTAGTATTCTTCCCATATCTGGATGTCTAGAAGTGCATCTATTTATGGCCTTGCCAATTTCTTGTAGAAATTTAATGTGGTTTCCTTGCTGATATGTTAAATATGTCAATGTATGAAAGCAGAATTGCATTTTTCTTTTGTATGTCCTTTTCCATTTTGAAAGAACTATACCTGCAATTCTAGGTCTTTCTGTTCCTCTGCTGTAAAAGTAATGTCATTTTAGGTATAATTTCTCTCTGTTCCTTTCTCCTCAAATTGCGCAATAGTCTATTCTATATCTGTCCACCCTGCTTACCCTTTCATGTCCATCTATGTTATCATGCATTCTTCTTTGTAGTTTGCTAGGATTCCATATTTGGTGACATCAGAAAGCTTTATTATTTCTTTTGCTGGGTACATTATTCATATCACTGGCACCATATGATACAAGTATTTGTTACTAAAGTATGTGACTTGGACCAGTTTGAGAAAAAATTGACATTTCTATTTCCAATTTTGCCAATAGGTGAAATTGAGGTAGTCGAGTGCTGCACTTGTCAGCATAGTTGCATGGCACTATTAATATAATGGGTACTGAATAGCTTAGCAAATGTTCTTTTTTCAGCCCAGGTTGCTAAGAGAATTGCAATTGCATTTAAGTTCCGTTTTTTTTTTTGTGGAAGAATAGAATGGTAATTGAATATGGTGGTAGTATGCATTTTTATTGGTTCTTTATTATTTACCTCCCAATGGTAAAACCAGTTAATAAATTAGGTACAGACCTATGTAAATGATTTTAGAGTCTGGAAGCACCAACCAGCCATTTGTTAGTGTAATAGGGCAGACTTTTTTATGGTATGGCGAAAGTAAGGAATTGATGTTGATATAAGCTTTTTGACATATTCAAAAAGCTGTATTTTGATAAAAGGTGGCATATTTACAAACCCTGCGAGGGTATGCTACTGGGAATAAAGTTCCATAGTCCTAATTTATATATTTAAATGAGGTTGTATTAAACAGACCAAAAACTAGTATGTTACCCTTGGAAATGTCATAGTTGTTACTGTTTTTATGGATAAGTGTTAGCTAAACATTTATCTGACCTACTCAACATTTGGGAAAGGTAAAAAGGAAGACCTTGCATTTATATAGCTCTCTTCAAAACCTCAACATCCCAAACCACTTAAATGGAGTATTTTTGAAGTATGGGGACTATTTTGATGTTGGAAACAAAGTAGCCAATTTGTGCACAACAATATAAAAGCAAAATCCTTCAGATACAGGAAATCTAAAATAAAAACACCAAATGCTGGAGATATTCAGTAAGTCAGGCTGCATCTCTGGATGTTTTATGTCCATCTGAGAAAGCAAACTGGGCCTTGTTTTAATGTCTCATCTGAACAATGGTGTCTCCAACATAGCAATGCCCATCCAGCACTGCCCTGGAGTTTCAGCCTAGATTTTTGTGTTCAAAATACGAAAGGCTGGAAGTGGATATGTGCAATAATCCTAGAGCTGATGAGTATCAACAGACAGTTTTCTCTTTACATGACTCAGTAAATTTTGTTAAATCAGTGATGCATTTAATGCTAATTAAAAGATTTAAACAAAATGTGTGCAGTTCTGGTCTCCATATTGTGAAAATAATATAGAAGCACTAAGGAAGATGCGATAAAGGTTTGCAAGAATATTGCTGAAAAGAAACATGTTGCTGCAGCTTTACGTCTTGCACCCATCGGGATCATTGCAAGAATGCCAAATTTCGAACGATCACAACAATTTATACTACTGGAGAAAAGTGTGCTGATTCTTTGACAGGCTGACTGATCGGCTGAGCCATTGCCATGAAGAAAGCAACGGGGAACTATAGGTGCCCAAGCTCCTAGGTAGTTCAAAAAAGGCACACGGCTCGAATACATTCCTTTTTTTTTGCATAGAATGAGCCCCTGCCTATGAATGTATGTGGCTTCTAGCCAGTGTAAGTGAGCCACGTTATGAGCTCAGCTGATTATCTTAAATTGGTTATGACGGTAGCTGTTAGCGCACTCAGAATTGTTCAGCAAGTGCTACCCAATTGCAGAACCACATCTAATAGTAGACATTTTGTTTTGGGTTTCGCAAGCGTGTGCTGGTTGAGTTCAGTCTGCCTATTTAAAAAAACAGCTGAAGGAACATGCTGTTTATTTCAACAAGCCTACGGTTCCCCATAGCTTTCTCTATCAGCCAATCAGAGTCGACTTGCCAACCAGCCAGCAACCTTTTTTCCTGTAATGTAAATTGTTGTGATTGTTTGAAATTTGGCATTCTTGCCTTTGTCCTGATGAGTGCAAGATGAAAATCTTCGGCAACATCTCTCTTTTCAGCAACATTCAAGTTCTGCACTACCAAGTGACTATTTACAAGAATGCTGCTAGACTGCAGTGTTATACCTATCAGGAAAGGAGCATGTGGAACTCTGTACCAGTGAGAGTGGTTGAGGCAAATACGATAGATGCAATTAAGAGGTAGCTTGATGAGCATGTGAGGAAGAAGGATATAGCGGGTTATACTGATAGATTTAGATAAGGAAAGATGGGAGGAGGTTAGAGTGGAGTATAAATGCCAGCATGGACTGGTTTGGCTGAATGGCCCATTTCTGTGCTGTATGTTTTGTGATTCTATGTAAGTTGTTAAAGATGTAAAATGCCTTTTAATTACAGCTCCTTAGGCCTTGCTATACCACCTCGAATTAGATTTCTTCAAAAAGCACAAAAAGGAAGAGAAATGTCTTGTACAAGAAATGTAGCACAAGTCAATTGCCCTACTGTTGCTATAGATACTGCTGTTGAAAGCTTGCGGGAAGATGCTTCAGATGCTGATGAGGAATTGGAAGACTTTAAAGCTCAATTTAGGAAACACGACCCCTCTTCCCAACAGGAGACCTGGGAGAAAAACAAAGCTAGAAAAGCTGGAGAAGAAAACGTGTATGATAAAGATAGCGAATCCAGTGATGATCCAAGTGACCAAAATGCTGAAGTAGAGAAAGATAAAGGAGCAATAGCATTTCAGTTTGATGATGATGATGATGATGATGAGAATGATGACCGTGACCTGCTGATAGTGAAACGGAGGAATGTTTTTGGCTTTGAAACTGAAGAAGAAACAGTAAGTTTTTTTTTACTTGTCGAGGATAAGGAACAAAATTAGATGCTGTTTTGTTTAAAACAGTTAACGTTTCCTCACTCTTGTTTGTCACCGCACTTAAGGTGTCAGATTTATATCAGCACAACCCCTATGCAAATTTCTTGTAGGTGATTGGCTCAGCTGATTAATTTCATTAAACAACAGCAAATATAAACTAAGATGGATACCATTCAAATAAAATTGAGAAATGTGGTTAGAAACATTACCACTGAAATGTTAAGCACTTATGAAAACCAAAAATTTGATTCCAGAATTAAATTTTAACATAATACTGCCACACAGAATTTTTTTAAAAAAGGCTACAAAACCTATCACCTCAAATGCTCGCCCATGGTCTTCATAAAAGGAAATTGTGTCAGACAAAAAAAAGACATGCAAGTTTAATTATATTATTGAGCAATGTGGCTTTTTAACAGAAAATTAGAAAACCTCCAAAGCTGTAACCTTCAGTTAGGAAGAAAAGAATGACAGTTGGAAAACTTTTTGTGGCATTATTACATGTAGGTGATGTATTATGATTTTATTTTGGGATCAAATTTTTGGTTTATTTTCAAGACTTTTCTGGTAGAGGTGTTGTTTCTTATTGATTATATTGTGTTCAAAGACAGACTGTTTTCTCCCAATAAGCCCACTAGTGTGTCTGAAATCCTTTGATCGCAAGTACTCAGTGGAGTGCGATTTTATTCTGGGCTAGTTTTTGTTAGAAGTTTGCAGCAGTATTGATCAGATTTTTATCATCCTGAGTTTCTGGCAGTGTTTTACTTACTTTAGAATATTTCTAATTACTATCTATCTTCTATTTCTATATTTGAAAATTTGGTTTCTGTTGAACCTGTTTATGTATGTGTCACAGGTTACTGTGTCTCCAATTGAACTTTAGTCTTTTTTGGATTGGCACGTGCAGGCTTCCTTTTTTTCTAAATGTTGTATGCATATGAAATGGTTGATAATCCTTCAACCAATGTGCTGATTTGTCGTGCTAAGTATTGTGTTGCAGAGATTACAGGAGTTTTAAATGGTGCACTTCTTGAGTTATCACATGCAGCTCTACATGAGATCCTGCAGATTGCTTCAATGAAACTTTCCATACTGGTCAATTCAACATCTGATGCAGATCACTTGTTCAGTTATATTCTGGCAGGATAACCTTTAATAATTGGTTCAATTCTCATAATATTATCCATTTTTAGAATTGGTCTGAGGAGATAACTTAATTGTAAGTACAGCTTTCTGATTAATGCGACATTATGTCAATCAACCATATTGGAACAAATGTAATGTCTTTCAATAGTGCTGAAATACACCTTGGAAAAACTATTATACTCCTGACAAATATCTCTCTTTACCTGCAACTAATGCTATATTAATTGACACTGGTGACTTATTACAACTACTCTATGTTAAATTAATTTGGCTTGACATGTCTACAAATGCCATTGAGACGCTAAACTATAGGTGAGTTGGAAATGACTGCATCTTTAGGAATGTGAATTGGATTTGGTAACAGTATGCTTTAACTTGCCTTTTTTGACTCTGGGAGCAGAATCTGATGGACACTGCGTAAGTTGTAAGGAATGATGGAAAGAAGAGCTAATTATTATTAAAAAAAGCAAATAAATGAATAAAACTTTAAAGATAATTGCATTAGAATAGAAACATTTGGAATCCATACATATGTTGTATTAGCTGATGCTCTGGAGGTAGAGCAATTTTGAGCCAGAGGCAAATTGAAGGCCAAAGAGATGGATTTTAGGAACCTTTTGTATCATAGTACAGTGGTTTTGACAAGGTTTCCATTGAGCTGTAGTCCATGTGTTATAGATACACCCACACTGCTGTTAGGGAGGGAGTTCCAGGATTTTGACCCAATGACAATGAATGAACGGCAATTATATTTCCAAGTCAGGATGGTGAATGGCTTGGAGGGGATCTTCCAGGTGGTGTTTCCACTTGCCTGCTGCCTTTGGCCTCTAGATCATAGTGGTCGTGGGTTTGGAAGGTGTTGTCTAAGGAGACTTGATGAGTTCCTGTAGTGCATCTAGTAGATGGTGCATCTAGTAGATGGAGCACACTGCTACCACTGTACGTCAGTGGTGGAGGGAGTGAATGTTTGTAGATGCAATTGGAAGAGGAGAGGAGGCAGCCAATAAAATGCAAAGCTTGAAATCATAATTAATAATGCTTTAGTAGAATATTTTAAAATTGATCCTGATTTTGTAAAATTACATGAAAATGATGTAATGGTTAATGAAAAACAAAAACGCAAATACCTGGAAAAACTCAGCAGGTCTGGCAGCATCTGCGGAGAGGAATGCAGTTAACGTTTCGAGTCTGCATGACTCTTCAACAGAACTAAGGAAAAATAGAAAAGAGGTGAAATATAAGCTGGTTTAAGGTGGGGTGGGACAAGAAGAGCTGGATAGAGGGCCATTAATAGGTGGAGATAACCAAAAGATGTCACAGACAAAAGGACAAAGAGGTGTTGATGGTGGTAATATTATTTAAAGGAATGTGCTAATTAAGGATAGAAAGCAGGACAAGCAAGGTATAGATAGCCCTAGTGGGGGTGGGGGTGGGGTGGGGTGAAGGAATTGAAAAAGGCTAAAAAGTGGAGATAAAAAATGGATGGAAATACATTTAAATATAATGGAAATAGGTGGGAAAAGAAAAATCTATATAAATTATTGGAAAAAACAAAAAGGAGGGGGAAAATTGGAAAAGGGGTGGGGATGGAGGAGAGAGTTCATGATCTAAAATTGTTGAACTCAGTATTCAGTCTGGAAGGCTGTAAGGTGCCTAGTCGGAAGATGAGGTGCTGTTCCTCCAGTTTGCGTTGAGCCTCACTGGAACAATGCAGCAGGCCAAGGAAGGACATGTGGGCATGAGAGCAGGGTGGAGTGTTGAAATGGTAAGGGAGAGGGAGGTCTGGGTCATGCTTGCGGACAGTCTGAAGGTGTTCTGCAAAGCGGTCACCCAGTCTACGTTTGGTCTCTCCAATGTAGAGGAAACCGCATTGGGAGCAATGAATGCAGTAGACTAAGTTGAGGGAAGTGCAAGTGAAATGCTGCTTCACTTGAAAGGAGTGTTTGGGCCCTTAGACGGTGAGGAGAGGGGAAGTAAAGGGGCAGGTGTTGCACCTTCTGCGGTTGCATGGGAAGGTGTCGTGGGAGTGGTTTGAGGTGTAGGGGGTGATGGAGGAGTGGACCAGGGCATCACGGAGGGAACGATCCCTACAGAATGCCGCCGGGGGGTTGAAAAGAAGATGTGTTTGGTGATGGCATCATGCTGGAGTTGGCGGAAATGGCGGAGGATGATCCTTTGAATGCGGATGCTAGTGAGGTGATAAGTGAGGACAAGGGGGATCCTATCATGTTTCTGGGAGGGAGAAAAAGGTGTGAGGGCGGATGCGCGGGAGATGGGCTGGACACGGTTGAGGTCCCTGTCAACCACCGTGGGTGGAAAACCTCGGCTAAGGAAGGAGGAGGACATGTCAGAGGAACTGTTTTTGAAAGTGGCATCATCAGAACAGATGCGACGGAGGTGAAGGAACTGAGAGAATGGGATGGAGTCCTTACAGGAAGCGGCGTGTGAGGAGCTGTAGTCGAGGTAGCTGTGGGAGTCAGTAGGCTTGTAATGGATATTGGTGAACAGTCTATCACCAGAGTTTGAGACAGAGAGGTCAAGGAAGGGAAGGGAAGTGTCAGAGATGGACCACATGAAAATGATGGAGGGGTGGAAATTGGAAGCAAAATTAATCAATTTTTCCAGGTCCAGACGAGAGCATGAAGCAGCACCGAAGTAATCATTGATGTACCGGAGAAAGTTGTGCGAGGGAGTTAGAGTAGGACTGGAACAAGGAATGTTCCACATACCCCATAAAGAGACAGGCATAGCTGGGGCCCATGCGGGTACCCATAGCCACACCTTTTATTTGGAGGAAGTGAGAGGAGTTTAACGAGAAATTGTTCAGTGTGAGAACAAGTTCAGCCAGACGGAGGAGAGTAGTGGTAGATGGGGATTGTTCTGGCCTCTGTTCGAGGAAGAAGCTGAGAGCCATCAGACCATCCCGGTGGGGGATGGAGGTGTAGAGGGATTGGACGTCCATGGTGAAGAGGAGGCAGTTGGGGCCAGGGAACTGGAAATTGTTGATATGATGTAGGGTGTCAGAGGAATCACGGATGTAGGTGGGAAGGGACTGGACAAGGGGAGAGAGAATGGAGTCAAGATAGCAGGAAATGAGTTCCGTGGAGCAGGAACAGGCTGACACGATCGGTCTGCCGGGACAGTCCTGTTTGTGGATTTTGGGTAGGAGGTAGAAGCGGGCCGTCCAAGGTTGGGAGACTATCAGGTTGGAAGCTGTAGAAGGAAGATCTCCAGAGGAGATGAGGTCAGTAACAGTTCTGGAAACAATGGTTTGATGTTCAGTGGTGGGGTCATGGTCCAGGGAGAGGTAGGAGGAAGTGTCTGCGAGTTGACGCTCATCCTCTGCGAGGTAGATGTCAGTGCGCCAGACAACAACAGCACCACCCTTGCCAGCGGGTTTGATGACAATGTCAGGGTTGGACCTGAGAGAACAGATTGCAGCAAGTTTAGAGAGAGACAGGTTGGAATGAGTGAGAGGCGCAGAGAAATTGAGACGACTAATGTCATGCCGACAGTTCTCAATGAAAAGATCAAGAGAAGGTAAAAATCCAGAGGGAGGGGTCCAGGTGGAGGGAGAAAGGATCCGTTGAACAGGGAGAGGACTCCTGCCCAAAGAAGTGAGCACGGAGACGAAGACGGCAGAAGAAGAGTTCCGTATCCTGCCGAGCCCGAAATTCATTGAGATGAGGGCGTAAGGGTATGAAACTAAGTCCTTTGCTGAGCACTGAACATTCAGCATTGGAGAGGGGAAGGTCAGGGGGTATGGTGAATACACGGCCGGGGGTGGGATTGGAAGACGGGATGGGGACAGAGTGACAGGCAGGGGTGGAGTGTTCTGGGTGGGTGTTGGTGTCGATGAGTTGTTGGAGCTTGCGTTCCTTTGCACCTGAAAGAAAGAGACAAAGTTTCTTGTTGAGGCGTCGGATGAGACGAAGAATAAAATGAAACTGAGGGCACGTGCAGCTTTGAAAAAGGGTGCGGCGGTGCTGCTGGAGGGAGAAGTCAAGTGTGTTCATGTGGTGGCGCATGGCACTGAGTGTGGATCTCAGAATGCGACGGGAACAGCAGTCCATGGAGCGTTGTATGTCCCGGAGATACCTGTAATCTTGGGTGGGTTCGAAACATGAGGGGTGGAATTTCAGTTGAAATCCACGTGGGGTAAGTCAGAGACGGAGACAGTCACTAAAGAAGGAAATATGGCTGTGAAAGTGAGTTTTAGTAAACACCTTGTCAAACAACAGGAGAGAAATGGAAAGCAAGGAAGGTGAACAAGGCAAAAGAGAGATACGAAAATCCTGACTGAGAGAAGAGCAAAACTTCTTCGAGGTAGGCATTCCTTGAAGAGAAGTGGCAGTCGATTAAACACTAAGATAAAAGCAAAAAACTGCGGCTGCTGGAAATCCAAATCAAAAACAAAAATACCTGGAAAAACTCAGCAGGTCTGGTAGCATCTGCGGAGAGTAGCACAGTTAATGTTTCGAGTCCGCATGACTCTTCAACAGAACTAAGGAAAAATAGAAAAGAGGTGAAATATAAGCTGGTTTAAGGGGGTTGGGGGACAAGAAGAGCTGATAGAGGGCCAGTGATTAATGGTTAATGAATCTGACTTTGTATTCTCCTGATAGAATTTCTTACTTGTTGTTTGTCAGCTAAGTTACTGATCATAGTCTCGGGCTTTATGCTTCTGTTGAAAACTGGAAATCAGGAGTTTCAAAAAAAGAATTTGACGTGCAAGCTTTTGAATAGCTTACTTTATTTCTGTTTTTGCCCCCATACCGACAGTTACTCCAAAGGAATTCATTTCAGATGAAGTGTTTTGACATATCTGAGAGATGTGAGCAGGCACATAAATTCGTTCTATTCAACTTGCCACTTTTCTGGCTTTGTATTTGAGATCTGATGTACTTTATGCTGCATGTGAGTGGACGAATACTAGAGATTTGTATAGTGAAAATAGTATTAATTGATGCTGATCAAAACAAATACAACACAGGAAATATGTTGATAAAGTCAAATGAAGGCATATATTTATTAGAAGGAATTATATTCAAATGATTTATGAAATCTAATCATATCTATGTCAACACTGAAACCAAAAGTTAATATAACATGCTATGTGACAATAAGTTAACCTTCTGCAAACTAGTTTATAGAGATTGTTGGCTTTTACCAAAGGTTTATATTTAATGTTAATCAGATCTATTGCATTCTCAATTTGCGACCAGTACTTTGAGTCCACGGTGCCTATCATGAAGAGCTGCAATAATGTGTGATTAGCATCATCTTTCCGTCAAAGTTATGTGTAATTCTGACTTGACATATACCCCCATTCTATCACCACTGATTTAAAATCCTGAAATATTCCACCTAACACCATGTTGCGAGTACCATGATCACAGTAACTGCAGTTCAAAGAAAAGGCCTGCCAGCCACCAGGGTTGTATTGCCCACATCCCAAAGACAACTTTGTAAACAAAAGGGAGACTGGCACTGAAGTGCCTGCCTAAATTGTGTGCTCTGGTCTCTGGAGGAGGGCTTAAACTCATGCCTTTCTACCTCGGGTGAGAGCGCTATCTTTGATTCAAAGCTGACATCTTGTTGTAGAATGGCATATTTAAAGCTTAAGTGGAACAAGAATTGAAAGTTAACAAGCCCAATGGTGACATTTGATGAAATAGAGAAACTTAGGCAAAAAGGATCATCCGTTGGAATTCAAGCATTTTCTTGATTCCACTCCTCTATGCTGCTGCTTAAAGAAATTTCTGCTAATGCTTCTCAGCACTCTCTTAATTGGGATTTTAAATCGGTGAGCTCTAATCTGTAACTCCCCGACCAGAAGAATTTTCTTTCAGCCTTGTTTCCTGACTAAAAGTAGTCTCAGTATTTCATGTTCCTCTTCGTCACTATAGTTTCCATTCTTTGGAACCACCCTGATCAATCTACACTGTAAGATCTCCAAGACTGGTTACATAAAATGAAAGGAATGTGCTTGCAAATAATAGTACCTTGCAGAATCTCAGGACGTTCAAAAAAGCTTCACAGTCATTAAAATACCTTTGAAGTATAGCTGCTATTGTAATTTAAGGAAATATAGCAAACAATTTGAATATTGAGAGTGCCCACAAATAACAATAAGATAAATGACCAATTAATTTTTTTCCATTGATATTAGTTGAGGATTAATGTTGGCCAGGATAATGGGAGAATTCCTCTTCTCTTTGAATAGTAATGTGGGATCTTTTACATTTGTCTGTGGACTTTGGTTAAATGTTTCACCTGAAAGACTGCACCTCTCACAGTGCAGCGCTGCTCAGTTTGGCACTGAAGCACCAGCTCAGATGTGTGCTCAAGGCCTGCTTCCATGTTTATAACTTCTATGTATTTCTGTGAATGCAGAGATATAGTAGAGCCAGTCCATGGAGGGATTTTTAGATTGGAATTGCGGTTACTGTTCTGTCTCTGACTTTCTTGTATTGCAGATGCATTCCCCACACCTCCCAAAATCTCTCTAAATGTTTCACCTGAAAGACTGCACCTCTCACAGTGCAGCGCTGCTCAGTATGGCACTGAAGCACCAGATCAGATGTGTGCTTCCATGTTATAACTTCTATGTATTTCTGTGAATGCAGAGATAGGGTAGAGCCAGTGCATGGAGGGACATGGTCTCCTCTACATTGGAGAGACCAAACGTAAACTGGGTGACCGCTTTGCAGAACACCTGTGGTCTGTCCGCAAGAATGACCCAAACCTCCCTGTCGCTTGCCATTTTAACACTCCACCCTGCTCTCTTTCCCACATGTCTGTCCTTGGCTTGCTGCATTGTTCCAGTGAAGCCCAATGCAAACTGGAGGAACAGCACCTCATCTTCCGACTAGGCACTTTACAGCCTTCTGGACTGAATATTGAATTCAACAGCTTTAGATCTTGAACTCCCTCCTCCATCCCCATCCCCTTTCTGTTTCTTCCCCCTTTTGTTTTTTCCAGTAATTTATATAGATTTTTCTTTTCCCACCTATTTCCATTACTTTTAAATCTTTTATGCCCTGCTAGTCTTTCCACCCCACCCCCATCAGAGCTGTACCTTGAGTGCCCTACCATCCATTCTTAATTAGCACATTCGTTTAGATAATATCACCACCTTCAACACCTCTTTGTTCCTTTGTCTGTGACATCTTTTGATTATCTGCTCCTATCACTGCTTGCTTGTCCCTACAACCACACCACCACCGCCCCCCCCACCCCCCAACTTCTTCCCCCCACCTTAAACCAGCTTATATTTCACCCCTCTCCTAATATTCACTCAGTTCTGTTGAAGGGTCATGAGGACTCGAAACGTCAACTCTTTTCTTCTCCGCCGATGCTGCCAGACCTGCTGAGTTTTTCCAGGTAATTCTGTTTTTGTCCCAAAATCTCTGTTTTGTCCAGGTATTCTATAGCACTATGAGTTTGATTTTAATTTAAAGCTAAAAATTTAAAATATGTTTGTAAACCCAGACAGCCCGAACTAAGAATGTACGTTCATGAAGCTATCCAAAGACCTGATCTACAGCTTTATATGAATTCTGTATTTTGCAGCTGCCCATTGTAATGTTTCCAGTTTTAATGGCTGTTCTGAAATATTTAGCCCTTTTTTACCTTTCACTTTTTTGTGTGGTTCAGTTAAGTGTTACCTGAAACTAGAGCTTACAAATGGTGGCGATTTTTGTGAAATGAAGATGATATGAACTAACAACAACATGGCCAGGGAATTCCAGCATCAATTGCTGTGAATTTTGTTCCTGGCTTTGTATTTTGAGTACCGTAGAATCATAGAATGGTTATAGCACAGAAGGAAATCATTTGGCCCATCATGTCTGTGCTGCCTCCTTGCTAGTCCCACTCCACTGAATAATGATCTGTTATGGAAAAAAATTATGATTGCTGTACAATTATATTACCCATGATATTTTAAAACTGCATAAAATAGTAAATAATAATGATTATAACACCAGTAATGAAGCATGCTTGACTCCGTGAGGATCTAGAGGTGAAACTGAAGGAGCAGGAGTATGGCCCCACGAGCCTGCTCCACCTTTCAGTAAGACCATGGCTGAATTTCCACATCAATGCTGCTTTTCTGCCTGATCCTCTTATCACTTAATTCCTTTATGCCCAAGGATCTATTGATCTCAGTCTTGAATATGCTCAGCCACTGAATTTCCACAGCTCTCTGATCCAGAGAATTTCAAAGGTTCCAAATCCTCCGAGTGAAGAAATTTCTCGTCATCTCAGTCCTAAATGGCTGACCCCTAATCCTTAGACTACACCACCAGCTCTGGATCCTGCAGCCTCAGCGTTTGGTTAATGTTATTTTCTGTTGTTCATTCTACCTTTTGCAGTCTTGTCAGCATCTGTAATTTGTTATGATCATGAAGCTGTACAGTGCTATTTCAAATATTACGGTTTTATGTTCCTAATTAAGCTAGTATGTGTACAAAAGTGTTTGATGTTTATTCATAACACCATAAGCATTTTGGCAGAAATATTTCCAGCTTTGTGACTTCTGGTAATACTGGAACAGGAGAAGGCCATTTATGCTCTGAGCCTGTTCCACCGTTCAATGAGATCATCGCTGTGTTGCGAGTTCCAAACTTCTCCCCCACTTTCCATGTAGATGCGTTTCCCGATTTCATTCCTGAAAGGTCTGGCACTAATTTTTAGACTATGCACCCTAGTCCTAAACTTGCTAACCAGCAGAAATGTTTTTCCCTTTTTAAACTGTATTAATATCGAAGACTTCAATCAAAACACCACCTAGCCTTCTAAATAAGAAATGCAACCATAGTTGTGTAATCTTTCCTCTTAATTTGACTCTTGGAATCAAAGTGTCATTCTGGTAAGTCTATGCTGCACTCCTTCCAAGGCCTAAAACTGCACACAGTACTCCAGCTGTGGCCTAGCCAGAGCTTTGTATAGCTAAAGCATAACTTCTATTCTCTTGTTCTCTAATCCTCCGGGACTCCATTAGCCTTTTTGATTATTTTCTGAAGTATTTTATGACATTTTACTGTCCTATGTACTTGGGCCCCCCAAGTCCCGTTTGACCTTCACAGTTTCTAGCTTTTCACCATTTAGGAAGTCCCCTGTTCTCTCCTTTGTAGATCGAGAGTGGGTGACCTCATTTGCCTGCATTGCAATTCATCTGCCACAGCTTTGCTCATTTACTTAGCCTAGCAATATTTCTTTATAATGTTGCGCTTCCATCCATACTGCTTTCAATGTCTATCTTTGTATGATCAGCAAATTTGAATATATGGTTTTCAATCCCATCATCTAACTTGTTAATAAGTGAATTGCTCATTCTCCCTACCCTACCCATTATTCTTTCTGCCGCTCGATTTCCCAATTAGATCAATACTTTGTTTTCAACTTTAGCTAACAGCCTCTTATGACGGACTGTTTCCTTCTGGAATTCTGTATTTCCTACCTCCTGTCACCTCTTCAAAAACTTCAATCAAATTTGTCAGGTACGACCTACCCTTGACAAATTTATGCTGGTGCTCTCTGATCAATTGAGAATTTTCAAGGTGTTCACTCACCCTATCCTTAATTATAAACTCCAGCAATTTCCTAACAACAGATGTTAGGTTAACTGGCCTACCCTTTCCCTGATTCCCTCATTCACCTTTTTAAATAGCTAAGTGACAGCTGCAATTTTCCAATCCAAAGGAACAGTTCTTTCTGAGTTAAGAGAATTTTGGAAGATTTTAGGACATTTTCAATGTTTTTAAAGTTATTTTCAAGGCCTGGGATAGAAACCATCTGATCCTGGGGATTTTCGCACTTTATTGCCATTATTTTTCTCATTATTGTTAGTTTGATTACATTAATTTGGGTGAATTCCTGTTCCTGATTTAATTAATTTCCAGAAGATGTCTGGCATGCTGATCTCTTCCTTTCCTGTAAATACTGACACAAAGTAATTATTCAGCATGTCTGCCCTTTTCTTTGACATTATCACCACTATCAGTTTTTAAGGGGCTCATATTGCCCCAGATTACTCTTTTTCCAAAGGCATTGTAAAACTTTGTGCTGATTTTGATATCCTTTTGCAAGTTTCTTTTCATACTCCCTTTTTGTAACTCTTAATATCTATTTTGTCACCCATTGATGTTCTTTGTATCTTTCCCATTTACCAGAATCTGTGCTATTTTTTTTACATTTTTTACTTTTTATTTTATATTGTCCCTTACTTATTTAGGTGCCTTTGCAGTCTTTTTAGCAAGTAGGGCTCTTGCCCCTTAGGTGTATAATCTGGTTCTGTGACACCATAAATTATTTTTTGAACACCTCTCTCCTCTCCTGGTTTAATTACTTTACATCTTTTAATTTTCCCTATACTTGGAAAGAACAATTTCTGATTGCTACTTTACCCTTTTCTATTTCATTTTTGAACTATATATACTATTTTTTTTCAGCTGAGCCTTTATCCCACATCCTCCCCCCCCTACCCCTGCACTTTAACAGTTGAATGTTCTTGTGACTGCCTTATTTACCCTTTCTGCTAGTACCCTGATCCCAGAATGGTTGAGGTGGAGCCCATTCCAGTAATACTATCCCTTTCTGTCCTGATATTGGTGCCAGTGCTCCATGAAATGGAACCCATACCAGTCCTTCAGCTACATGTTCACTTCCCTATTCTGCTTATTGTAACTCTTTCGAGTACAAACCCGTTTCCATCTGTTTCAGATGAAGTTACATTGTTTCATAGTTTGCCATTGTGAGATTTGAACTCTTGATACTCTTTTTGAGTAAACCTGTTTCCATCTGTTTCAGATGAAGTTACATTGTTTCATAGTTTGCCATTGTGAGATTTGAACTCTTGATCTTAGGCTTACAAACCCAGTACCATAACCACTTGGCTATTTAGGCCAAGCAAAGATGTAACGCTTTCGAGTGCAAACCCGTTTCCATCTGTTTCAGATGAAGTTACATTGTTTCATAGTTTGCCATTGAGAGATTTGAACTCTTGATCTTGGGGTTACAAACCCAGTACCATAACCACTTGGCTATTTAGGCCAAGCATTCTGCTTATTGTGATGCTAACTGGCATGTGGCTCAGGTAATTATCCAGAGATTAAAACTCCTGAGGTCCTGTTAATTAATTTAGGTCCTATTTCCTGGTACTTTGCAAACAGGACTTTTTCCCTATGTTGTTGATCCCAACATGGATTGCAATGACAAGACCTTCCACCTCCCTCTCCAATATCCTTTCAAGCCAGTTCAAGATGTCCTTTCCCTGTTACCAGGAAGGCAACAAACCATGTGGAATTCTTGATCCTGCTTACAAAGAATGCTACCCATCCCCCTAATTATTGAATCTCCAGAGCCAGAAACCCTTAATGTTTAAGAAGTGCTTGGATGTGCACTTGAAATGCCATAACCCACAAGTCTACAGGCCAAGAGCCTGAAAGTGGGATTAGGCCGGATCGCTCCTTGTCTGTCTGCATGGGAAAAATGGGTCAATTGGCCTCCTTCCACACTGTAACTTTCTTTGATTTACTTGATGCCACTACTTTATTATGCTTCATTTTCTCTCCCTTTTGGGTAGCCTCCTGACCTAAGATGCTTTGGTTCACATTTTGGCTCCTTCCAACAGCCTTTATCTTTATCCTCACAGGGAGAAAATATATTATACCTGTTGAATGGATATGTTTCTGTAGGTCCTCATTCTCTATCTCACCTGCCTTCCCCTTATGTTGCACACAATTGGTGATGCCAACCTCATTCTGATGTACCTCTTTGCGAAATGCGGCTTCTCTGCCTTGCACTCCAGGTTAATGACTCTGAGCTGGAGAGATTCGGGATGTCAACGTCTCCCTCATGTATGTCTGCTCAGGGCGGAAACTTTTAAAAACTTTATGAACTTGTTTGCTTTGATCGTTGCTATCTAGGACAATTAGTTTGTTTCACTGCTATGCAACTGACTAAGAACAATTTTTAGATAGTTGGGCCAATTCCAAAGTAATCTATGCAGCTGTTAAATTTAGAATCAGGACAGGTGCAGTTGACAAAGAATGTGACTCCACTGGTGTTCAATCACTTGCTGCATTTGTTTGAAGAATGTAGAGGGGCTCAATACCAAGCTGTTTGGGCAGGCTTTTGTGGTTTAAATTTGGAAATTGGTTTTAGGATGGAGCCCTTGTGGATGCAACATGTTTGAAGCTGCCCTTGTACATCCGAAGCTGGCATGCAACTTTGGGGGAAAAAGGGCTGCTGTGGACTTCATACCTCGTTGACGTAAATCACAATTGTTCATCTCCACTGAAGTTGCTTTGTGCTTGTGTTATCCAGACCAGTGGAAAATTCTACCTAGAGTCTGTGTTTTATTCAAGAAATTTCAGCCTGAAGGCTGAATTGCAGTGTAGATTACATCAAAAAATCCATAGAGGCTAAATAATCAGGTTAAAAACACGCAAACATGTATAAGTCATGTAGTAACAAAAATAGACAAATTCAGCAGGTAACAGGCAAGTGGTGGATGGGATATTAAAAGAAGAGTAAAATTGAATTAAAATAATAAAATTGCAAACCAATGCACCATTCTTACATTACAGGTACTGAAGTTCATATAAATTTCATCACTTAAGTGCTGAATTGAGGACCCAAACCATGTAAGGAATAGGGCCACATCAATACCTTTCTGCATCTTACAGCATTGAATTTAGTCGAACTTCTGAGTTGCCTAGATTATTCTGGGCATGATGGGGGTAACAAGTTCTGAAATTGTGTTCCAAAAGGGGTTTTCCAAACTTAGTACAAATATTAACTTGTCTTGTTTGTAGAGTTTTGAGCTTTGTGATATTAAGGGTTACTGAAATATATTGTATAGATTGTAGGTGTTATTAAGCAGGGAAAAAAGTTTACTGCAGGCAAAATACATTCTTGTAAATATTGTATGGTAAATGTTCTTGGGAGAAAATGTAATGAAATTACAGTGAAATGATTTGTATTAAATGGGTAATAACCTTATTATGAACTGTTCATGCGATCAGAAAGAACAATCACGAGAATACTTGACTCATTTTAAAAAAAAGATACATAATGGAAGGAAAATCTGAGCGAAATAGATAAGGGAAAGAAGTGGCTAATGATGCACCACGGTCAATTGGTGCTTCCTGGCTAATCTGGATTAGTGACTATAGATCATGATCCTTAATTTTTAAATGCAAACGTATTACAGTTCTTGAATTCATCCAAGCAAGCTATACTGGAAGTGTATAAATTAATTTTACCTAAAAATTAACATAGTTGCACCAAACGGTTTTTGCATATGACATTTAAGCATTCAATAGAGCTTCCAAATGCCACAGCTTGTATCTCCAACCATGCTGAGATCCACATGCCAGCTCCTCATCTTCTCTGAACTTCATTGGCTTTCTGTGCATTGGAGAATTGTTTTCTTATCCTTACCTTCAAATTTCTTAGTAGCCTTACCCTTCCTCCTTTAATATGTCCTTAGGTGCTTGCTTGTGTTCTCTTTTAACACCTACTTGCCTGCTCTCTCATACTGCTCCATCAGCTTGGACTGGCTTTCTGGGACTCCCTTCCCATATCTGCTTTGTCCTCACTTTTCCTATTGTCAAGAGTTTCTCTTGACCCTTCTCTTTGACCATGCTTTTTCCCTATCTGATCCTCTCTTCTTTGCTCGCCACAGGTCTGTTTTTACTTGTTATCCAGTACTCTCTAAGCGTTCTGAGATGATGTATTTTAATGAGTGCTATTGAAATGTAGATTCTCATCATAAGAGTGATTGAATATGACAAATTTGACTGCATTCTGCTTGTTGCATCTTAACTAACTTGAAACTATTTAGTTGGTTGGCATGGTGATACAGGCTAAACTGGTGAAAATGCAGAATGTGGCTTATTACTTATTTGTAGCTGCTTGTATTTCATCAGTAAAGTAATGGAAGGGGTCATCAACATTGCTATCAGGTGGCACTTGCTTATTAAAACCTGCTCACTGACACCCAGTTTGGGTTCCACCAGGGCCACTCAGCTCCTGACCTCATTACAGCCTTGGTTCAAATATGGACAAAAGAGCTGAACTCCCGAGGTGAGATGAGAGTGACTGCCCTTGATATCTAGGCCACATTTGACCGAGTGTGGCATCAAGGAATCCTAGCAAAACTGGAGTCAATGGGAACCGGGGAAAACCTTTTGCTTGTTGGAGTCATACCTAATACAAAGGAAGATTGGTTGTGGTTGTTGGAGGTCAGTCATCTCAGCTCCAGGACATCACTGCAGGAGTTCCTCAGGATAGTGTCCTCGGCCCAACCATCTTCAACTGCTTCATCAATGACCTTCCTTCCATCATAAGGTCAGGAGTGGGGATGTTCGCTGATGATTTGCACAATGTTCAGCACCATTCGTGACTCCTCAGATACTGAAGCAGTCCATGTCCAAATGCAGCAAGACCTGGACAATATCCAGGCTTGGGCTGAGAAGTGGCAAGTAACATTCGTGTCACACAAGTGTCAGGCAATGACCATCTCCAACAAGAGAGAATCCAACCATCACTCCTAGATGTTCAATGGCATTACCATCACTGAACTCCTGACTATCAACGTCCTGGGGTTTATCCTTGACCAGAAACTGAACTGCAGTATAAATACTATGGCTACAAGGACAGATCAAAGGCTAGGAATCCTGCTACGAGTAACTTACCTCGTGCGACAAGTAACTTACCTCGTGCCTCCACAAATCCTGTCCACTACCTATAAGGCACAAGTCAGGAGTATGATGGAACACTTCCCATTTGCCTGGATGAGTGCAGCTCCCACAACACTCAAGAAACTTCACACTACCCAGGACAAAGCAGCCCACTTGACTGGCACCATATCCACAAACATTCACTCCCCCCACCACCGACGCACAATAGCAGCAGTGTGTACCATCTGCAAGATGCACTGCAGGAATTCACCAAGGCTCCTTTAAAGAGCACCTTCCAAACCCACAACCACTACCATCTAGAAGGACAAAGGCAGCCATTGGATTGGAACACTACCACCTGGAAGTTCCCCTCCAAGTCACTCACCATCCTGACTTGGAAATATATTGGTATTCCTTCACTGTCACTGGGTCAAAAATCTGGAACTCCCTGCCTAACAGCACTGTGGGTGTACCTACATCACATGGACTGAAGCTGCTCAAGAAGGCAGCTCACCACCACTAGGGATGCCCAGGCCAGTGAAGCCCACATCCTGTGAATGAATTTAAAAAAAAGCTTGAAATTTTTTCACATAGAATTGCTAACATGTCCACTGAAACTGTTGTCAGTGTTACATTTGTAATTGTTTAGGTAAACGTTATTCCTAATCATATCTACCTGAACAATTATAATTGTTCAACTGTACTAGGTTTATGAGTTGTGTTTACAGTTATGTATTTTTGTTCAGGCAGGTATGGCTCTTCTGTGCCAGCCAATCTTTCTTAAATTGAGTTTCTCTTCAAAGGTCAAATACTTAAAATACAATGGCAAAGATATTGAAATGCAGATAGAAATGCACATGGTTGTGTTTATACCATTAGACTAAAAGATGGGTCAATTATGGGCAGATGGTGGTATAGCACTAATGTTACTCGACTAGTAATCCAGAGGCCCAGGTTAATGCTCTGGGGACATGGGTTCAAATCCCACAGTGCCAGCTGGTAGAATTTAAATTCAATTAATAATCCTGGAATATAAATAGTCTTCCATGTGCAACCAGTGGAGAGTGTTCCTCATGATTCCCATTAGGATGGGGATATTTGTGGAATCTCCTCCTCCAGTGAGTTGTTTGATTGCCTGCCACCATTCGTGACTGGATGTGGCAGGATTGTAGAGCTTAGACCTGATCTATCTATCACTTGCTGCTTATGCTGTTTGGCACACAAGTAGTCCTGTGTTGTAGCTTCACCAGCTTGAAACCTCATTTTTAGGTATGCCTACCATACCCTCCTGCACTCTTCATTGAACCAGGGTTGATCCCTTGGCTTGGTGGTAATGGTAGAGTGGGGGATATGCCAGGCCATGAGGTTGCACATTGTGTTGAGTACAATTGTGCAGCTGCTGATGGCCCACAGCGTCTCATGGATGCCCAATCTTTAGTTGCTAGATCTGTTTGAAATCTATCCCATTTAACATGGTAGTGGTGCCACACAACATGATGGAGGGTATCTTCAATGTGAAGACAGGTCTTCATCTCCACAAGAACTCTGCGGTGGCCACTCCTACCAATACTGTCATGGACAGATACATCTGCGGCAGGCAGATTGATGAGGGTGAGATCAAGTATGTTTTTTCCTCTTTTGGTTCCCTCACCACCTGCTGCAGACCCAGTCTTGCAGCTATATCCTTTAGGACTTGGCCAGCTCGCTCTGTGGTGGTGATCATTGAAGTCCCCCACCCAGAGTACGTTCTGTGACCTTACCATCCTCGGCGCTTCCTCCAAGTGGTGTTCAACATGGAGGAATGCTGACTCATCAGCTGAGGGAGACAGTATGTGGGTAATCAGCAGGAGGTTTCCTTGTCCATGTTTAACCTGATGCCATGAGACTTCATGGGGTTGTCATGCCTGTCTGATAATGCTCTGTAGTTGCTTGTTACTTAACTCCATCTGTTACTATTTAGCTTGAGCACAGCTGGATTGCTGGATGTTTTATCAAGAGATGTGATTTGGAAGAATTTCTTGGTTGCAAGTGGATCAACTGTTTTATAGTCATCCAAAAGCACTGGCAAGATCTTAAATGTTGTTATAGTGGAGGAAGAATCATGAATGTGACAGCACAAATACAGACCATTTAGTCCATCAAATTTGTGCTGGTATTTTTCTTCGAGTTGCCTGGTTTAATTGTTCCCTTCTGCTTGCTCCCCATCTTTTTTAATTTTCCTCTTTCAGGCAAAACGTAACTGACTTGTCCAGTATTAATATCAGCTGGGATCATAACAGAATAGAGTTGCAAACCAGAGGTGCTCAGTAAAGCACTATCACTTGAATTAGAATTGGAATAAATGATTAAAAAGGGTAGAAATTTTTTCTTTTTTTCACATCAAATCATAAGGATGTGGAATGCATTGGGACAAACCTCTGTTGAAGCAGAATGTATTAATTCCTGGGAAAGGAAAGACTTTGTTCCTAATGATTCATGGCCATCCATTGCCATTTCTGTGCCGATCATCTGTCTCCCATTGCTTAAATCTCCAGTCCCTAAAGTGGGTGTGCTTTATCTCAACCTACAAGTTTAAGCTATAAGTTCAATGCTACCTATATAAAGTACATTGCCGTGGGTGGTCTTCATTTTTACCTGGCTCTTTTCAATGATTATGATTTCTCATATTTGATTTCCCTGTCATCAGGAGTAAATTGTTCTCCAGGGCTACACCATAAGACTTGGCTGCCCCGATGCTGCTCTGCTCTGCCCCTCAGTTAAGTTTTAAAGCAACCTGTTCCAGCATGTAGTGCTTACATAAAAGCAAAAAACTTCGTATGCTGGAAATCTAAAACAAAAACAAAAATACCTGGTAACACTCAGCAGGTCTGACAGCATCTGCGGAGAGGAACATAGTTAATGTTTCGAGTGTTTGACTCTTCAACAGAACTAAGGAAAAATAGAAAAAAGGTGAAATATAAGCTGGTTTTGGTGGGGGGGGGTGGACAGGTAGAGCTGGATAGAGGGCCAGTGACAGGTGGAGACAGCCAAAAGATGTCATAGGCAAAAGGACAAAGAGATGTTGAAGATGGTGATATTATCTAAGGAATGTGATAATAGGTGATATTAAGGGTAGAAAGCAGGACGAGCAAGGTACAGATAGCCCTAGTGGGGGTGGGGTGGGGGGAAGGAATCGAAATAGGCTAAAAGGTAGAGATAAAACAATGGATGGAAATACATTTAAAATAATGGAAATAGGTGGGAAAAGAAAAATCTATATAAATTATTGGAAAAAAGGGGGATCGGAAAGGGAGTGGGGTTGGAGGAGAGAGTTCATGATCTCAAATTGTTGAACTCAATATTCAGTCCGGAAGGCTGTAAAGTGCCTAGTTGGAAGATGAGGTGCTGTTCCTCCAGTTTGGCTTGAACTTCACTGGAACAATGCAGCAAGCCAAGGACAGACATGTGGGCATGAGAGCAGCGTGGAGTGTTGAAATGGCAAGTGACAGGGAAGTCTGGGTCATGTTTGCGGACATACCGAAGGTGTTCCGCAAAGCGCTCACCCATTCTGCGTTCGGTCTCTACAATGTAGAGGAAACCGCATTGGGAGCAGCGAATGCAGTAGACTAAATTGAGGGAAGTGCAAGTGAAATGCTGCTTCACTTGAAAGGAGTGTTTGGGCCCTTGGACAGTGAGGAGAGGGGAAGTAAAGGGGCAGGTGTTGCACCTTCTGCAGTTGCATGGGAAGGTGCAGTGGGAGGGGGTTGAGGAGTAGGGGGTGATGGAGGAGTGGACCGGGGTGTCCCGGAGGGAACGATCCCTACGGAATGCCCTTGGGGGGGGGGGAGGGGGGGTTTGAAGGGAAGATGTGTTTGGTGGTGGCATCATGCTGGAGTTGGCGGAAATGACGGAGGATGATCCTTTAAATGCGGAGGCTGGTAAGATGATAAGTGAGGGCGAGGGGGACCCTATCATGGTTCTGGGAGGGAGAGGAAGGTGTGAGAGCGGATATGCGGGAGATGGGCCGGACATGGTTGAGTGTTGTAGTGCTTACATTTGTGCCCCACCTGCTATTGATACCTTCTGAGCTTTCGATTGGCACTTTGATGCACTACTGATTTCTCAGCTTTACTCTGTTGTATTACTGGGTCTTGGATAGGTATAAGCTTTTGCTTGTCTGAAGCCCACTTTCTTTAGGCATCTGTGACTTGCATCTTTGATGCTACTTTCTATGGTCGAGAGACTATAGTCCCTCCAGATTGTTTCAATTACTGTTTTCTTTGACTCCTTCAATACTGATTCCATCCTCTTCTCCTACCATTGTTTCAGGTTGAGTCAGACTGTTTACGACTTTGGCATCCTCTTAGATTTTAAGAGCTAAACATTCAACTCCGTTTATACTATTATGACACTGCCCACTTCAGCTCTGACAGCTTCATACGTGTTTGACACTTGCAGATTTGACTAACCCTGCTTGGCCTCCCATTCTCCGTCCTCCCTAACTTTCAGTTCATCCAGAACTGCTATCCATATTTTACATCATCCTGTCCTCCCAGATTACTGGGGTACTCTTGCACAGCTAGTGCACAACAACGTTAACTCTGGTCTGCAGATTGGTTTGCTGTCGCTTTGTGGCTGGGGATTGGTGGGATGTAAGGGATAGACTCTCAATGAAGGTAGATTTTATTTAAAATAATATCTAAGGAGTTTGTTTCTCCAACCTGTTCACTAATTTGCTTAGTCCAGCTTTTAGTGTTATAGCCCAAATCCTTCATCAGAGTTGGAATGAGAAATTTGTTTTCATGCTGTCGAACGTTTCAAATCATTTATTAGGTTAGACCTGTGGCTTTGATTTCATGCTTTGCTGGCTTTTGGTTACTTTTAATGGTTATAAGTGATATTTGAAGTACAGTAATTTATCTAAAATCAGTAGTTCATGACCTGAAAATTGCCAAAATCATATGAAATGTAGGTCTGATTTATGTAGAAAATTGTAACATAATTTGATACAACCTTGATTGCTCTGTGGTTAAGTTTTGTGTTGTGCTGTTTAGAAATCATTGTACTTAGTCCAATGATTGATTATCTGATCAAAGTCGAAGACCATTTAAAAAGCAAACAATTCTGTCTTTTAATGGTATATTTTTGTTAAATAGTTTTTGTGATTTTGAAGATATTCAGTACCTCTAATTTCTCTACTTCATCACCACCTTTTCATTGTTTTTCTTGAACTACTGCTATGGTTGACCCAACGACAGCACTCAAAATTTCCACCAGCATCTTCTAGGGGTGTGGCACAGTGTTTTGTTCCAACTTGCTGCACAGTTGTGGCACTGAGTCACATTTTACAGTTTTTAAGGGGGAATGTGATGCCTGTGATTTCTGACAATTTTGTACAAAATGTGTTCTGTCTAGGCATTGAGTCATTTCTGCATTTATTAAAAAGTTGAAGAACCATTTGAAAACTGCAGTAAGCGGCTCTATATGAAAGCTTTATTTTCTTTTTGTTTTCTCCAAACTTATCCTTCTCCTACAGTTGCAGTGAGGTACTGTCATTTTACATTAACTTTTTTTTCTACTCATACTATAATCCTTGCTCCTAGAAATTTTCATAGGGCAGATTGAGCAGGTGGATCATGTCTGTCTCCGACATTTTGTAAAGTTTTCTCATTGAGGTTTTAAGGATTTGTTAAATTTATCTTCCTAAAATACAAAGTCAATTTGTAGAAGTTATGTAAACAGAAAATGCTGGAAAAACTCAGCAGGCCAAGTGTCATCTGTAGAGAGAGTTACTGTTTCAGATTGATGATCCAAAGGTTTCAAAATCTCTCGCGCACGCTCTCTTGTGCTCTCGCTCGCGCGCTCACTCTCACTCTTTCTCTGCAGATGCTGGCTGCCTGTTGAGTATTTCCAGCATTTTCAGTTTATATTTCAGATTTCCAGCACATCTAGTAATTTGCCTTTGTAGAAGTTATAGTTCAGCTGGCAGAAAATGTTGCTCACAATTTCTGTGGAATTTTTGTTATAATTATGCCATGATCTTCAAAGCTTTCAAATATTTGATGCAGATTTCTTGATGGTTGCATAAAACATTGAATGTAAACCTCCAGTGGCTTGCCTTTTTCATGATTTTGAAAGCTGCAAAATGTTCCTACATAATTCTTAGACTTCTTAATTAATACTGCAGTTTGATGCTCATGGTGGCTGTGTCTACTGCTGAAATTGGAGTGTTCCTGTATCATGTCTGACAATCGAGAAAACATGATTACTGTTAATCCCTTGTGTTTTTTTTGTATTTATTGCAAAGCTTTGATAAATGTTCTAATATTTTTCAGGAGTGCTCAGTGGAGCTGAGGTGATTGGGTGACTTCAGTAAATGAGGATCTGCCCAAGCAGTGTCTGCCCCTGGTGCTGGTGTCAGTGAGCTTAGTCTGTTTTCAGGCAGAGGGCTTTTAAGAAAAATCTCTATGGAGAAGCCCTGTCAGTGTGAATGTTTTCAAAACTATGTTATTGAAACACTTACCTAAGGCATATCTTGGGAGTAGCTGGAGCACTCAACACATTGGTTGTAGGTATTGGCAATTTCTCCAAGGTTTCCTGTACTTTTAGCAAACACCAGGGTGTCATTTTTGTTTCAATATCTGTCCTTGATACTGGTGTCTCCAGCTGACCCACATGTCACATTATGTATTTTTAAAAAAGTATGAATGACAGTTTTTGTTTTTAACCAGATGGCAGCTCTTAGGGCGAATATATCCTACTTATTACACATTCCACTGATAGATGCTTTAACTGCCCACATATTTATACAACATACTGTACATATGTATTGACATAATTGTGTGGCAGCACAGGCTTTTTTACACAAATCAGCAAAAATGAAGAAAGACAAAAGGTGAAGGTATGTACATCAAAAGGAGACCAACCTTAATTATTGAACAGTTCATAGGGCAGATTGAGCAGATGGATCTGTCCAGATGTAGCTCATTGATAGAACTCCAATTTACCCATTACTTTGAGAAATGGCATTGCAATAGCCATGGTATGGTCACAAAATTAGATGACATGCTTTTTCACAAGACGTTTAAAATTAGAATGGTTAGTCTCAGGGTTATTTTAATTTTATCTGTTACTGTTTTGCTGCTGTTACTTCAAAAATTAGATTTCTTTTGTTGAATTGACTATATTAATTTGCTTTTACACAGAACTGCTGAGCATTCAGAATATAAAATTTGGTAACAAAACATGCAGATACAAGTATTGAAATGTAGTTTTATTGTGACCTTGTAGTGTTACTTTACTGAAATCTCTTGACTCCCCAAAGCCTGTCCACCATCTACAAGGCACAAGTCATGAGTGTGATGGAATACTCTCCACTTGCCTGGATGAGTGCAGCTCCAACAACACTCAAGAAGCTCAACACTATCTAGGACAAAGCAGCCTGTTTGATTCATACCCCATTCACCACCTTCAACATCCACTTCCTTCACCACTATGCACAGTGGCAGCAATGTGTACCACCTAGAAGGTGCACTTCAGAAACTCACCAAGGCTCCTTTGGCACCTTCCAAACCCACGACCTCTTCCACCTGGAAGGACAAGGGTAGCAGATGCATGGGAACACCATCAACTGCAAGTTCCCTCCAAGTCACATGCCATCGTGACTTGGAACTATATCACCGTTCCTTCATTGTTGCTGGGTCAAAATTCTGGAATTTCGTCCTACCTTCTCACCACCTTCTCAACGGCATTTAGGGGTGGGCGATAGCCAGCTATGTCCATGTCCCATGAAAAGAATTTTTGAAAAAAGAAAATGTGGAATAATTGTTGGTGCTCTTGATCGTAATTATGCAGTATTATAGAAAGCACTTTTTGTAAAGTAAAGAATTAATATTGAGAAAGGAGGTTTAGTTTGATGAGAAACCTATTTGAAGATAGCACCTTTGAACTATATCATTATAATAACAAATGCGTGAGGGGATACCATTTTAGCTTATGTACACGTTTTAGCAGAATTGCCTCTCACAATACAGATAAATGTACTTCACTTGTATAATTAGTTAACAAGCACTTACCACCACTCAGTGCAAAATTTTGCAGTCTTTCATCCAAGTAATGAAAGAAGTATAGCAATGGTCAAAAAACACTCGCATACGCTGCATGTTGTCGTAACCATTTTACCAACAAAAGCACCAAAAGGTTAAAGAACATGTGAGAATGCAATGGGAGTATGTTTTTGAGATCACATGCCCAGCAATACTGACTATAACCTATTTATTAATCAGAAATCTAATTAGTCACATCTGGAATCCCAATTAGCTCCATGTAACTGTACACTACTATTATGGCCCCCATTACTTTAAAAGTACTATAATCGCAAAGGACAAAAGTTGCTCAGCAAGTGTATGACACTACCTATTTCAGAAATCTTTTTGAACATAGATTTAAATTTGTTAATATAGAAGAAAATATTGCTGATGCTGGAAATGTAAAATAAAAATAGAAAATGCTGGAAATACTCAGCAAGTCTGGCAGCATCTGCAGAGAACTGATAACTCTGAAAAAAGAGAGTGACAATACCCGAAGAGAGAGAACTGCTAACAATATTAGCTAAAATGGGAGCCAGGATGGGAAGTTGGCTAGTCGGCAGTTTAGTGGGAATAGAATCACAGAATCTTAACAGCACAGAAGGAGGCCATTTGGCCCATCGTGTCTGCAGTGGCTCTCCAAATGACCTAGTGCCATTGCCCTGCCTTTTCCCCATTCCCTTGCACTTTGTTTCTATTCAAATAATCATTTAATGTCCTCTTGAGTGCCTCGATTGAACCTGCCTCCATCACACTTCCAGGCAGTGCATTCCAGACCCGAACCATTCATGTGAGAAAGTTTTTCCTTATTTGCTTCTTTTTCAAATCACTTTAAACCTGTGCCCTCTTGTTTTTGCTCTTTTTACAAGTGGGAACAGCTTCTCCCAATCTATTCTGTCCAGCCCCCTTATGATTTTGAAAACTTATATCAAGTCTCCTCTCAGCCTTCTCCTCTCCAAGGAAAACAGTCCCAACTTCTCCAATCTATCCTCATAGCTGAAGTTTCTCATCCCTGGGACCATTCTTGTAAACCTTCTGCACTCTCTTCAATGTGTTCACATCCTTCCTGTAATATGGTGCCCAGAACTGTACACAATATCCCAGCTGAGGTCCAACGAGGGTCTTATGTAAATTCAGTATAATCTCCCTGCTTTTCACCCTATGCCCCTATTAATAAAGCCCAGGATACTATATGTTTTATTAACTGCTCTCTCCACCTGCCCTGCCACCTTCAATGATCTACACACATATACATCCAGGTTTTTCTGCTCCTGCACCCCCTTCAAAATTTCACCCCTTATTTTATCTTGTCTGTCCATGTTCTTCCTAACAAAATGCATCACCTCACACTTTTCTGCATTGAACTTCATCTGCCACCTGTCTGCTCACTCCATCAACTTGCCTATGTCCTCTTGAAGTTCTACACTGTCGTCTTTACAGTTCACAACATTCCCAAGCTTTGTATCATCTGCAAACTTTGAAATTGTTCCCCGCACACCAAGATCCAGATCATTAATATATGTCAGGAAAAGCAAGGGTCCTAATACCAACCCCTGGGGAACTCCACTACAAACCTTCCTCCAGCCTGAAAAAAACATCCATTAACCGTTACTCTCAGCTTCCTATTTTTCAGCCAATTTTGTGCCCACAGTTTTCAATATCCAATTATTCCAATATTATCTAATAGTTTCGAAGGGGCAGGAGATGGGCCTCATGAATAATTTGAGCTCAGAGTGGGGCATGAGGGAAGAAAGGAGAGAAACTAGAAAAAGGTGCAAGTTCAGGGCTATAGTTGGGGTGGTAGGGGGGAGGGGCAGTTTAAAGAAAGTTTGACCCGGTGGGGTAGGGAAAGGAGGGAAATGGCAGAAGTAACTGATTGCATGGACAGTGTGGAATGTTACAAATTGGGTCTTTCTCACTGCTCTGATGATAGTTGTTTGCCCTGAAGCAACTCAATTGATATGAGTTATGGTTTGCAGTTTTACACTGACTCAAAAGCTCTTGGGAAATTACCACCTAATGGCAGGAAACTACATTTCAGAAATGCATAATTCTTCCTAAACAGTTAGTTAATCACTTGGAAAAAGTCACCCTGTTTTTATTTTGTCATCCTTAATGATGTACAAAGGCATTGTCTGACCTTTCAATGTTCATTTGCAAGATGTGGTTTCTATATTCCATACCCTTTATATTCTGTCACTGTGCATATATGGTACATCTGTCCTGCTTCGAGTGGTAACCTTTTCTTCTGACAATGTAAGGTTTCTCAGCCTGGGGTTGAAAATGGTCAGTGATCTAATGTTCAGCATATAAATAGAAAACAATCTCTTGCAACTACCTTCGTGTGGTAAGTTTTGTGTTCCAGTTAGGTGCCTTACAGGAAATATTGGATTACTTGAATTAACATCTCAATATATCATAGAATTGAAAAATTTACTCTTAAATAATATAAAAGCATACATTAATTCAGTACATCAATAATATTTTTATCCATGTTTCAGTTCAGTGAATGATTGCTACTACTTCGAAAATATGTACAGCAAGTAAACTGTCACTTTGATCTGTGTAAGCTGTGTGACTGGGTATTATTTTAACCATGGTTCAGGTTGTGAAACTTATGTGGTTTGAACGATTACATGTCTGTAGTGATGACTTGCTTTGATGGACCCACTGATGTGTTGAACTTTCAAGCTGGTTCAGTGGGTGTTCATTCTTAAATTTTAATTAATGTCAGCTGAATTCTAACAGCTTGTAAAAATTAGATAAAGAATGAACTGGCATTGATACTCATGACCTCATAATTTTAAGAATTACTTTACAGCCAATGGTTAACTTTTGAAATGTATCCACTGTTAATTGTTGCCCCATATCCTATACCATATGTGCCCAGCAAAACACCACACATAACCAGAGATGATGACCAGATAAGCTGCTGTTGTGATGTTAGTTGAAGAATAAATAATTAATAAGGTACATCCAGTGGAACATTCTGCTTTCCATGCCTTGGGATCCTTTGTACCACCTGACGGGGAAGTGTTAGTTGAATGTCTCATCCGAAAGATGACACCTCCAACAGTGCAGCACTTCCTCAGTACTACATGTAGACTTAAGATTGTTGAGGACATTTTGTTGACCTTTTGTAGAGCTATCTTATGAGGTAGCCAGATTTAACTTGATTGTACATTTGCTGAAGCAGTTAAAGGGCCCTTTCAAAATTTTGCCCTTAAAAGAAAGAGCCAATATTTATATAGGGCATTCCATGTCCTCAGGACACCTCACAGCTCTTCACAGTGAAGAATAATCATTGTTTTACAGACAAACGTGGCAGTCAACTTTTTCATAAATTTATCTATGGGCAGTTAGATATTTCTCATTTGATATTTTATATTCAAATTGTTTTATCTATATAATAAAGCTGATAATTCAGGTGCTTTTATATTGTTTTAGGAACAGACAAAATGCTAGCACTAGATTTTGTGTTTATGTGGCTCAATTAGATGGTTTGAGCAGTGTTTAATATCATTTTAATTTGCTCCCTGCCTTCTGCATATTGATTCATGGAGCCCCCTTCCAAAATGCTTCTAGTTTGTGGGATCACCTCTAAGTTGTGAAATGTTGAACATTTGTGAGTTTGGTTTTTTTTAAAGCTTACAGTTGTGATAGTTCTGGGAGGGAGGAAATGTAGTTAAACCTGTATAAATGGACACTGTCAAAAATGGACACCTATTGACAGTCCCAATTAATAACTTGCATTGTAAAACGTACACAAGTTACCCTGAAACCATGGGCACTTTCAAATTGAGCTATGCCCCTTCAATGTGTCAAGTCCTTTTACAATGTAAAACAATTGACACAGCCTGTCTTCGCACTTCAAAATGTTCCAAAGTAACAGCTGTATCTGAGACTGAAAGTTATGATGACTAATGGATTGTTACTGGATTTCTTTTTGTCTATTTTTCTGGCATTGGGGTTTGAATCACCCCTGCTCCAAAAGCAACCTCATTTACCATGCACACCAGAAGATGTGCATACCCCAATTTCGTATGGATCTAGAAGATACCCACACTCTCGACTCCATGGTTGTCTGAGAATTTCATTGGGAACAGGACCCTTGTATTTGGTATATCAATTTTATTGTTGTGTCTGCTTCCAAAATTAGGTTCTTAGCATTGTTGCAGCCGATTAGGTGCTGATCATAAACTCAGCTGGTTCTTCAAGACTGTTAGAAATATTTTACAATACATACAATGACCCTCTTGAAAGTAGGAATAGGAACAATAGAAGCAGGTGTAGGCCATTCAGCTCTTTGAGCCTACACTGTCATTTAACTAGATCATGGCTGATCTTCTACCTCAATGCCATCTTCCTGTACTATCCCTGTATCCTTTGATGTCATTGGCATCGAGAAATCTATCGACCTCTGCTCTGAACACACTCAGTGGGATCTAGACAGCTGAAGACCTGGTTGCCAATCGTGGGGTGAAGGAAATAAGAGATGCAATAAAAGTCAGATAGAGTTAAGATATACATCAGCCATGATCTCATTGAATGATGGAAAACATTCAAGGGGCTGAATGACTTATTTATGACCCATGTTTCAGCATTATAAAAGGTATGAGGAAGAGGGTCGAGAAGCAGAATGGAACTGTTGAAAGCTGGAATTTAGTGCTAACTTTAGAATTATATTTGCTTGTTCTATATTGTAGTCTGATGCTCTTGCTGTCCCCAGCTCTAAACTTCTCCGAATTTCCAGTCATATCTACCTCCTCAAAGCTCCAATTTTTCCTCCACCCATTCACTCAAGGAAATTTCCCTACCGCTTCAAGTGCTTATGCTTCTCATTTATGTTTAGTATCTACATCTGGCTTCCATGACAGTTCTCAGACAGTAGCATTCCCTTCGATCACAATTATCCCAGATTCCCCAGTCATTTGAATCTGCATAATTTCCAGTTCTCATCGTCCACTTTAAGTTTTCTCATTCCCCTGCTTATATGAATGTTATCTTGATAGCCCTGCTAATGTATATAAATGTTAATCATATTTTTACATTAGTAGTACTTAACCAGCAGAATTGAAGTCATTTAGCTTCACTGACGTTGGGTGTGTATATTTCATATATTAGTTACATAATTGGATAAATTTCTGCTTGTATAAGATAATGTTTGCTAATTTCACTGCCACCTGTTTTTTGTTAAGCACAATTAATTAATGATTATCCATTACTGCCTGGCACCACAATACAACACTAGGTCTGTTGATCTTCATTGTTTCATAGTTTGCCATTGTGAGATTTGAACTCTTGATACTCTTTTGAGTAAACCCGTTTCTGTCTGTTTCAGATGAAGTTACATTGTTTCATAGTTTGCCATTGAGAGTTTGAACTCTTGATCTTGGGGTTACAAACCCAGTACCATAACCACTTGGCTATTTAGGCCAAGCCCTTCATGGTCAACAGTATGCAGAAATGCTCCATCATTGGTTGTTACTGCTGTTCAATTTGTGTAGTTCCTCAGTCCCATGCTGCAGTTGATTCTGTAAGCCTTTGTCCTGCACAGAGGACCGATTATTGTTATAGTTCCATTTTTGTGTCATTGCAAAGCTGTTTTGGATGCAGACATAACTCATAACTTGGAAGGAAGGTCTTATTCTAATGCCTAAGCACATTGAGGTCTCATGATCTGAGGCTATCTCCCATACATTGTTTCACATTGTTTTGATTTTAAGTATGGCATATTATAGTTTTATTCCACTGTGAATCCATAGTTTAAAAGTGGCCAAGGAATCCAGTCAATTGCCTGACCAGTTTTATAAGTTTTCAAATCATTTTAGTACTTGGCGAACATCGATACACCTGCCCACCTTCTTAATGTTAAATAAATTAGTCAAGAAGCATAACTTCAGTCTCGCTACTTGATGCAGGATGCAACAGTTAAGTCTTGTGTATCATGCTCTATAGATGTTGATTTGAGACATTCACATTCAGAAACACTGAAATCAGGGTATCGAGTCCTTTTATCAAGCTAGTTGATTTAATGCATATTTTTGTAGTTGTTGGTATAATTATTGCATTTTGACAATATTAACTTCAAAAATTGAATTGTTTCCATTGATCTATTGACTTGTGCAGAAAACAACTGATATTGTGATTTGGCTCATGGATTTATCCCAGGGACTGTTGCCTGCGGGGAGTTGACAATGGGATACAATCTATTCACATGTTTGTATGGAGGTGAAGTACATCACCTTCCACAACTGCCCAAGCTCAGAACAACTGGGCTGGAATGAATGCAAATCTTGTTGCTTTCCATGCATATGATGCATTTCGTAACTGAATTCATTTGTGGCACTCGTACTATTAAAGAAGCTCTTTGTTTCTGTCCTTTTTCTTACAGCCCCATTCTTTCAGCAAATAAATGTTGAAATGCTGAAGAACCGAATTTACCAGCAATTCTTTGTTTTTGAGATATGCCAAAGACTAATTTTGATTTGTGAAAGAGGTCATATGGTATTTGATATATTGATATTTAAATCTTTCTGGGTATTTATATTGTGCAATCTACATGTTTGTTAAATTAATTTATTTTTGAACCATGAGAAAATGTAAAAAATAATACAATGGATGCACATATAGTACAAACTGTAAATATAGATGAGACTAAGAAAAGGAAAACTGAAAGAGCTTCAAGTTGTGAATGCTCATTGACTATTTGCATGCTAAGTGTACCAGTGCCTACCCATCTTCATTAGCCATTTTTTGCACTGTTTTTTGTGCGTTTTGCAGGATTCTTTGGCACCAAATTTTGCTTGGAACTGGTGTTCTTTTCACAGCCTTTGTCCCTTCTGACATCTTGTGCTCAAGCAGCAGTAGGCACGTACTGGTCTGGATTACCTAGCAGCTATGGTCGATTATTTGCTGTAATAAGCTAAGCGTGAAACTACACCTGCACTTTAAAATATTCACAAAGGAGTTCACAGTGCTCATGGCCTTGGGGAGATAGGCATGTTAGGGTGAGCCTTGTTCATCTCTTTATAGATGTAGATTGAGTAGCTGTCCTCCACTTCTCCATCACTTTCATTTTCAGCCATACACATTTTGCAAGTTTGCCAAATGTGTGAAGTTTATATATTTGCCCAATGGAAAGATGAAATCCTGTCAACCATTATTTAACACTGAAGCTGACTTGTCTAATCTGATTTGTTGCTGTTGGTGGCCATTAATTCTTCTACCTTTTTGATTCAGATGGTGCTTTTACGACACAACTAAAGTACCTGTGCAAAACTGCTTTGCTTGACATGGGTGCTGCACTTATAGTGGAGTCAGGACTTGACCTGACATTGAAGTGGGACTCCCTGGAATTAATTGAGGTTTTACCATCTGATTTACAAAACACGGGTTTAGTGTTGGTGTGAAGCCAGAATTACTTTGTATTGTTGTTGAACCTGTAATGTCCGTGCATCCAGAGATGTTACTGGTTTGGATGTTGTATGGAATCTGTTGTAAGCTATCCTGATTGAAATCACTAATTTGTTAATTGCAGCTGCTAAAGTCTCTCCTTGAGTGTGTTAAATCTGCTATAAAGTTGTGGTAAGTTGTTATATTACAGTGTGATTTTTGGGAGAAAAAGCAATTCCTTTCCAAGCAAGTTGGTTTAGAATTAAAGTTTAGGAAAAATAATCTTTGATATTTGGAGATCCTAGAGGGTGCTGAGGACAGTTCTACTATGTCCTTTATTCATATGCTTTTATTGGGACTTTTTATTAATAATTTCTTAACTAATGCTTGACTAGGCACATTATATTTTAGTAACAAAATTGGTTTCATTTGATTGAATTGTAGTCAATTCTTATTTTATCAGATAAAAGGGGATACAACCTTTTGTTAGGCGTGCTAAAACCTGTGATCAGCTATCCCTAGACATTGACGAGGAGCATTGCCTCTTTGTTTAAAAGCAGAAGGAGAAAAGGATATCTGAGCTTTGATGTTTTGTCTTGCTCCAACAGAGCCCCCAGTGGAGAAACCTTCTGGTATTTACAATAATAATTGCACTGCAGATTAGTGAAGAAAAGATTATGCTGTTGTATCTGGGTGGGCCAGATGTCCCCTCTGCTGAGGCTTCATATAACTTTGTTATCTCAATTTCAATACTTGTTGTCATTCATGTACTGTAAGGTGTGCAGTGGACTACAGTAAACTTTCACCATTGATTTATTTAGTTAGACATTGTCTTGTCTGTGCTGTGGAAAATGCCTCATTAGGCTAATCATGCCCTTTGGTCACACAAATTCATATATATAGTATTCACTCATTCCGTTGACCTTATGGGGGTGGCAGGGAAATCTCTTGAATGGGCTCCAACTTTTGACCATTATAATTATATTTTTCCCCTTTTTTTTGACTTATGATTGGTTAGCTACAGTTGGTTAATGTAAATGACAACTTTCCATTTGATCATGCTGCCTTCCTGCAAGAGACTTACCCCTGAGGCAAGTTCTGTGGTCTGCTGTGCCACTTAATTTTTTGTTTCACGTTCTTCCACTCTGGTGGAAATAGGAGCAGGAATAGGTCATGTGGCCCCTCAAGCCTGCTCTGCCATTCAACACGGTCATGCCTCAACTCCACTTTCATGCTTGCCCTCCAAGTTCCTTGATTCCCTGAAAGGTCAAACATCTGTGCTTCTTGGTCTTGAATATATTTAATGATGAAACATCCACAACCTCAGAGATAGAGAATTCCAAAGATGCGCAACCCTTTGAGTGAAGAAATTTCTCCTCCTCCTCAGTCCTAAATGATCAACCCCTCATTCTGAAGCTGTGCCCCCATGTTCCAGATTCCCTAGCCAGGAGAAACAACCTCTGTGCCCACCCTGTCAAGCCTTTCAAAATCTTGTATGTTTCAATGAGATCATCTCATTCTTCTAAATTCCAGAATATAGGCACAATTTATTCAGCCTCTCATCATAGGAACCAACCCAGTGACCCCTCCACTTTACTGCCTCCAATACAAGTATATCATTCCTTAAATATGGAGAATAACACTGTGCACTTAACTCCCAGGAATCAAAATTAAAAATTGCTGCAAATACTCAGCAGGTCACACAGCATCTTTGGAGAGAAAGAGTTAACATTTCAGGTCACCGACCCTAGCGAATTCACATAATTACATATAGAAATTTTTGAAATATTGCAGAAGTAAATGCTTTTTTTTGGTACAATATTTTAGATTTCATTTATAGTACAGAACATGGAATCATTGAATTTCTCATGAATTACCAAAATTGTGCTTAATTAAATTTCTTCATTGTAATTTTATAGTTTGTGAATGATACTCTCCCTCAGAGATCCTCCATCGGTGACCGAGCTCCCGGGGCCCCTCCGTTGGTGACCAAGCCCCTCTCAGCACCATCACCGCTATGGTGCTTGGAGTAACATGCCTTCATCCATTTTCCCCTCCCTGCTCCTTTTGAGGCTTTATATCCTCCTGCGCTTGCTGCAAATAAGCTTAATTGAATCATACAAATGAACCTGTTAGCAGCATGTGTGAGAGGGGGAAACCAACCTGTGATTAGAGAAGCAGGGAGAAAATGATTGAAGGCATGTTAACCTAAGCACAAGGATTGTGCTGATGTAATAAATGCATGGCACTTCATTAGTTGATGAACAGCCACGCAGGCATGTAGCTTAGATGAAATATAACCCAACCTATAGATAGATCATTAACAAAAATAGTTAATTTCGTTAACTAATAACAAAAAATAGTAAATAGTATGGGTCCTAACATTGATCACTGCAGGATACCACATGAGGTGGATCTATATCCATTGACAACCACATATTACTGATGAGGCAATGTTAGAGATTGTAAATTGCAGAGATAAATGTAGGTGATTTTTGTCAAATGATCTATGAAGTACTGTGATTGCAATCAGCCTATTCTCAATCATCAACAAAACAATGGAAGGTATCATTGACAGTGCTATTAATCGTCACTTGTCAATAACCAGCTCACTGATGCTCAGTTTGACTTCCGCAAGGGCCACTCGGTTCTAGACCTTATCACAGCCTTGGTCCAAACATGGGACAACAGAACTGTATTCTTGAGTCGAGAGTGACTATCCTTGACATCATGGAATCATTTGAGAGTGGCATCAAGGAGTTCTAGTAAAATTGAAGTCAATGGGAATCGGGGAAAACTCTCCAGTGGTCGGAGTCTTACTTTGCACAAAGGAAGATAGTTATGTTGTTGGAGGCCAATCATCTTAGCCCCAGGATATTGCTGAACGATTTCTTCTTATTAGTGTCCGAGGCTCAATCATCTTCAGCTGTTTTATTGGTGACCTTCCCTCCAATATAAGGAGAGAGGTGGAGATGTTTGCTGATGATTGCACAATGTTCAGTACCAATCGTAACTCCTCAGATGTTGAAGCAGTCCTTGTCGGTATGTAGGAAGTTCACCCCGAAAATCTAATGCTACCTCACAGAGTGCACCTCTCTCAAGCACATACCTCTTTCATGCTTGCACTCGAGGTAAATACAGTTAAAGAGAACAGTGCACTTCTACGAGTCATAAACAAAAGAATAGTGCGTAATTCACATGATTGGCTCATCTTGAAGAAACATAGTGCAGGCCTGGTGAAGAAGAGGATTTTCACTTCTGAAGTACAGCAGTGTGAATTCAATAGCTGAAGTAGAATACTATAGACGTTGCAGGATTCTCTTGAAGAGATGGAGTTTCTGTAGGTCACAAAGTTAATTACCTGTAATTTTGTTACCAGGAGGTTGGTTTTCTGCATTGGTGGACTTGCAAAGGAACAGGCTTGGAGACCATATGATGTTGCAGTCTTCAGGTCTTAAGGCATAGGCATTGCTGCCCTCCCTGCTGCTGCTGCTGCTATTTCTCCAGTTGGTGTGTTGTGTCTTCCAGACAGTGTTTACAGATTAAATAGGGAGATCAACATGGCTCCGTTACCATGTGGCGTTGATTAGCCACAACCTGGATTATTGTGTGCAGACATTCATCCTGGGGGTTTGAGATAATCACTGTCTTTTTGTTTCTGAAAAGACCTGTTCAGGTCAGGAAATCCCTTCAGGATGGTCTCAGGAGATGAGTAATGACACTACTTAGCTTGGTATGTGTCCTTTTGAGACAGTGTGGTAGTTTCAACCCAACAGACCAAGTCAGGTGATTCTTGGCAGCCATCTTTTTCAGCATTTTAATGTCAATTTTCAAAGAAGAAAAGTCCGTACCAGGAGATTCCACACTGATTACAGTTCATGTTTTTAAAAGTTATAGGATGTACCTTTACTGGGCATGACAACATTCTTAAGGTGCACTTGAATCCAGGAAAGGAACCTTGTTGAAACAGACTTCATTTTAATAATTTTTGAATGAAAATCCTTCACCAAAATCTGCCTGCTGTATAAGATATTTCTCCCAATACGGACTCATTGATGGAGAGAGACAATAAGAGAACTTTTTCAGCTTTACCTTTACTATTCACCCTGTTCACACTTTTTAAAGTTTTCCTTAAAGCATCTGATTCAGTGTGATGATAGCAGGATGCATTTGACCTGTTGGTAAATCTAAGACTTGTTGATTTTTTTGTAAGACTTTATTGTGACTGCTGTAGCATGTTTATGAAAACGAACAGTTTGTCTCCCTGACATTTTGTTTAAAGAAAAGTTGCTGTTTTTCAGGGAATTTACAAGAGTTGTTTAGTAATATACTTTCTTACATAAATATGTCCCATTTAAAAAAAAAATTTGTTACCGCTTAAAAACTTATCAAAATGTTGTCGACAAGGTCAGAAACAATTGCAGCATTAAATGCAGTACCTGGACCAGGGTTGAGCAAACTTCTCGGCTGGAAAGCCACATCTGGGTATGGAAATTGTATGAATGCCCCAGAAACTAACAATTATAATTAAGATAATTAAATCAAAGATAAATTGTTGTACAAATAAATATAAAACCTTTATGATTGTGATAACTATACCAATATAACAATGCATTGTGCAAAAGCGAAACCAAACAAACCTCCTTTTTCACGCCTTCTTGGCTAAATGTGAACAGTCACCGGTCTCTACAGTGGCATCAAATTTTGGTTTTGTTCTTTTGCTCTCTCCACTTATGTCTAGCCTCCAGAGTAGTTTCAATACTTCATGTTTTTATATCAGATTTTCAGGGTCCACAGTATTTTCCTTTTGCCAGTACAGTATAAATGCTGCTTTACTGTGATCTACAATATGATGTTGCAAGAACCACCAAGGGAAAGACAGTAGAAAAAAGAGAAAGAAAATGTGGAGGGGCTAAAAGGCATTTCCGAGGCAGTCACTGTACCTGTGGGGAATACAGTGAAATGTATTTCTACCCCTCATTCCTAGAGCTGGGATTTAATAACCTTACATCACGTTTTAGGAGGTGCTATCAAGTGCATCTGTAATCTGTTCAACAGCTGTTCAGGCACACGTTCCTAATTTTCATTTTATTCAGAACATAAAACCCTAAACTAAAATCAAATGTTCTTCACTTTCTGTTACATTCAGCATTCTTCTTCTAAAATCTAAACCTTTGGCAGGAACAGAAGATGCTCTTCAACTGTAGTTGTTTATGCACTTCCAAAAGTTAATCACTGAGATGCTGATCTCAAAATGTGATTGCTTGTGGAGACAATAAAAAACAGCAGGACTATCTGCATGTGTGCAGAGAGAAACAGTTAAATCAAATGTGACACTTCAGAACATGTAGACACCAACTGAAGTTCCATCCTTCATGTTTCAGATCAACCCAAGATTATAGGTATTGAGACAGCCAACGTTCTTCAAACTACTGATCTCGCTGTATCCTGAGATGCACACTCAGGGCCATGTGTCACCGCATGTACACACCCAACCTCTCTCCAGCAGCATCGACTCACCCTATCTCAAAGCTGTTCTGGTCTGGAGGTTAATTTCATCCTTTGTCTCATCCGGTGCTTTAAAAGCCTTTTCTCTTCCTTTTAGGTGTTAACGCATGCTCCAACACCTCCACGGATCTATCTTTCCTTTCACTTCCCTCTGACTCCATCTTCTCTTCTAATCCCACCTCTTGCCATGTATTCACAATACCTTCTGATGCTCCCGCCTCCGCCACCACCCCTTTAACACTGAACAATCGGTTCTTATGAAATGACTCAGTTTTATCTCCTTATGCCCCACCTCAATGAATTTCGAGCTTGGCATGATGTTGAGCTTGTCTTCTGTCACCTTTGCCTCCGTACTCTCTTCCTTGGGCGGGCGTCCACCCTCGCCAACCAGCGGACCCTTTCACCCACCTCCAGTATTCTCCCTCCACCTGGACTCCTCCCTTTGGCCAAGAACCTGCTATTGATCTTTTCATTGAGAACTGTCATTATGACATTGGCCATCTTAATTTTTCTGTTCCCCTCGCTCACTCTAACCTGTCTCCCTCTGAACTTGCTGCATTCAGTTCTTTCAGGTCCAACCCAGGCATTGTTATTAAACCTACTAACAAGGGGGGTGCTATTGATGTCTGGTGTACTGACCTCTACTTTGCAGAGGCTGAGAGCCAATTCTCAGACACTTCTTCATATCTCTCCCTTGATTATGACCCCATCACCAAACACCAAGCAATTGTTTCCAGGACTGTCACTGCCCTTCTCTCCTTTGGAGATCTTCCCTTCACATCTTCACAACTCATGGCCCCCCAACCCCAAACAGCCCGCTTCAGATATGAGGAAGAGTCATATTTGACTCAAAACATTAACTCTGTTTCTCTCTTCATAGATGTTTCCAGACCTCCTGAGTTTTTTCAGCACTTTTGTTTTTATTTCAGATGACCAGTATTCTCAGTATTTATTTTATTGCTTGTGGAAACCTTTAGTCATACATATCATGGGACTCACTGTATAGAGCAGTGTTTCTGCTTCAATATCTCATTCCCTGTTCCTAAGCAGAACTGTAGATCAAGTTTTTTTTCTCGGTCTACAAATTTGCTATCTTGTCCTTTTGCCAATTACCTTAAGTGTGTGTCCTCTCGTTACTGACCCTTCTGTTACCAGAAACAGTTTCTCTTTATTTACCTAATCAATACCCTTCATGATTTTGAACACCTCTATTAAATCTACTCTTGACTTTCTCAGTTCTGAGGTGGCAGTAGGAATTTATAATGCAAGATTTTTTAATAGATTGTAGATATATAACCATTATGGTGGGTATCAGTACAACTGACGCAATGCAGGTATGAAGGTCCTAGGTTCAAATCCTGGACTGCCAGCACCCATGGCACCAGACCTCAGTGAGAATCAGCCCTTTCAGTGAGGAAAAGAAAAAAATGGGGAAAACAAAACTATATAAGAGTTGAAGTAAAAACAAAGTGGTGGAAAAATTCAGCACGTCTGGCAGCATCTGTGGATAGAGAAACAGAGTTAACTCTTCAGAGCTGAAGAAGTCATCGAATCATTAACACTCTTTCTCTCTCTACGGAGATGCCAGACCAACTGAGTTTTTTTTTTCAGCACTTTGTTTTTATTTCACATTTCCAGCAGTATTTTGCTTTTACATGAGTTGGCTTGACTTTTCATAAAGAGTACTAAAACCTAAATGTGAAATAGGTTGAAGTTTAAAAATACAGTGTATATACTTGCAAAACCAAAAAGCAAAGCAAAACTACAATAATCTAATAAGTAATCTTAAATGCACACTTAACTTGTGCTGCTCTCATGCTGCTTCACTTGCGTTTGCCTGCTTTAACATGCTGGGCTGCACTCTCCAAGTAAAGCATGTCTCCGGCCTCCGGATCATGAGCCAACTCCAAATTATCTGGAAGTACTTCCATTGGCCTTGAAGTGCTTCCTTTAATCTCTCCAGAACCAGCATTTTACTTTCAGTCCCCGATGCCAATTGACCAGGTGCCAGGCACACTCGGGTTGCATTGTGGTCACTGGTGTACCTTGTGTGCTTCCCCAACGCAGATCTGTGGGCTGGATTAGAAGCTCCCGTGCTCCATAGTTCTCCCAAGGTCTGTGCTATGCAGTTTGAAGATTTGGAAACCCATTTCCCCTCCTAATAAATATCTTTACCTGTTTTATTTTTGAATTTTATTAATTTTTCGCGCAGTTGCTTTTATACAGCTGTTACTATGTATAGCGGCTAGATTGAGTTCACGTGAATGTGTCCTGCCATAAGCACTGGTGATTGTAGCTTGAAGAACTGAATCAGGTTAGTGTGACTGAATCATTTTTCCTAAAGCTAAGCTGGGATTATCTAATGGTAAAAATTACAAGCCCTATAATGTCCTGCAGTCTTTTTGTTGTAACATAGGAACGTAGGTGTGGGAGTAGGCCATCAAATGTCAAATTAACAGGGCAGTGGTTTCTGGTATCTAAATATTTGAACTGCATGTCCCTATCTCCAGATCATTGGAAGATCTTGATGAAAAATTGAACCTGAGTGAATGTCTGGCTCAATAGTTCCTAATTTCTGTGGGGACTGTTGTGTTCGTAAATGCTATCAGATCATGTAGCTCAATTAACCTTGGGCACTTTAATCCTGGCTAAAACTATTTCTGCATTTGCGTTTATAAAAGTCAATTGTTGCAGCACTGTTAGCTACTATTTCTTGCACCATAGCATCATTTTCAGTAATAAAAACAGATGTAAAGTACCTCTTTAGCTCTTCAGCCAAATCCTATTCCTCATCTTATAGAAAACCTATCAGTTCCCAACTGTATGCTGATGACATTAATACCTCTTTCTAAATTTTCAGACTTCTTGTCTGACATCCAGTACTACATGAGCAGAAAAGTCCCCCAGTTAACTATTGGGAAGATGGAAGACATTGCCTTTGGTCTCAATCACAATTTCTGCTCCATCGCCACCAACTCCTTCCCTCTCCCTGGTGACTATCTGAGGCTGAACCATACTGTGCGCAATCTCTGTATTCTGCTTGACACTGAGATGAGTTTTCAAACACAATTCCGTACTGCCTGTAACTCTTTTGAGTACAAACACGTTTCCATCTGTTCCTATTCAGATGAAGTTACATTGTTTCATGGTTTGCCATTGTGAGATTTGAACTCTTGATCTTGGGGTTACAAGCCCAGTACCATAACCACTTGGCTATTTAGGCCAAGCCTCCGTACTGCCTGTAAGACCGCCTGTTTCCACCTCCATAACATCACCTGACCCTGCCCTTGCCTAACCCCCATTTGTGCCTTTGTTACCCCCAGACTGTTCTAATGCACTCTTTGCTGGCCTCTCACATTCTACCCTTGAAGTCATCCAAAACTTTACTAGCCGTGTCCTAACTTGCACCAAATCCTGTTCACCCATCACCCCTGTACTCGCTGACCTACACTGGCTCCCAGTTAAGCAATGCTTCGATTTTAAAATTCTCATCCTTATTTTCAAATCCCTCAATGGTGTTGCCCCTCTCCTCTCCAAGATAACCCAGCTCATCTAATTCCACTCTCTTGAGCATCTTCAATTTTAATCGCTCCACCTTTGATGGCTGTACCTTCAGCTGCCTAGATCCCCAGTTTTGGATTTCTTTTACTGAACCCCTCTGCCTCTACCTCAGATTCTTCCTTTGAAACACACACTTTTTTTAAAACAAACCTCTGACTAAGTTTTTAGTCATTTGCACTAACATCTCCTTAAATACATCGGTGTCCTATTTTGTGTTATGATGCCTCTGTGAAGCACTTTATTATGTTAAAGGTGCTGTATAAATGCAAGCGTTGTTACCTGCCTTGCTAAGTCTCTTAAAGGACCTATATGGTCTGTGGTCATTTCCAGGTGTCTGTACCTAACAAATGCTTTACTAGCTACTAGTGCCTGTCCGTCATAAAATTTTATTCCCACCTAACAGCGGTTTTAGTTATCCTCAAATATCTTCCATCTCTTCTGATTCTGCTGCCAATTGATGGCTTTATGGCCTGTGAAATATTAATTTTTATATGCTGATTTCTCCACGAGCCACCTTATTTAACCATTTAGGTATCACTTTATCATTTGCCTTCCTTTCAATCTGTAGAATTTAAAACGTTTCCTTGTCAAACAGAGGTTGGCATTTGTATAGAGCCTTTCACAGCTATGAGATGTCTCAAAGCAAATTACAGTCAAATGAAGTGTTTTTTGAAATGTGGCCATGGTTATAATGTAGGAAATATAGCAGCTGATTTGTGCACAGGAAGCTCCAATAAACAGCGAAGGAATAATGACCAACTAATCTGTTTTTGTGGTGTTAATTGAGTGATAAATATTGGCAGGACACAGGGATAACTCTTCTTCGCTTCCTCAACATAATGCCATGGAATCTTTTATATTCAACTGAGGTGGCTCATCTGCAAGATGATACCGCCAGCAGTGCAGCACTCCCCCAACAATGCACCGGAGTGTCAGCCTCGATTTTTAATACTCAGGTCCTGGACAGGGACTTAAACCTGCAACCTCCTGACTCAGGTGAGAGTGCTACCAGCTGAGCCATGGCTGACCGTGACCACACCAATGATTATATATTTTTAAAAACTTATATTTCTTTATTTCTCCTGTCTAGCTGCACACCCAAATCTAGCTTCCTTAAATCTCTTCTCGAGTTTCAAAACTGCCACCTCCTGATATCAGCTTTTAACAGTAAACAATTTGCTACAATAATTTTCCTAACAACTGAAACCTGATGATAAAATAATCACAATTGCCAGATTCTTCCCCAGCATGCACTGTTTTGGGCTGCATACTTAAAATAGGGATATTTTTGCATTGGAAGCAGTTCTGAGAAGGTTCACTAGATTGATTCCTGGGTTGAAGGGTTGTCTTGTGAGGAAAGGTTGGGCAGCTTGAGCTGAATAGAGTTTAGAAGAATGAGAGGTGATCTTATTAAAACACATGGGGAGAATTTTCTCCCTGTTGGGGGTACTGGGCGCGATCGGCTGTGCACCAATTAAGGCCCACCCAGTGTGACGTGGACCCTTGAAGCGCTGAGCGCTCCCTGTGTAGGCGGGGGGAGTAGGCTGAGTCGCGTCCTGTGCTCTTTCGCGCATATCTGCGTGTGAAAGAGCACAGAAATCTCCGAGGCACAGAGCTGCCTCAGGGAGATTAGTTTGATTTTTAAAAATGTAAATAAAGAAAGAAAAAAATTTTAAGACATGTCCCCTCATGTCACAGTGTCACATGAGCTGGGACATGTCTATAAACTTCATTAAAAAATTTTTACTGAAGTTTAAAAACCTTCATGAAACCTCATCTCGCCCGTGGATGAGGTTTCATGATAAATGCGAAGGCCGCCTGGGCTCTTCACCTGCCCGCCAGCCTTAAGGTTTAATCGTAATCAAATACCAATTAATTATTTAATTGGCCTTAATAGGCCTTTGACAGTTCGGCGAGCGTACAGCTGACTCCGGTGACCACGTATCATTTTACATGTCGGCGTGCAGGGCCCACCCTCACATGCTGACCTGAAGATTCTGGCCATATAAGATTCTGAGGGAGCTTGACAGGGTGGATGCTGAGAGAAAGTTTCCCCTTGTGGAGGAAATCTAGAACTAAGGACATGGTTTAAATTAAGGGGCCTTCCATTTAAGACTGAGATAAAGAAGAATTTCTCTTCTCAGAGGGGCGTTGGCCTTTGGGATTCTCTTCCAGGCTGGATCATTGAATATATTCAAGACTGAGCTAGACAGACTTTTGATCTACAAGGGAGTTGAGGGCTTTGGTGGTGGTGGTGGTTGGCGGAGGGGGTGGTGGTCACACGAACGTGGTGTTTAATACACAGTCAGATCAACCATGATCATATTGAATGGTGGAGCAGGCTTGAAGGGCTGAATGGCCTACTCCTGTTTCTTATAATCTTATGTGCATCAGCTTTCATCAGTGTTGCTATGAAGAATTAAATTAAATTGATAGATTATGTTCACCCCAACATGAACAAGAAAGCAATCACTAACATCATTAATGAATGTATCTACCTTGCTTCCTCCTAAACTTATCTGCGTTCATCAATCTATTTAATAGATGATCGATTGAAATCTCTCAACATTAACCTATTCTTGACCCTTCTAATTTGCACTGAGTTGCTCATCTTGCTGAATGTGGGGACATATAAAGGTGCCATAGATCAATTTTGGGCTAACTTCCAGATTGAGTGGCACGCTTTGTTTCAGCAGCTATCAATTGCAACTGACAAGGAGGATAATAGCCAACAATGTCCTCCTTTATAAATAGAGGAAATTGAACATTTTTAATTTGATTTGTGGATTCTTAACAAAAACTACAATTCAATAATTCCCTTGTATCTAGCTGAAGTTGAACATAGTGGTGGTGAATTTGTGGATAAAGAAAATTAAAGAATGAGCTGTGTGATATTGAGTTACCTCCAAACCGCGCAGATATAATGATTCTTCACTAATTGTTAACTGCTGTGTATATTCCACTCTGCCATGGAAGCTGTAAATTATCTAGGGCATATAGTACATTTTGATGATAGTCAAGTTGTAAAGGTATGCAGTGACAGCAGAATTGAAATTGTGTGCCTAAAAGATTAAATATAAACAGAAAATGCTGGAAGTACTCAAACAGATCTGGCAGTATTTGTGGAGAGAGAACAACAGTGTTACTGTTCCGGGTTGGTAGTCTTTCAGAGCTGAAAAGGTTAAGAGATGTGAAAGAGTTTAAGCAAGTACAGAGGAGGGGCCAGTGGAGGGAGGTGGTGGATGTTGGTGGTGGTGGTGGGTGGAGGGGATGGGGAAGAAAGAACAAAGGGTAAGTCTGTGATAGTGTGGAAGACAGGAGCAATTAAATGACAAGGCATGATGGTACAAGGAAAAGGGGTGGTAATGGGCCAAGTAGAGAAAGAAAAGATGGGTCTAGAGGAAGTGTAAATGGCAACAGTAGAGTTATTACCAATACCTGCTCTCTGAAAAATTGGAGCAGGGATCATTCGTCTGAAATTATTGAAGTTGATGTTGAGTCAGGAAGATTGTAAAGTGCCTAATTGAAAGATGAGGTGCTGTTGTTTCAGCTTTGTTGAACTTCATTGAAACTGTATAAGAAACCAGGGCAGATAGGTTGGAATGGGATTAGGACAGTGAATTAAAATGGCAAGCTACCAGCAACTTGTGGTCACCTTTGCAGACTGAATGGAGGTATTCAGCAAGAGAATGAATGGAGCTGATTAACTCTTTTGTTTCACCCAAAAAATGTTTTCTCAATATCAAATTAACTTTTATTTCAATGCTGGAATGGTACTAAGGATACATCAGCAGTGCTATAGTTATGCTAATTAAAAATTCCCTTCAATTATGAATCCAGAGGCTTGCAAATTGTGTACCAAATGGAAGCAGGATGAAAAATAATCACAATTATAGGTGTCTGGTGAATAAGTATTTGCATTTTCTGCAGATTCCAGGAGTGCATTGTGTGTATACTGGGTATTATACTGTCGTTAGAAATTGTTGCTGTCAGCATTATCTTGCCAATAAAATTGCATGGGAAGGCCTAAATCGCCTTCCACATAGTGCTGATGTATTCTTAGAATGAAGATAAATTTCAGTGCTTGTATTTGCTTTTTTTTGGGTAGAATTGAATAGCATGTATTTTATTTTTGCTAATCACCAGAAAAAGAATATTTAGATTGTTTAAATTCATTTCTTTACTTAAGTAGAAGGGAGATTTGAAACCATTGCATTTCAGTCACCTTTGCTAATGTTGCTTAACATGTATGTCAGTGGATATAGATGTAATTTGTTTCCTCCATTGTTCGTGCCATGCTTTCTATACTTTTCAAATCAATTTTCTGTAATAGCAATTTAGTAGTAAAATGTTCATTTGGTTTGAGAAAATGTACTCCTTCACTATATTTTGTACAGTGTGTTTTTAAAAAACATGCCAAGAGGCAGCGGTTTTTCATATGTTTAGTTATTAATTTCCAATTTTAGATACAAGTGGTGAAGTTGAAAAGGTAGGAAAAATATACTCAAGTCACCTAGTTCAAGGGGATCTTTGAGGTGTCCTTAGATTGTGGAAGACATTATATAAATGCAGGCCTCTTTCTTGTCAGGAAGTGCTTGACTTTTGCTCAATCTCTTCAGTGGTAGCATAGTTGAGATCAAGAACAAATCATGTTGGTGCTTCAACATGCTGTTGTAACTTTACCCAGGATATATTTTATGAAATTTGCAATGATCTGCCACTAATGTAACCTATGGGAAAACTTTTCATGATAGCCTTGATGGTTCTCTCCTACAAGCTTTTCAATTTCCTGCTCTCTTCCCCCAGTCTTGTTTTTGTATTTAAAAACACAAGAGTATGTGTAGGTCTTTCAGAGATTAGGTGGAATTTTTTTTTTAGAAAATTCAGCTGGTTGGTCATGTTATGAGATAGAGTTGTATATACATTTTAAGCTACTCCTGATACAATTTCTAATGTTCTTATGCTGGTAATACATTTGTCAGTTGGCATTTATTTTGTCAGACATTTCAACATGAAATTTAGCCCAGTAAAAACTCATTTTTTAAAAACTTTGTGGAATGTCTGAAAAATTGTTATAATCTGCAGGAGTATTTTAAGTGGAAAGTTTGTTTCGGTTGCTAAATGCACTAATAAATATAGTGGAATTTTGAAAGTAAAATCTATGGTGGGGAGAACTGTCAATGCACCAAATATTTTACTGATTTGACATTAATGTTTGGTTAGCACCTTGAATTGTGGAAAAGTAGGCAAGTTAGCTTGATTCATGGAAGTTAGTGACTTAGAATTGAGATTTGTGCTGTTTAGCATATGACTTGTGTTGACAAAACTAGACACATCTAAAGACTCAAGTCTAAAGTTTTGATACTTAAATAGGGTTTTTGTTTTCTGGGATGATTTTATATAGTTAATTGAATCAAATGTTTTCTTTAAGTGACTCAGTCAGCGTGGTGACCAAGATTAAGTTCTTCAAGACTGGAGTTACTCGTTTCCATCGATCTGTGATATGTATTCCATTGCTGTTTATGAGCTAAAGCTTACACAATAAGTACTCAATTTTTCACTAAATAGATCCTAATTTTGGTATGACAGTAGTTTGATTAATTTCAGTTGTGCTTGAAAGGAATTGGAATATTGATTTTTGTTCACCAGATATAAGTCAACTTTAAATTCCATTATATGTATCATGTTGGTGTGAAATGTATTTAGGGCTTTGCTTAGCAAATGAGCTATCTTCTGCCTGTAGAATTGAGTTAATCAACAGTAACTGATATTTGAGGACAAGTTGGCAGATGGGTATAGTATTCCCAGGGAGAACTTCATGAAGACTTTATGTGGGTTATTCTTTGGACCATTATCTATTGTATATGGAACAAAGTGTTCACAGGTTGGGACAACTGTACCTCCTTCTGTTCTGCAACTCTCCAAGATCTCTGCACACCTCCAATTCTGACCTCTTGTATGACCTAAATTTTCACTGCTCCATCGCTGACAGCCAAACTTTCCTGGAATTAGCCTGGAATTCTCCCTCTAAATCTCTGTGCCTTGTTGCCTCTCTCTCGTCTTTTAAGACGCTCATTGAAATCTTCCTCTTTGACCAAGGCTTTGATCACCTGCCCTGATCTCTGCCTGTGTGTCTTGGTATCAATTTCTGTTTGACAACACTGCTGTGAAGTGCCTTCAGACATTTAGCTACATGAAAGGCACTATATAAATTCCAATTGCTGTTAAGTCGAGTAGTTTACTTTCTGTGGGTTTAGTTCTATAATTTTCTTTCTTTTGAGAAGTCGTATTGGTTCCCCACCCATTCCACTACATACTCCCATATAAAAATAATTCTGACATGATAAACACATGCAAAAATCAACAATGTAAATCATCTGTCAACTTCCCCTATTCCTATCAATTCGACAACTTCTGTGCAAATCCAGATCCTTATTACTGGAGTTTACGTGTGCCTTTTGTCCTGGTGCAGCTGGCCATGGGACAGCCGGAATGTTCTTTCTTAGAAAAATGGCCTGACCCAGGGCTTGGGACTTGTACTAAACAACTGCGCCACAATTCTCAGAGCCCACCTTGTGGCCAGGCTTCCATTACAAAGCCAATATATTTTTAAAAGAATGCTGCCTTTCTCACCTTGCCAATCCATGGTCCCTGATGTAGTCCTGTGCTTCCTTTCCCTTCCATCTCCTGCGTATTACCAGACTATGATCACTCCTTCTCCACTGAGTGCTGTCAGGTTGTATCTTTCCTCCGTGATTGATTTCAAGCCCAGATTGCCTGCTTCACCCTAAATTCCGTCCCAAACTCCAAGCCAATCATTGCTGCCCTCTCCATCTCATGTCCTCAGATGTTCCAAAACGTTTTTGCAACTGATGGATTACTTTTGTAGTCATGTCGGCAAATATGACAGCCAGTTTGAATGCAGCAAGTCCAACAAATAGAAAATGAATTAACGATCAGAGTATATTTTTGGCTGAGTGAAGAATGTTGGCCAGGACAAGGCCTACCTTTATTTAGAGGCTAATTTTTTTGTTTATGATTTCCAAATTTGGCAGAGTTTGATAATGACACGCAACTTAATTTCTCAGACATAATGTGCGTCTTGCTCATTGACAAGTTCTTTTGCATTACTTGCCTTCATTTATCATTATATAAAAGTAATCTTGAGGTTTTTTAAAAGCAAGGACCAAGAGTTGTCTCATTTATATAAACCAATTAAAGGATAATCATCTAATGCAATGCTATTTTCTGTTCTAGCTGGCCAGATTGTTCACAGTGGGATGAGAATAATGGCTTTGTTCAAATTGCCAGTTGAATAGAATAGAACTAGCGGCCTTTCGAATGTTTTGATAACTTAAGCTCAGGAGATGGAAAAAAGAAAGTAACCCCTCTTTTACACTAGTAGAAACTCTCCTGATTATGGTTTCAAATAAACATGCTTGCAATATGGGTTTTGCTGACAAAGCTAACATTTATTGCCCACCCCTAGTTACCCTTGAGAACATATAGTGGTGGTGGACCTTGTTCATGAACTGTTGCAGTCCATATGATGAAGGAGCTCCCACAATACTTTTGGGTCAGTAATTTCATAATTTTAACACAGCACTGATGAAGGAATGGTGATTATATTTTCAAGTCTGAATGGTGTGTGACTTGGGAGGGGAACATAGAGGTGTTAGTGTTCCCATGTATCTGTTGTCCCTGTTCTTCCAGGTGGTGGTAAAGAAACATTGGTGAGTTGTTGCACTGCTTGTAGTTAATGCATGCTGCAGCTCCGTTGTGCCAATGATGGAATGAGTGCATGTTTCATAGAGTCACAGAAGGACCTGGATGGTGTTGAACTGTTTGAGTGGTATTGCAGCTGCACTCATCCAGGCAAGTGGAGAATATTCCATCACATTCTCACTTGTGCCTTGTAGACAGGCTTTTGGGAGTAGGAGATGAATCACTAGCTGCAGAACACCCAGTCTCTGAGCTGGCTCTAGTAGCCACACCATTTTCATAACTGATCCAATTAAGTTTCTGTTCAAGGGTGACCCTCAGGATGTTGATGGTGGGGACTTGGTGATGGTAATCCCATTGAATGTCAAAGGGAGATGGTTTGACTTTGTCTCATTGGAGATTGTCATTACCTGGCATTTGTATACCTGAATATATTTCTCACTCAGTTCAAGCCTGAATGTTGTCTAGATCTTGCTGCATGCAGGATTTCTTATTATCTGAGGAATTACAAATGGAGTGGAGCACTTTTTTTTAGATATTTATTTATATGTAGTCTGGAGAAAGGAAGAAATGACTGGCAGTATTGAGAATTGCTGGATGCGTCAATACTACTGCCCATCATGTAGTTATTTTGCAGGTTTGATTTTTGTGCAAACTAATTATCTAAGAGTTCTTCTAAAAGTTGCAACATGTTTTCAATTTTGTTGAATGGGTTAAAAGTTAGTGTGTAATGTATATATATTTGGGAAGTAAAGCTATGCTCTCTCGGAATTTAAATAATTTGATTTTGGTGCACATCTTGAATGTGGAAAAGCCTATAGTGTGCAAAGGATTGAATGGCTAGAATATTCTTTGATCAAAATCAGAGTCATTATCTTTTTAATAACTTAAATGCTCCATTCGCTATTAACGTAACCAATATATAACCAGCAACCATCAAACTCTGAATTGTTTTGAGTTACTGTTTATAACAGTTCTCTATCGCTAAAAGGCACCATCTTTCAGATGAGACATTAAACCTGCCTGTTCAGGTGGCTGTCAAAAATCCCAGGACACTATTCAAAGTAGAGTTGAAAGTTCTTTATCTCCTGACCCACATTTATCTCTCATCCAACATCACACACAGTGGATTAGCTGGTCATTTATCTCATTGCTGTTTGTGGAACCTTGTTGTATACAAATTGGATTCTGTGCTGGTTGACAAAATGATGAAGCCTAAAATTGAGCGTGTATTTTTGTAGCAATGTGTAATCTTCAATTTTGTTACAATCAATTTTTAACATTCTTAATTTTATGTCTTAATTTTTAAAATCTTTTTTCACATTGATTTGTTAATTTGTTGAAATTTCTTGCTAGATTTTTAAAAATTTAACACGCTGATATGTTGAGGTGAGAAATTAATTAGCGGTTCTCGTGATCTAAGTTGTTGTCTCATGGAAATTATTTTCAAATATCATTTAGAAAATGCCCAGATATTTTTGGCCAAGGTGAGAGCGTACATCATCACAGTTATAACCCTCCGAGATATCTACGCTCATCTAATCCTGACCTCCTGACCTGAGCATCCCCAATTTTAATCTCACAACAATTGTAACCAAGCTTTCAGCTGCCTAGGCCCTAAGCTATGGAATTCCCACTCTACACCTCTCTTTAGGACTTAGGAGCAGCAGTAGGCCAGCTCCTAAGTCCCATGTCCCTAATCTTCTTTCCACCTTTAGGACGGTCCTGATAGCCCACTTTTGGTCATCTAACCTAATATCTCCTTAACTGCTCCTGTGAAATGCCTTGGGATGTTTTATTATGCTAATTGTGTCAGATAAACACCAGCTGTTATTGTTGTTAACTGAAAAATGAATGTGTCAAATCACAGCAAACCAGTTATCTAAATCAGGGGCTTCAGATGATAACTCAAATGACTGATAACTGATCCCTGAATCCTGAGAGTCCACCCATGAAATTGATCTAGGATGCATGTACTTCTTTTTATATATTATTAAAATGTTTCGTCTATGTTATTTAAGGGTGCCACTTTGCTCTCCGGTTGTTGCACCGCTGGCAGAGCCAGTGGAAAAAGGCAGTTTAGGGGGGTGGTAAACTAGTAGGTGAGACGCTTGAATAATGTTGGCTAACAGTCATGTCCCAATTTAATTAGCAACAGCATAAGGTCAATAAATGAGCATGCAATAATAACTTGCCTTCATACGGAATCATAGGAAGTTTACAGCAGAGAAAGAGGCCACTTGGTTTATCATGCCTGTGCCAGCAGAAAATGCACTACCCAGCCTAATCCCAGTTTCCAGCATTTGGTCCATAGCCCTGCAGGTTATAGCACTTCAGGTGCATATCCTGACACGTTTCAAATGAGTTGTGTTTCTGCCTCTATTACCCTTTCAGGCAGAGGGTTCCAGATCCCGACACCCCTCTGGATAAAAAATATTTTCCTCATCTCCCCTCTAAAACTTCTTTCAGTCACTTTAAATCTATGCCCCTAGTCATTGACCTCCCTGCTAAAGTAAATAGGCCCTTCCCATCCACGCTATCCAGGCCCCTCTCAATTTTGTACATTTCAAACAAATCTCCCCTCAGCCTCCTCTTTGCAAGGAGAACAACCTATCTAGTCTTTCCTCATAGCTGTAATTATCTGGACCTAGCAACATCCTCATAAATCTCCTCTGTGCCCTCTCTAGTGCACTTACATCATTTCTGTAATGAATTGACCAGAACTGCACATAGTCCTCGAGTTGTGGCCTAACTAATGTTTGTTTTAGTTCCAGCATAATCTCCCTGCTCTTGTATTCTGTGCCTTGGCCACCTTATCGATCTATCCTGCTTTCTTCAGGGATCTGTGGACATTCACTCCAAGGTCCCTCATTTCCTCTACTCCTTTCACTATCCTCCACTTTATTGTCTATTCCCTTGCCTTGTTTGACTTCCCCAAATGCATCACCTCACACTTCTCTGGGTTGAGTTAATTTGCCACTTTTCTGCCCATCCTGCAGTATACAGCTAGCCTCCTTGCTATTAACCACGTGGCCAATTTTTGTGTCGTCCATTTATGTCCAAGTCATTTATATATACCATAAAAAGTAGAGGACCCAGCACTGAGCCCTGCGGAACCCTGCTGGAAACAATCATCCAGTCACAAAAACACCCATCAACAATTACCCTAATTACCCTTTGTTTCCTGCCACCATGCTAATTTTGTATCTAGCTTGCTACATTCCCCTGGATCCCATGGGCTTTTATATCTTTAACCAGTCTACCATGTGGAACCCTGTCAAAAGGCTTGCTAAAATCCATGTAGACCACATCAACTGCAATATCCTCATCAATCCTCCTTGTTACTTCCTCAAAAAATTCAATCAAATTAGTCAGACACAACCTCCCTTAACAAATCCATCCATAATATCGTTAACGTTGCAAATGTGCTAAGATCCTTTATATGGAAGAAAAGAATAATATCAAAAGGAAGGGTGTTGAGCAATTAAGGGCGGAGACTCAGCTATATCATGCAACGATCAGGATGGCAGAAGGTGAACTAGATGGATGTTAGTCTTTCTCATCTAGTGATTCCTATGTTACTGAGATTCTGATCAGAAAGATCAGTTTTGAAGATTTTTTTTAAAATGGAGTTTGATGGTGTGGTTTAGGGGGAGAATTCCATAGAGCATAGCAGGGCAGCTGAAGGTTCTGATACAAGTGATAGGGCAACAGGATGATAGAAGGTTCTTGGAAGACCAAAGGTTATGGAAAGGCACATGAGATTAGAAGAGATCTGCAAATACGAGAGGAGTTAGATCTTAGAGAGAATGCTTTGCAGTAGAGGGGACCAGTGTAAGTCCAGGAGGATGTAAGCTAATTGGCGAGCTGGGCTTAGTGTGGTACATGGTCTCAGCAGCTGTGTTTTGGGTAAGTTGGAGTTGAAGGAGGGTGGGAGGACAGCAAGGACTTTGGAGAAATCCAATCTACATGGTTGTTTTCAACATAATGGAAGAATTAAGGGCAGAAGTGAGAAGTGCTGTAGTGGTGGAAGTCGATGGTCTTCATGATAGAAAGGAAGTGAGGTTGGAAGCTCAAGCCTTGGTTTAACAGCATTCTGAACCTTGGCATGATTTAGTTCGGCCTCAATAAGTGGCCAAGGAGGTAGGGTTGGCAAGGCAAGTGGCCTGTTCAATCTGATGCCCTCATTTAACCCCTGTTTATCTGCTTCCTGGAACTCTTTCTTCATCCTATGTTTTTACTACTTTCTCAATGTACAACTTTGCACTTCAGTGCATTGTACAACATCTGCCAAACCAAATTCTTTTTTCAGTATTATTTTAAAATAGTCACATACTATGCACAGTTTATTGCCAAGTAATCTGGTGTATTTCGTAACCTTACAAATTGCGTTCTGGAAGTAATTTAAGAAAAAAATCCTACATTTGGAAAGAGGGCTTCCTACTAGGATTCCTAATGAAATTAGGTTTGAAACTGAGCCATGCAATAGGTCTTGAGTTTGGAGGTCAGTTTGAAACATTTAATGAAACTGGGAACTGAGTCAGCAGTCTGTGACTTTTTCTATATAAGCATGATTTAAGATGCTTCTTCAAAATTAGCAATGAATCACTTGAGCTTAACAGCATGGCTTGTGCTGAGCCTATTTCAACAAGACAAACGGTAACTTTCCTGAGATCTAATTATGAAGTATCTGTGCATTCTAAAGGATTGTTCTCTTTAATTTGAAGTATTTGAAACTTGATTATGAATATTGTTGAACCAAAACAATGGGCTGAACAAGCTATTGTTCTAGCCACTCATCATTTCGAGTTCTACATGTTGTACAATATTAGGCTGATGGTATCATTTTAAAATGTTAAAGGTTGGGATGGAAATAAATCCATCTGCTGCTGAACCACATAGTAGGGCAGTTGCTAGTAAACTGTACAATATTATTTAATTAAGTAGTAATCAGAAAAAACTAGCGAATTTGGCCTTAAGTACCTTAACTCTAAATTATATTGTTTTAATTCTCACTATAGTAGTGTGGCAAGATAATGTTAGCTATTGTTATGATTGCTAGCTGAGGTTACCATTGGACAAGCCTGATCCCAAGGTGAAACCCAGCTTGATCGATCCTAATTTTTATTTATTTGTTTAGATGCATGGAGACTAGCTATTGAACAGGAGTCAGCTGATGAACTTTTAACAAAAGAATAAAACATTTATTCAACAAGAAAAGATGAACTAGATTACAATACTCCTTCACCCACAACTAGTGGTATTGTCACTGGACTAGTATTCCAGAGACCCAGGCTAATGCTCTGGGAACCTGGGTTTGAATCCCACCACAGCAGATGGTGAAATTTGAATTCAGTAAAAATCTGGAACTAATGATGACCATGAAACCATTGTTGATTGTCATAAAAACCCATCTGGTTCGCTAATGACCTTTAGGGAAGGAAATCTGCCGTCCTTACCTGGTCTGGCCTACATGTGACTCCAGACTCTTAGCAATGTGGTTGACTCTTAACTATCCTCTGAACAAAGGCAATTAGGGATGAGCAATAAATGCTGGCCTAGCCAGCGATGCCCACATCCCATGAACAAATGAAAAAGATATATACCTTTACAGGTGTATACAGATTTGTAAAGATAGCACAAGTTATAAAAACTATTGTATACTGTACTGTTCACAGTAAGTACAGTGTCCATGTAAACCAATTGGTGACCTGTAGTTAGGCATACCACACTCTGAAACCAAGTGACAGATGTCACCTCAACCATATGCTATGGATCTTTCCTCAACTCCCCCCTCCCCCCCTAGACACTTGTCACACCTTGAGCCAATCAGTCTCACTGAACTCCATCTTTCACACGAGGGTTTCCAATCTCCAAGAATTCTCCTTGGAATCTTCTCCCAAACCATCACTTTCTTTCAGATGCTTTTTGCAAGGCTTCACCTCTAGGGTTTTGAGCTCTCCTTCTGGTGTTCCTCTTCCCTGGGTCACCACATGCATTCAGGCTGTCTTCCACACACTCTTTTTCACCAACTCAGCTGTCAACCGTACACCACTGCTTCACATGCCCATAGCAAAGAGTTACAGTCCTTCAGCTGTCTCTTTGGACTTTCTGACCTCTTGCAAGCTGTTCTCGTTTTAAATCTGATCTTTGCAGCTTTTGTTTTTTTAAATCTGAAGCTTGGAGTCTTTCTCTCTGCCCCTCACTCTTAACTTCACTTAACCGGACCTTTACCAAGTTCCTGCCCTTTCATTTGTCTAGAACGTCTTCTTGGGACTTTCTCCTGTTCCTCTCTCCTGGGTTTTGGGGTCTTTTCTTTAGTTTGGGACTGGCTATCTATCTCCTTTGCTCCAGTCTCTCCTTGCAGCTACTTTCAAAACCAACTGAACTCAAACAGCTTCCAAATCAAACTGCTGTTTCCAGTTTCCCCTGTTGTGTCTGTGGGAGGGATCTGCCCCTCTGGACCCCTATTGCTAGGCAACAGCCCAGTTTCTCTACTATTGTTTGTTTAACTGAGCTGCAACAGTCGTAAAACACATTTGAAATGCAGGCACCATTTAAAGTGAAGTTAAATATCAATTTGACCTCTTCTTAACACACAGATACAGAAATATAAATCAAATTTAAACATTAAAGCTAACACTCACTCCTAACACCTACAATATAACTTACCTAAACTATCGCTATTTCCTAACACTGATGTTTTTCCACAAATTAAGTACCTCAGTCTCTGCATTCTTTAGTGGAAGTGCCAAACATGAAGGGTAAGTTCTTTGTAGTTTTAATAGCTTTCAGTATGTAATCAGATTTTATTGTTAGGTGATTGCCAACATCTCATTTCAGGAATCTGATATATAAAGCCCTGTAGATGCAATTTTGCTAAAAGCATTTGTATCTATTTGATATATTGTTGTACTGCATTGTCACTCGAGATGTTTAGGACTTTAACCATGTTGATTGTGAAGTCACTGCCTAATCAACTTAAAGCCACATCTTATCATCTTGCGTGTCAAGACCTGTAAAAGGTTGCATGAGTGTTACCTGGTATCCCACATTTCATGTGAGGCAGTCATAGGCATAATAAAGAAAATCAATGGCCTCTGGCAAGGAAGGTGAATAGCTGAAATCCAATTATCTATCTTTAAATCAATTAAAAATAATGCATTGTCATCATTAGGATTAGTTTGACAAAAAATATCTGAATATTCCAGCTCCACTTGTTGCAAAATGTGCCACTTGCCTCAGATACTTGAATGACAATAAACCTTCACAAAGAGGAAACCCTGTGCCAACATCAAAAGCATAACACAAGACTGAACTGAAAGAAATGAAGGACTCTCAAGTGAATATCTGTATAACTCTGAAGGATCGAAGATGATGTATGAAGCAAATATTGCCCCCCAGAGGCATGCAGATGGTTCAACACTATTCACAGAAACACAAGCTATTGGCACGTTGGGCTGAGAATTTGATAAGCCCCTCCAGTGACCTACATTCATAGATGACACCACCATAGCCAGAACTCCACAACAGTTGATTCAAAATTTTTTGAAACTATGTCAATTTGTGGACTATACAAGGCTATTAATGAGGCTGAGTGGCAAAATTCCTATCTTTTAATGGTATCCAAGTTGAATTATTCAGAATGGTAGTTCAGGTATTGCAAAACACTTCTTTAGAATTTGATTAGAATGAAGAGATGGTGTTTTTTATGAGCATTGTCAGCAATTACCCACCCCTTGTTGCCCATAAGGTGGTGGTGGGGCACCTTAGTGAACTGCTTTAATCTAAGTGGAGTGCAGCAACTCCCAAAATGCTGTTGGGTCAAAATCCTAGAAGTCCATACCTACCAGCAATGAAGGAACAATGAGGTATGCCACTGTAGGATGGTGTGGAAATTGGTGTGAGGTGTGAGCAGAAACCCTTGAATTGGCAGTTGTGCCTGTTGTCATGTTGCACAAACATAATGGTGAAGATAAAAGCAAAAAACTGCGGATGCTGGAACACATCTTCCAAACACATCTTCCCTTTACCCCGCCCCGGCGGCATTCCGCAGGGATCATTCCCTCTGGGACACCCTGGTCCACTCCTCTATCACCCCCTACACCTCAACCCCCTCCCATTGCACCTTCCCATGCAACCGCAGAAGGTGCAACACCTGCCTCTTTACTTCCCCTCTCCTCACTGTCCAAGGGCCCAAACACTCCTTTCAATTGAAGCAGCATTTCACTTGCACTTCCCTCAATTTAGTCCACTGCATTCGCTGCTCCCAATGCGGTTTCCTCTACATTGGAGAGACCAAACGCAAACTGGGTGACTGCATTGCGGAACAGCTTCGGTCTGTCTGCAAGCATGACCCAGACCTCCCTGTCGCTTGCCGTTTCAACACTCCACCCTGCTTTCATGCCCTTCTTGGACTGCTGCATTGTTCCAGTGAAGCTCAATGCAAACTGGAGGAACAGCACCTCATCTTCCGACTAGGCACTTTACAGCCTTCCAGAATGAATATTGAGTTCAACAACTTGAGATCATGAACTCTCTCCTCTATCCCCACCCCCTTTTCGATCCCCCTTTTTGCCAAGTATTTACATATATTTTTTCTTTCCCACCTATTTCCATTATTTTTAAATGTATTTCCATCCATTGTTTTATCTCTGCCTTTTAGCCTATTTCAATCCTTTCCCCTCACCCCACCCTCACTAGGGCTATGTGTACCTTTATTATCACATTCCTTAGATAACACCACCACCTTCAACACCTCTTTGTCCTTTTGTCTATGACATCTTTTGCTTATCTCCACCTATCACTGGCCCTCCTATCCAGCTCTACCTAACCCGACACCCCCCCGCTTAAACCAGCTTATATTTCACCTCTTTTCTATTTTTCCTTAGATCTGTTGAAGAGGACTTGAAGTGTTAACTGTGTTCCTCTCCGCAGATGCTTTCAGACCTGCTGAGTTTTCCAGGTATTTTTGTTTTTGTAATGGTGAAGATGTTTTGTTAACTACAGTAACATCTTGCTTCTGTCTGTGGCTGGGAAGATCCTTGAGCACATCCTCCCTGAACTATCTGAATAATACTATTGGAGACCATGTTCTGCTTGAGACACAATGCAGATTTTAATTTTGAGAAATCATTGTGGATATGATCTTTTGTCGCAAGATTGAGACAGGAGAAATATAAAGCAAGCATCTTTTCATTTGACAAAGGGCTTTTACATTTTTTAACAGTGACTTCAAATTTTTGGCTAATGCTTGGCTGTCTTGGATAATATTAGCAATTTGATTTGCCAGTTAAATTTCATTGGTTGTGGGGTGGTGCCTAACACTTTATCAATGGAGCGAAATAGAACCGAGTACTTGCAATCACCTATTTGAACTGTTCTCTGCCCTAGTGAAGGGTGCGTTATACATCCAATTCAATACAGATGGAAAGCTGTTGAACTTAAAAAGATTACAAGAAAAGAGCACAACCAAATAAACTATTGCTGTGAATGTTCAGCCTATGACTGTTCACTTGTTTGCCCTTGTGTTAGATCAGGCTTTCAGCAACTGCTTCGTGTCTGCAGCTGAGAATTATAGCCCATTGATCAGTCTGAAGAAAATTGAAATTACATTCCAGGTGGCACTTCACTTACACACCACTATTTCAGTTCATTGAACACAAATGAGTCCAGACCAGTAATTTACTTACCTGGCAGCAGCCCACCCATCTTAGTTATGTAAGTGATTCATCACTTTAGGAATACCTGCTCAGATTCTACTGAAAGCCGTATGTTGGATAAACATAAACTGGAAATTAAGACTAACTGTGGAATGTGTATGGCATTGTCCCTGCTGCTTCTGTGGGAACTGGACACTATAGACACATCAAAGAACATGAAAATATTCCTATAGCCTTCATACTACTATAAATTTCAGGTGGCCTGCCAGCCAGGATTCTAAACACTGAGCTCTTGGTTTTTTTTCTTTACAGGGGTTAAGATCAAAGATCAGTTAAGGTGGCCTGAGCACAGTTTGAAGTTGCTGAGCTCAACTTGAAGCAGAAAGAATTCAAGCATTCACATGGATTTAATGTGGAATCTGGGAGGTGCTGATTACAGACTATAAATTGACAATGCTATTCACCAGTGCCAAAGTTGCTTTGAGGGGCAAACTATTGAAACTGCATAGGGGGAAGGCTGAACAAAGACCAGTTGACGAACAGTTTAATATCCTCAGAATTCCCCTGTGTAAATTTCATTTGTTAAAGTTTCAATTTTGGACCCTTTGTTCAGACTAGCTACAGACCAGAAGAAGAGTAATACAGACTCCAGCTCTGAAGAAGGATCATATGGACTCGAAATGTTAACTCTGTTTTCCTCTCTACAGATTAGCAGCAAACCTGTTAAGGTTTCCCAGCATTTTCTGTTTTTGTTTGATTTTCAGCATTCACAGTATTTTGATTTTAGCTACAGACCATGCTGGTTATGTTGTCACAAGCTTCGCAGAGTTTAAGTAAGTCACAATGCATACAAAAATGTGACACTTAAGAAAGGCAGCGATATACTGGAACTTTGGCTCGCGATCCGCCTGTCATCGCAGCGCTGTCTCTTGTTCTGTTGACTGTAGTCTATCTCCTTCCTGCTCATCTGCCTCAAGTGGTGCACTGTGCTGCTGAAAGCTGATGCTTATTAACTCTTTCTAGCACAGCCCCTGTGAATAATCAGATGGTGTTCCTGAACTCCAGTTGGTTGAGGTAACACATCAATCTCTGATTAGTTTCTTAAGGGTGATGGTTTTCTACTGATGTCATTTCCTGCTATCTCCTGACTAGTTCCCTAAGGTAGCAATTACTTATGGGATAGTCCCCCTCATTGTAGCTTTTTCTACTATTTCATTAACTTTTATAGCTTTCTACTGAGATAATGGGACATTTAGACGTTTTCTTTGTCTGCTTATTTGAGATAAAGAGCATGTATTGTCAGGTCTTAATGATTAATATTTCTGGGCTCAGTGGCCCAAATGCCTAATTGGTGTACAGGTATTCTGTAGAGTTCTCCTTAAAACAGGTGCCTATCAGTGTGTTTTGGTTGAAGGAAGTTACTTGCTAGTATTTGTTCCAAACATCAGCATCTGCTATAAAACAAAGTTAATTAAAAGAGTACAAAGTAGCACATCCCTTAAACTAATACAGAAATTACAAAGTTACTTCATATATAAAATGTATACAAAGATAATCAGTGCGTTAAAGACAAGGTAGCAATATACACTTTTTAAAATACAGCATGATACATTTAGTTGATACATGTAAAGGAATTACATAGAATTTACAGAACCAAAGCAATACATAGGCCTGTTGTAATTTGAAAGAAAGTGACTGTTTCTCTTCAAGGCACTACAAGTTAAAAGGAAGGCTAAATTAATTTAGGACATGGAGCTGTAGGTGGAAACCTTAGTGCAGGCGTAGGGAAAGTCATGTTTAATAATTAGTTTTGAGGTTTGTTATGTGTAATGATCAAGTAATTGAACCGTATTAATCAATTACAATTAAGCAGAACATCACATTAGGTTAAAAACAAAAAAAAAAAATTAGGTTAATTGATTAATACGGTTCAACTACTTGATCATTACACATAACAAACCTCAAAACTAAATTATTAAACATGACTTTCCCTACGCCTGCACTAAGTTTCCAGCTAGGTGTGTCATGTTTGATAGGATAGACATTGATCCAACTCCATGGATATGGCCAGAAGACCATGTCCTGATAGACAGTCAACTGCCAGAATCTAACAATTAGTTTCTTCCAAACAGAAAAAGTCTTTCTACATGTAAAGGTTTCTTTCAGATAGCGTGCACTTTAGTGATTCCTAGCTGGTGAAGATAAAAGATTGCCTAAATTTTATTTGACTGTGTCCAAACCAAAGGCACGCCACATATCTATTTATTAAACACTTTATTTAGATTTGCACAAGTCTGAAGATGTTACTTAAAGCTCTAACCCACAGAATGGACATTGAATTTATTGGCTGTGCCTTATGTAACTGTTCAGTGTAAGAATATGAAGTTCACCCCATGTTAAAATTATGAAAACAACATTCTTTACAAAACTATCACCATCATCTCACCTCATTGTGTTTGATAATTAACTGGGAATGCTGCGGATAACAGCTTTGGATACTAGAGTTTGTGACGTTTACTTCAGATTAAAAATTGATCCATAGGCGGAGTGCCCACATCACTTGCTGGTTTCTGATAAAGAACAAGGGTGTTTTACATGAAGGACTGTCTAATGCTGAATAAAATAACTGCAAATTTGGGAATTGCTTTCAGGATTTTAAATCATAGATTTGGATACATTTACTAATGCAGTTCATTTCAAATATTTAAAAATGCTACTCTCTTCTTGAATTTAGAACAAAATTAAGCATTAAAATCGTTTCACATTTCAAAAGAGAGTAACATGAGATTAAAGTAGCTATCCTTACTTAATGTGCATAAAGTCAAACTGAAACTGTTTATGTTCAGGTAGAATGTTTTAGTGTGAAGGCATGGTGTGATTTTCTTTTAATTCATCAGAACTCTTGAGCGGTTTGGAATTTATTCTATTTAAGTGTTGAAGGTTTATTTCTTTCTCAATAACTTATGACAACTTGAGCTTCCCATGTGCCATTTGATGTCTTAGAATGCGGGCAAACTGATGACCTGTGTCCCACAGTCATCATTCTAAACCAGTCACGAGGGAATGTGCAAGAGTTGTGCCATTTGCCTTGTGCTCTTCTGAGATCATGAGATCATAAAACATAGGAGCAGAAGTAGGCCATTTGGCCCATCGAGTCTGCACTGCCATTCAATGAGATCATTACTGATCTGATAATCCTCAATTCCACTTTCCTGCCCTTTCCCCGTAACCCTTGATTCCCTTACTGATTAAAAATGTCAATTTCAGCCTTGAATATACTTAACAACCCAGCCTCTATAGCCCGGTACATTAAAGGATTCCACAGATTGACTACCCTCCGAGAGAAGAAATCCCTCCTCATCTCTGTCTTAAATGGGTGACCCCTTACTCTGAGATTATGCCCTCTGGTCCTAGACTTTCCCACAAGGGGAAGCAACCTCTCAGCATTTGCCCTGTCAAGCCACTTAATCTTACATGTTTCAATAAACATATAACTCCAATAAGTACAGGCCCAACCTATTCAACCTCTCCTCAAAGAAAATCCCTCCATGCCCAAGATCAACCTAGTGAACCGTCTCTGGACTGACTCCAATGCCAGTGTATCTTTCCTTAGATAAGGGTGCCAAAACTGTTTACAATATTCTAGGTGTGGTCTAACTTGTGCCTTGTATAGTTATAGCAATGCTTCCTTATTTTTAAACTCCATTCCCTTTAAAATAGAGGTCAACATTCCATTTGCCTTCCCTATTACCTGCTGAACTTGTATGCAAGCTTTTTGAGATTCATGCACAAGGACCCCCAAATCCCGCTGTGCTGCAGCTTTCTTCAGTCTTTCTCCATTTAAATAATATTCAGCTCCTCCATTCTTTCTGCCAAAGTGCATAACCTCACATTTTCCAACATTATATTCCATCTGCCAAGTTTTTGCCCACTCACTTAACCTGTCTATATACTTCTGTAGACTGTGTCATCCTCACCACTTGCCTTCCCACCTATTTTTGTGTCATCCACAAACTTGGCAATAGTACATTCACTTCCCTCGTCCAAGTCAATAATATATATTGTAAATAACTGTGGCCTCAGCACTGATCCTTGTGGCACTCCACTAGTTACAGGTTGCCATCCTGAAAATGCTCCCCTTATGCCAACTCTGTCTTCTATTAGTTAGCAGGCTCTATATAAATGCAAGACTTTTTTTGTAAATGCATTCAAGGATCAACAATATCATGGCAATCTAATGACTATAGCCGATAATTATAGGATTCTTTAGCATATCAGATCATGAGGGGTGGTGCCATTAATACTGCTAAGTAACAGCTAATGTAAATCTCCTCCAAATGCCAACATCAAACAAACTAGGGTTAAATGTATTATTGATTAGATGGATTTGCAAGTTTTTTCTTACTCTGCTTTAACAATCTGACTGAAATTCAAAACTCAGAATTGCATCTTTTACCACATCAATGCACCATTTCCAATTCCAACAATAATTATTTTATGATTTTTGAGATAAAAGTGTACTTATAATCCACAACATTACCTTGATACCAATTCAGGTTGCAGTACAGAAGTACTGAACTCAGAAATTGTTTTAATTAGTTGCTCATGTCCCGATGCATTTTCCTCACTTTGATATTATTGTTCGTGATAAATTGATTGCTTCATTTATTTCATTAAAAATTTGAGAGGATGTATCTGAAGAAGTGAGAGAAACAGGTACAACTGGGGCTTAATTCTCTTGACGGGGCCACAAATTCGAAGTGGAAACTTGAACCACCAGATTTTTGTCCTATTTAATTTCTGACAGGAAACTGCCGTATAGATGGGAGGCAGTATTAATGCTCGCGTCAATTATGTCCCTTCAGTTAGAGCTTGTCCAGAAATTTCCCCAAAAGAATCCCAGATAGGTCCAGCAGAATCCATGTGTACTGAAATCAAGTGTAGATCCCAGCAAAGGTAGACAATTGTCATTGATCCATTGATTAATTGACCTGCAATTTGAGTATGAAGAATAAAACAATTTGAAATTTATTTCTTCTCAGCCCCCTTAGAGGCATGGCACCATCCCGAGAACCACCTCCTTTGTAGATCAGACATCCCACTTACTCGAGAGAAGCTGGTATCCATTTTGAATATATAAATTACACAGTTTCCACAATATTTTGAATTCAAACACTAAACACAAATAAGACAAGTTTCTCACATTAAAGTAAGAAAAATATGAATGGAAACCACTTTAGAAAAAGAAAATCTGTTCTGTGATAATCACAGAATTTTGGGTTTTCAAAGCTTAGTTCTTCAATCCTTATGCAACCCTGTTTTGATATAGGTTACTTTAAAGCTTCCTCTGGATTCTTAATAATTAGGCTATGCTTACCCAAAGCCTGACCAGTTGTCCATATATTAAGCTCATCAAACAAACATCAATATAATCATCCTTAAAGGCACTTCAGTTCAGGCCACAGTTCTTACTTTCTGATCTGTATTGAGCAATCATAGTCACAATCTGCCTGCCCCCTTTAGAGCCAGTGCAGCCTGCTGATGCGTTGTAGCACATAGATCGATGCTATTTACTGATAGAATTTGGTCATTTCTCTTCTCTACTCGGTATTTCCTTCAAATAGAAACAAAAACAGAAAACTCTGGAAAAACTCGGCAGGTCTAGCAGCATCTGTGGAGAGAGAAACAGATTTAACGTTTCAAGTCTGTATGACCCTTCTTCAGACTTTTCCTTCAAATAGGTTCATTAATATCAGAAACTCTTTGTTGAAAAATTTAGGGAAGATTTGTTCTTTGCTATCTCTGTGTATTGTTACTTAGTGCACCAAGAACTAAGTTGCTGCATCATTAAGCTACAAGACCAAAATTTTAGTATACTTAAAATTGGTACGTCATTTAATGGCAAATTGTGGATATTTCACTGACTTTAAATTTTGCTGAGTTTAGATCTGACAAACTCGTATTAATGGAAAAAATAGCAATTGTATGATGATAGTAATATACTGCCATTTCAATTTGTGCTACCTGTGGTTTCCATTTAAATTGGAATGAGTGGCCTATGGAAACTTGACGTTGATAGAAGTAACCCTTGGAAAAGTAATTAATTAATTGATGTCACATATGAACAGCATAAGCAGATCCCAAGTTCTGAACATTCAGTTAAAAGTTGGAAAAGTAGTTAATTAATTGATGTCACATATGAACAGCATAAGTAGATCCAAAGTTCTGAACATTCAGTTAAAAGTTGTAAAAGAATTGTAGATATTCTAAAATTTCTTCCTGGTTTACTAATGCTTACAAAAAAATTTAAAGAACTGTACATCATATTCTACATATACCCGGTATAGGCCATTAATTTAGAAAAAGTACGGTTAAAAAAAAAAGTGCCTAGGTAAATGATTGAACAATATGATTTGTATTACTACAACTTAGAGTGGCCCTGGAATTGCATTTCATTTCTGTAGTTGCTGGTGCTAGTGTGAGTTACAAATTTGTGAAAATGTTGCGATTATTCTTCATATTCCCATGTGCATTACCATAATTTATTAACTGATTAAGATGCTTGTGACTTAGAAGAATCAGATCAACTTTTTCTCACATCTCTAATGTTTTTTCTGGGATGAGAAGGCTGTCCTGTGGAGAGATATTAATTAGAATGGGCCTATATCCCCTGGAGTGAAGAAGATTAGGGGTGTGATCTCATTTAAATCTGTAAAATTCTTAGAAGGCTTGACAAGGTAGATGTTGAGAGGCTGTTTCCCTTGACCAGAGAGCTTAGAATTAAGGGCCATAGCTTCAGGATAATGGGTCAGCCATTTTGCACTGAGATGAGGAGGAACTTCGTCATTCAGATGGTTGTGAATTCTGTACTCTAGAAAGCTGTGAATGCTCAGTCAATGAGTATATTCAAGATTGAGAGTGCTTGATTTTTGTGTACTCAGGGAATAGAGGGGCATAGGGGTAGGCAAAAAGGTGGGTTGTGGTCAAGGATCTGCCATGATCTTATTAAATGGTGGAACAGGCTCAAGGGGTCATATGGCCTATTTCTGCTCCTATTTCTTATGATCCTATCTTTGCTAATTCATTTTCTGCCCAGCTACTAGTTTTTTTTATATATACTGTACGCAATCTTTCTTAGTTTTTAAAGATTGGCAGGCATTATTTTGCATTGGGGAAGCTTCTCTGGTGAGTAAAATGGCCTATAGAAATGTGTGACATCAGAGATACAGGATTATTACAGAAATTAGAGATAATTCAATACACCAAGTACAAGATTAATTTTTCGTGCCAAAATATAGAGAAGTTCAGTGTGCACAATCCATTCTTTCTTAAGTCTCAATTACAGTGCTCTTTTTTCACAAGTAGCTTTTTATTATTTTAGGCTTTCTTTTACACAGTATGGCAGTATCTTTACAGAAAGCATTTTAGTACACAATTACTTGAGTTCTATGTTGATTCACTACAGTGTAGTTTTAATGGATCTAAGTCATTGTCTAAGCTGTTAAGACTATGTAGTTTGCACATTTACAATGAACTAAGTACACCAATGCGATTACTTTTGTTCATTTTGTCTGCTCTAAATTTATGGTTTAGATTGGCACAATTAATTTTATTTCCCTCCCGGTTTTGCTGACTTAACTTTTGTTTCTGCTATAAATGAAACTTTAGAAATGTGAATGATTCCAGCTTATTTTGGTATGGAATGAATTATTTAAAAGTTTACTACCTTTATTTTTGTATTTTAGCATACTAACCCAGCAAGCTGCTCCAAAATAAATAAAAAAAGGATTATTTTAGCCTGCATAAATAAACAAAATTCTCCTACAACAGGAAACATCCTCTCCATATTCACCCTGTCAAGACCCCTCAGGATCTTAAAGGTTTCAATAAACTCGCCTCTTTACTAAATTCCAGTGGATTCAAGCCTAGACTGTCCAATTTTCTGATAAGACAACCCGCCCATTCCTGTTATTAGTCTAGTAAACCTTCTCTGACCTGCTTCCAATGCACTTACATCCTTTCTTAAATAAAGAGACCAATATTGTACACACTATTCCAGATGTGGTCTCACCCTGTACAACTGAAGCATAACCTCCCTACTTTTGTATTCCATTCCCCTCAATAAACAATAACATTCTGTTAGCTTTCCTAATTACTTGCTGCACCTGCATACGATCTTTATGTGATTCATGCAGTAGGACACCCAGATCCTTTGAATCTCTGAGCTCTGCAATCTCTCACCATTTAGATATTATACTCATTTTTTATTCTTCCTGCCAAAGTGAACAATTTCACATTTGCCCTTATTATACTCCATTTGTCAGATTTTTGCCAATGCACTGGAGCTATGTCTCTTTGTAGCTTCCTTATGTTGTCTTCACAACTTACTTTCCTACCTATCTTTGTGTCATCAGCAAATTTAGCAACCATACCTTCTGTTCCTTCATCTAAGTCATTTATACAAATTATAAAAGGTTGAGGCCTCAGCACTGATCTCTGTGGCACACCACTCATTACATCCTGTCAACCAGAAAAAGACCCATTTATGCCAACTCTGTTTCCTGTTAACTAGCCAATCTTCTCTCCACGCCAATATGTTCCCCCTACACCACGAGCTTTTAATTTCCACAATAACCTTTGATGTGGCAACTTATGAAATGCCTACTGGAAATCCAAGTACAGTACACCCACCGGTTCCCCTTTATCCACAGCACATGTGGCTCCCTCAAAGAACTCCAATAAATTGGTTAAACATGATTTCCCTTCCACAAAACTTGTTTGACCGGCGCAGATTTGATGGGCCAAAGGGCCCTTTTCTGTGCTGTTAACCCCTATGACTATGTTGACTCTGTCTGATTGCCTTGAATTTTTCCAAGTGCTCTGCTATAATTTCCTGCTTTCTGTCTCCCTCCCTCTTTGAATAAAGGAGTTATATTCGCTGTTTTCCAATCTAATGGAATCTTCCTAGAATGTTGGAATTTTGGAAAATTAAAACCAGTGCATCTCATTAGCCATTTCTTTTAAGACCCTAGGATAAAGTCCATCAGGACCTAGCCCGCAGCTGTTTTCTAAGTACCATTTGCCTGGCGATTTTAATTTCCTGAATGCCTCTCCCTTCCATTTCCTGATTTACAATTATTTCTGGGATGTAACTTGTATCCTCTACAGTGAATGCAAAATACTTGGTCAATTCATCTGCCATCTCCTTATTTTCCATTATTAGTTCCCTAGACTCACTTTCTACAGGACCAATACTCACTTTGTTAACTCTTCCTATTTAAGTGCCTATAGAAACTCTTACTATCTTTCTTTATATTTCTAGCTAGCTTTCTCTCGAACTCTAATTTTTCCCTCCGTATTAATCTTTTTGTCATTATTTGCTTTTCTTTATTATGTCCAATCTTCTGATCTGCCACCTGTCTTTGTACAATTATATGCTTTTCCTTTAAGTTTGATACAGTCTTTAATTGTTTTTAGTGAACCATGGATGGTGAGTCCTCCCCTTGGAATTTTTCTTTCTCATTGCAATATATCTATTCTGTATATTCTGAAATATCCCTTTAAATGTTTGCCACTGAACCTCTATTGACCTATCCCTTAACCTCATTTGCCAGCCGTTCACTTTAGCTAGCTATGCTCTCATGGCCTCATAACTACCCCTATTGAAGTGTAAATACTAGTCTTGGACTCACTCTTCTTCCCCTCAAACTGAATGTAAAGTTCAATCATACTATGTCACTGCTACCTAGCGGTGCCTTCACTATGAGGTTATCAATTAATCCTATCTCACTGCGCAAGACCAGTTCTCGTATAGCCTGCTCTCTGGTTGGCTCCAGAATGTGCTGTTCTAAGAAACTATCCCGAAAGAGTTCTGTGAACTCCCCATCTGGGCTACCTTTGCCCATCAGATTTTTCCAGTCTGTATGTAGATTAAAATTCCCCCATGATTATTGCTGCATCTTTGACAAGCTACCATTGTCTCTGCCTTTATACTCTCTCCCTTGTGTCATCACAATTAGGGGGCCTGTACACCACTCCCACAGGTGACTTCTTGCCTTTATCATTTCTCATTTTAACCCAAACTGCTTTGACATCCCAGTTTCCTGAGCTTAAGTCATCCCTCTCTAATGTGCTAATACCACCATTAATTAACAGAGCCACCCCTCCACTTTTTCCTGGCTTCCTGACCTTCCTAAATACCATGTATCTTTCAATATTCAGGTTCCAATCTATGTCATCCTTCAGCTATGTCTCTAATGGCTATCAAATCGTACTTATTTATTTCTGTTTGTGCTATCAGTTCACCTGTTTTGTTTCAAATGCTGTGTGCATTCAGATACAGAGTCTTTAGTTTTTTCCTTTTATTATTTCTGTAACCTCTAGCCTTGACTGCTGTTTTACATTTTGATTCGTACTCTCTATTCCTTCCTATCACATTCTGTTTCCCATATTAATATATTCCTTTCTTGCCTGGTCTCTTCTCTTTGGTTTACCACATCTTCCCAAATTTGATCCCTTGCCCCCACTATTCAGTTTAAACCCTCTCTACTTCTCTAGTTATGCAGCTCGCGAGGCCATCAGCCTCAGGACGGTTCAGGTGGAAACCGTCCCAGCGGTAGAGATCCCACTTTCCCAATACTGGTGCCAGTGCCCCACAAACCAGAACCCACTTCTCCCATGCCAGTCTTTGAGCTACACCTTCATTTCTCTAATCTTATTTGCCCTGTGCCAATTTGCACATGGCTCAGGTAATAATCCAGGGATGGTTACCTTTAAGATTCTGCTTAATTAGGTGCCTAGCTTCTCATATTGTCTATGCAGAACCTCCTTTTTCATCCTGTCAATGTTGTTGGTACTTACATGGACCATGACAACTGGGTTCTCAAACCTCCCACTTTAAGTTCCTCTCCAGCTCTGAGCAAATGTCCTGAACCCTGGCACTGGGCATTGCTCTTTGCTGCAGAGAACAGTTTCAATCCCCCTCACTATATTGTCCCCTACCAACGCTACATTCCTTTTTGCTCCCCCCACCTGAATGGCTTACTGTACCACAGTGCCATGGTTAGTCAGCTCATCCACCCTGCAGCCCCCATTCTCATCCAAAGAAGCTACATGTCATAGCTTCTGCAAATGTATCACTCAATGTATGAAGATTATATAAAATAGTATTTGTAGCATTCTGAATAAGTGGCAATTTGAAAATGGCAAATATCAGTTTTTCTTTTGCACTTTATATTTTTTTATTTTTAAAGTGCAAGAAGCATAGCTATTTCACCAGAAAGATTGAATGTGACCAGAAATTTTTCATGAGCTACATCAAGTGGTCAGATACTTCACACTGGAAAACCGAGTTCTTGGTGTTGTAAATTCAACTATATAACAGCTTGACCTACATCATTAGAAAGTGGTTTCTCTTTTCACAGCTGTAAGCATTTTTATCCATGGGTCAGTTATAGTCGAATTAATTTTACTCTAAGGCATTCCTATTAAAGAGAATGAGTTAGCATGGACAACACATGTTTTAACTGATCAGTTTTACTGTGACAGAAAATTTATGAAGCATTCCATTTTTAAGTGAAATGTTCACCTTGCATGAATATTTCCGAACCCAACCCTCCTTATTCATCTGTTCTTGGCGAGCTTGTAATGACAGCCCGGACTAAACATGAGGAGGCACTTACGGTACACACAGAAACTTAGCTAAAATGTGCAATAAATTATCAAGGGCATCATAATACCAGAAATGTTTTGTAATGGATTGGGAAATAAAATTTGATACCATCCTTGAAGTAAAGTTGTTATGGGTGCTTTCTAATAATAGCAGAGCAAAAATGTAACACTACTGCAAGAGTTCCTCAGGGTAGTGTCCCTGGCCCAACTGTTTTCTGCTGCTTCATCAATGCCCTTTCCTCCATCATAAGGTCAGAAATGGGGATGTTCTATTGACTGCAGTGTTCATACCATTTGTGATTCCTCAGACACTGAGCAGTCTGTGTCCAAGACCTGGACAACATTCCAGTTTGGGCTGATAAGCGGCAAGTAACATTGGCAGCACACAAGTGCTAGGCAATGACTATCTCCAACGAGAGAATTTAATCATTTCCGCTTGACATTTGATAGAATTACTATTGCTGAGTTCTGCACCATCAGCATCCTGGGGGTTATCATTGACAAGAAACTTAACTGAACCAGTCATAAAAATACTGTAGCTAAGAGCAGGTCAGGGCTGAGAATTCTGGGGTGAGCAACTCACCTGACTCCCCAAAGCCTGTCCCCCAACTACAAGTCAGAAGTTAGGAGTGTGCATTTACTCTGCACTTGCCTGCATGAGTGCAGCTCCAACAACACTCGAGAGCTTGACACCATCCAGGATAAAGCAGTTTGCTTTATTGGCACCCCATCTGCCACCTTAAACATTCACTTCCTACACCACTGATATATAATGGCAACAGGGTGTACCAGATACAAGATGCACTGCAGGAACTCGCCAGGTCTCATTTGACAGCATCTTCAAAATCTGCAACTTCTGCCACCTAGGGCAAGGGCAGCCGATGAATGGGAACAACACCACTTGAAAGATTTCCTCCAAGCCCCACACCATGCTGACCTGGAACTATATCACCATTCCTTCACTGTCGCTGGATCAAAATCCTGGAACTCCCTCCCTGACAGCACTGCGAGTGTACTTACACCAAGTGGACTAGTGTTCATGAAGGTGGTTCACCACCTCACACACCATGAAGGAATAAAAAACATAATTAAAGTATAAGTATTCACTGAAGACAGTGTTTATTTGGTAGTATTTGCTTTACTTGTTTGTTGTCTAGTAAATTAATTTGCTTTAAGCCGTGGAATCCTCTGGTGTAATTTCGTTCATTACGAAATTCATCGATTTCTTTTTTATTGTGCACGGTCTCTACAGGGATCATAACAACCGAGTGTAACAGATGATCATGTAAAATGAGTATTTTTAAAGCCAGTCTCTGAGTCAGAAGGCTGGGCGTTCAAACCCCGCTCCAGAGACTTGAACCCATAGCCTAGGCTGACACTTCAGTGCAGTGCTGAGGGAGTACTGCACTGCCAGAGGTCCTGCCTTTTGGATGAGATGTTAAACTGAAGCCTCCTTTGCCCCCTTGAGGACTTAAAAGATCCCATGGCACGATTTGAGCGGGAGAATTCTCAATATCCAGTCCGATATTTATTCCTCTACCAATATCAGTAAAACTGATTATCTGGCCACTTGTCTCATTGTTGTTTGTGGGACCTATGCATCAGCTACTACATTTGACTATATTATAAAAGTGGCCGTCGTTTGGGGTGTCCTGAAGTTGTGAAAGATGCCATATAAATGAAAATACTTTCATTTTAGTAGATTACCGGGTTTTTTGTAAGTTGATTTGATGAGACTTAAGCCAGTAGAGCACAAAACAATTTTATGACGTATACCTGAGAATTTGTGCTAGATTCCTTGTACTACAGGTCTTATGAAAATATTTAAAATTGCTTTATCCTCTTTTAGAAAATGGTTGCTCCTTGAAATTCATAACTGTTGTCTTCAAATGGTAGTTAGTACTACTTCACCACTGAGATACGTGACAAATGGGGCCAAATTCATTGATCAGTGTTATGCTTTGTTTATGGTTGCAATCAGAAATGCTTTTTCTTTCTTTAATCCATCTCTTCTGTGAAAATTTCTAACTTATGGCCACTAGGAGCTATCTAGAATCTCATCAAAATAATTGTTATGTATGAGCCAGTTTCCATAAAAGGCTTCACAACTGGCTGCATGAGGTTGCAGACAGATATTGAAAGGTTGAGTGAGTGGGCAAAGATCTGTCAAATGGTGTTTAATGTGGGGAAAATGTGACGTCGTTCACTTTGGTAGGAAGAACAAAAAAGCAGAGGACTACTTAAATGGAGAATGGCTGCATAATTCTGAGGTGCAGAGGGATCTAGGTGTTCTAGTATGAGTCACAAAAAGTTAGCATGCAGGTACAGCAAGTAATTAAGAAGGCTAATGGAATGCTATCCTTTATTACGAGAGGGATTGAACATAAAAGTAAGGATGCTATGCTTAAGTTATACAGGGCATTGGTGAGACTGCACCTCGAATACTGTGTGCAGTTTTGGCCTCCCTATTTAGGAAAGGATGTAAATGCATTGGAGGTTTACTAGATTGATACCTGGAATGAGTGGGTCGTCTTATGAGAAAAGATTGGCCAGAGTGGACTTGCTTCCACTGGAGTTTAGAGGAGTGAGGGGTGATTTGATTGAAGTATACAAGATCCTGAACAGCCTTGACATGGTGGATGTTGAAAGGCTGTTTCTTCTTGTGATTGAGTCTAGAACTAATGGGCACTGTTTTAAAATTAAGGTTCGCCCTTTTAGGACAGATGAGGAGAAATTTTTTCTGAGGGTTGTGTGACTTCTAATTCTCTGCCTCAGGTGGTGGTGGAGGCGGGCTTATTGAATATTTTTTAAGGCAGAGGTAGATAGATACTTGTTAGAGGAGGGAATCAAAGGTTATCAGGGTTAGACGGGAATGTGGAAATCGAAACACAAGATCATCAGTCATGATCTTACTGAATGGCAGAGCACCTTGAGGGGCCGAATGGTCTACTCCTGTTCCTATTTCTTCTGTTCTTATGTTTTAACTGAGTCCATCTTTGCACTTTGCAATTCAGATAACTGGATTAGAATTAGAGTGGGAACTCTGTTTTACTCCTCTTACACAGGGGAGGCCACTTGTAGACCTCTATTGACATTTTTGCTCAGAACAACTATTTCCCCACAATTCAAGGTTGAACTTTCTGGACTGCTTAATTCAATATCCACAGTGAAATGCTTTAAGTCATGTGTTATTTACATACATACATTAATTTGAAAACAGCAAAAAAAAAGTTATTTTAATTCTCCAGTTTTGATCTCTTGCATTTCTAAGAATTACAAGTGTGAAAAATGGCAAAGAAGAAGCCTGTTCTTTTATGATGGGAATTACTCCCTGATAAATCTTTAGGGTTTGGTGAATTTTTGCTATTGTTTGTAACATTTCTTTCACAGTATGCTGCAGGTTTAGTTCTGTGCAGTTTTTATGTAGGCCAAATCAAGTTGAAATGAATTTTACGGAAGCATTTACAACTGTACTCGAACAATACGAATGCAACATTCTTTATGAAAACTGTTGATCTGTAAGCAAACATTAATCTTGCTACTTAAGATAAATGTGTACATATAAGTTGATTGCCATGGGTTCCAGTAATCCAGTCAGATTTTGTTTGTATAGAGTCAAAACCTTTATGTTCACATTTTTATTTCTTAGAAACCTGTTGAAGAGGAGAAAGAAAAAATAAAGAAAACAGCAACAAAAAAGACAAAAGTCAAAGAAGCAAAGAAAACCTTGAAGAAAAATTTTAAAGTGAATACAAAAGTCACTTTCAATGAAGAAGGAGAGGTGAGCTTTTTCAGGTAGACACCCAAACAAGTAGATTATTTTTCTGACTCATTTCATTATATCAATTAAACTTCAGTCATCTGACATTTTATGTAGTATATATTTTCAGAACTTAGACAAGTTTTAAAAAAATTGAAGTGCTTGATTAATAAGATATGATACAGAAAGCAATCACATATTTGCTTTGAATCCTGCAATTCACACCACTGTGAATCCTGTAAGAAAGTTTATCTCAAGTTCTAATTAGATGATGGCAGTCATTTCACAGAAGCTATGGAATATTCTAACATTTTCCTTTACACTCTCCCTGCAATTGCCATGGGTTCAGGCTACATTCTTTACAGAACACTTTACATTTCTAAAGTAAGGCAACTTGATTGAAACACACAAGATCCTGAGGGGTCTTGACAGAGTGGATGTGGAAAGGATGCTTCCTCTTGTGGGAGAATCTAGAACTAGGTGTCACTGTTTTAAAAAAAGGGTTGCTTATTTAAGACAGAGATGAGAACATTTTTTTTTCTGAGGGTCGTGGATCTTTGGAACTCTCAAAAGGCAGTGGAAGCAGAGTCTTTGGATATTTTTAAGGCAGAATTAGAGAGATTCTTGATAAGCAAGGGGGTGAAAGGTTATCAGGGGTAGGTGGGGATATAGAGTTGAGGTTACAATCAGACCAGTTATGATCTTATTGAATGACAGAGCAGGCTTAAGAGGCTGAGTGACCTACTCCTATTTTGTATGTTCGTAATATTAATTATTTTCATAAATTTATCTAGAAATCAAGAAAATGATATCAAAGATTAGCTGTAAAAAAAGCTTTTTGAAAGCTTGCTTATTAAATCTATATTTAGAGCATTTGCATTATGGAGTATTTGTGCCAAATTTAAATTTTTGCCACTGAAATGAAACTAATTTTTCCAAATTGTTTGACATAAATAATTAACTTTAAATGCATTGTAATGTTGCAATGAATCAGATGAATTGAATGAATAAATATTTGAATATGGTTATTAAGCAGGCACGTACTTCAAATAATAATTATATTTTGGTTAGGTTGTACAGTATCTGTTAATTTATTAATACTGTGATTGAGCTGTACGTTACATAAAATTTGAATTTAGAAATGGTACTTTTCCTCTCCCATTTTATCTCATTGCGGTCATTCAGACTCCACAATGTCAATTCCAGGCCTAAAGGCCATCAGCTCAGACCAGTTTTCCACTAGCGCAATTGTTCTACATTGATAAATAGGGCATGCTTTTTCTGCCAAGTGATGTACTTCACTTCCTGTTTCCAGTGATGTTCCCTGTCCAATTATGTCATATGGATGACTGATAAATTAATGTGATTGTCCTAAGCAAACCCAATTACACCTGCTCTCACTTAATTAAGAAACCAAATTGAACTCCTAAGATAGGATACCACCAAGAGGCAAAAGGAGAGAGGACAAACTCCTGGGAAGCCCTCTACGAATGGAAAAATAGTTTGGAGGATGAGCCATTAAATAAAATAGATGCTATCAGTATAACTTTCATGGCAGACTATGTGGTGGTAAGTTGTTTAGAAGTGCATTGTGCCAAACCCTGGCAAAAGTTTTAGAGATGTCTGAGGTAATGAAAGGTCATTCACTGAGGCACTTGAAAGCAGAGTTCCAGGACACATAACAAAGACATCATCAGTGGAATGGCCATGCCAAAGATCATGCTAGCGATCATAGATTGCACAAAGACTTTGAAGGTGATGGAAATTTGATAGTTAATTGCAGCTTTTATAACTTGAGAAAATACTGACAAATGGTTAAACAGGTTTGTAGTAAGAGAATAGTCAAATTTGCATGGAAAAAGGAAGGTCTGCAAGTAAAAAAAAAATGAATGAGGTGTCAAAGGACACATGGAAGTTTAAGAGGAACATACCTTAAGGATTGAGCAAACCAGAGCCAGAGTTCTTACTGAACTTCAGATAGTAGTGGATGCAACAGCTTGGATGTAAGAGTTAGAGGAAAGAAGTGGTCCAAAATGTTGCCTTGCTTTTTAGGAGAGCTGCTAGGATCAGGATGGATAGACATCGGATTGGAGAATTTAAACAGTTTGTGAAATTTGTTTTTGAAAGGGAGGAGGGGATTAGCAGTGCAGCTGCTGAACAGTTAATATTTTTCATTATAGTTCTATTTAGCAGCTCTAATAGTGAATCTAAAGAATTTACAAGCAGACAGGTTGAGTTGTGGATGCTTCATACTGATCAAAATATCAGATTCAGCAGGTACAACTTTTTACCTGAGACGAAAACACCAGGATGATTCTTCAAATGAAAGAATGGCTCCTTTCCTAATTACTTTACAAAATACACCCCATCTTCCAAAGTGGTTGTCTTGCAGGAATTGATTACTTGGTTATATCATCTTTTTACTTTTAAGGAATTATTTTGGAGAGCAATTGAACCTTAGCCTGTTTCCTAATATTAATGTCAAATGATAAATAAATAATCCTGTATCTGTTTTTGATGTGAATTCCTTAAAACATACATTGTTTTTTGGTTTTCTGTTTTGAGAGTCTATGAAGTTATGCTCAATTTCTTCCCACCACCCCCCCCCACTAATTTGAAAACAATCTTCATTTCTACTCACCCTGTTGATCTAATTGTGGGCAAAAGCTGATTTGAAGCTTAGATTAGAATTTGAACCCTGAACCTGGTTTAAAAGCTGAATTTAAGATATGTCTTAAGCAAGCCGATATGTATTCTTCTTATAGTAAAAGTTGCACAAAGAATGTACTTTGTGTGTGTTTAGGACAATAACTTCTACCAACAAATTGTTTTGAGATATCACTCATTAGAATTCAGTTGGAGCAATTGCCAAGTAATGGCCAATACCAGTCTGCTGTTTCTACCATTAACGTTTTATTATTTAAATCCTGAAGATGATTCAGCAATGGCCACCGGTGCAAAAAAGTAAACTGGACAATGACCTGGATGATGACACAGGAGGAATAAATATGGAGAAAGCAAAAGAGAGGCTACGTGAGGAGGACAAATATGACAAGGAAGCTTATAGAAAAAAGATAAAAGAAAAACACAGGGTAAGTGCCATCCTGTAATTTGAAGAATGGAACCCAAGTGCAAATATTTAAAATTGGCTTCCATCCATTGTTTTATCTCTACCTTATAGCCTATTTCGAACTCCCCCCACCCCACCCCCACTAGAGCTATATGTCCCTTGCTCACCCTGCTTTCCACCCTTAATGTCCCCATTAGCACATTTCTCAGCTGATATCACCACCATCAAAATCTTTGTCCTTTTGTCAATCTCCACCTATCACTGGCCCTCTTTCCAGCTCTGATGAAGAGTCATTCGGACTCGAAACGTTAACTGTATCCCTCTCTGCAGATGCCATCAGACCTGCTGGAGACAAAGAAGAGATTGCCAAAGATGTCATAGATAAAAGGAAAAAGGGGTGTTGACGGTGGTGATATTATCTAAGGAATGTGCTAATGGGGACATTAAAGGTAGCAAGCAGGACAAGTAAGTGGCAGATGGCCCTAGTGGGGGTAGGGTGAGGGGAAGGGGTCAAAATGGGCTAAAAGGTGGAGATAAAACAATAGATGGAAATAAATTTAAAACTAGGTGGGAAAAGAAAGATATTTTTTTAAAAATTATAAATTATTGGAAAAAGGGGGATCGAAAATATTTCTTTCCTGTTTAAGGTAGCATGGATGGTGGAGAGAGCTGAACTTTATATCGCCTCTCAAGAAGGTTGGGAAATAAATTCTAGTTTCCTGATGAATTAAATATCTATGTTAAAAGCCTTGAGTATAATTTTCACTTTACCTAAGGGCAGAACTTTTTGTGATATTTTCCCGCTGCACTACTTTTGTCACATCTATCTGGCATGCCTGGAAATCTATTTTTTACACTCACCTTTGAGTCCTTACAGCTTCCTATTTTTATGTGCAAAGCTGACGATGCTGTTCTCCACAGTGCAATCTGCCAGAGATCTGAGAGAAATCGGCATCTCGTTCAATGCTCTCTGCTGCCTTTCCCACTCCCGCAAGCCAGTCTCATTGTTCTCCTCCCTCTCCTCAACATGTGGTAGAGTTTTCTCTTTTCTCTAGATCTGTGTCTACCCCTTTATATGTTCTGTAAAGAAAGGATTAGGATTGGTTTTATCATCTCTATGCACATGAAAGGTTAAAGAATGACGGTTATGAATGATAATGATCACTTGCAGCTTTAGTATAACGTTGCAATGTTTAACTTATTTAAAAAATACTATGCCTTCAAAATTTTGTTTATTTTTCTTGGATTAATTTCTTGTTTGCTGAAAAGATTAGGGTTAATTAAAATTCTCCTTGACTCTGTTTGGTACAAGTCAGCAAGTATTGCTTCACAACTTAAAACAAAAGATAACAACAAAAAAACTGCGGATGCTGGAAATCCAAAACAAAAACAAAAACAGAATTACCTGGAAAAACTCAGCAGGTCTGGCAGCATCGGCGGAGAAGAAAAGAGTTGACGTTTCGAGTCTGCATGACCCTTCGACAGAACTTGAGTTCGAGTCCAAGAAAGATTTGAAATATAAGCTGGGTTAAGGTGTGTGTGTTGGGGGCGGAGAGAGAGAGAGGTGGGGGGGTGGGTGTGGTTGTAGGGACAAACAAGCAGTGATAGAAGCAGATCATCAAAAGATGTCAACAACAATAGTACAAAAGAACACATAGGTGTTAAAGTTAAAGTTGGTGATATTATCTAAACGAATGTGCTAATTAAGAATGGATGGTAGGGCACTCAAGGTATAGCTCTAGTGGGGGTGTTTTTTTAAAAAAATAATGGAAATAGGTGGGAAAAGGAAAATCTTTATAATTTATTGGAAAAAAAAGGAAGGGGGAAACAGAAAGGGGGTGGGGATGGGGGAGGGAGCTCACGACCTAAAGTTGTTGAATTCAATATTCAGTCTGGAAGGCTGTAAAGTGCCTAGTCGGAAGATGAGGTGTTGTTCCTCCAGTTTGCGTTGGGCTTCACTGGAACAATGCAGCAAGCCAAGGACAGACATGTGGGCAAGAGAGCAGGGTGGAGTGTTAAAATGGCAAGCGACAGGGAGGTTTGGGTCATTCTTGCAGACAGACCGCAGGTGTTCTGCAAAGTGGTCGCCCAGTTTACGTTTGGTCTCTCCAATGTAGAGGAGACCACATTGGGAGCAACGAATGCAGTAGACTAAGTTGGGGGAAATGCAAGTGAAATGCTGCTTCACTTGAAAGGAGTGTTTGGGTCCTTGGACGGTGAGGAGAGAGGAATTGAAGGGGCAGGTGTTGCATCTTTTGCGTGGGCATGGGGTGGTGCCATAGGAGGGGGTTGAGGAGTAGCGGGTGATGGAGGAGTGGACCAGGGTGTCCCGGAGGGAGCGATCCCTACGGAATGACAATAGGGGGGGTGAAGGGAAGATGTGTTTGGTGGTGGCATCATGCTGGGGTTGGCGGAAATGGCGGAGGATGATCCTTTGAATGCGGAGGCTGGTGGGGTGATAAGTGAGGACAAGGGGGACCCTATCATGTTTCTGGGAGGGAGGAGAAGGCGTGAGGGCGGATGCGCGGGAGATGGGCCGGACACGGTTGAGGGCCCTGTCAACGACCGTGGGTGGAAAACCTCAGTTAAGGAAGAAGGAGGACATGTCAGCGGAACTGTTTTTGAAGGTGGCATCATCCCGTCGCATCTGTTCCAATGATGCTACCTTCAAAAACAGTTCCTCTGACATGTCCTCCTTCTTCCTTAACTGAGGTTTTCCACCCACGGTCGTTGACAGGGCCCTCAACCGTGTCCGGCCCATCTCCCGCGCATCCGCCCTCACGCCTTCTCCTCCCTCCCAGAAACATGATAGGGTCCCCCTTGTCCTCACTTATCACCCCACCAGCCTCTGCATTCAAAGGATCATCCTCCGCCATTTCCGCCAACTCCAGCATGATGCCACCACCAAACACATCTTCCCTTCACTCCCCCTATCGTCATTCCGTAGGGATCGCTCCCTCCGGGACACCCTGGTCCACTCCTCCATCACCTGCTACTCCTCAACCCCCTCCTATGGCACAACCCCATGCCCACGCAAAAGATGCAACACCTGCCCCTTCACTTCCTCTCTCCTCACCGTCCAAGGGCCCAAACACTCCTTTCAAGTGAAGCAGCATTTCACTTGCATTTCCCCCAACTTAGTCTACTGCATTCGTTGCTCCCAACGTGGTCTCCTCTACATTGGAGAGACCAAACGTAAACTGGGCGACCACTTTGCAGAACACCTGCGGTCTGTCCGCAAGAATGACCCAAACCTCCCTGTCGCTTGCCATTTTAACACTCCACCCTGCTCTCTTGCCCACAGGTCTGTCCTTGGCTTGCTGCATTGTTCCAGTGAAGCCCAACGCAAACTGGAGGAACAACACCTCATCTTCCGACTAGGCACTTTACAGCCTTCCAGACTGAATATTGAATTCAACAACTTTAGGTCGTGAGCTCCCTCCCCCATCCCCACCCCCTTTCTGTTGCCCCCTTCCTTTTTTTTTCCAATAAATTACAAAGATTTTCCTTTTCCCACCTATTTCCATTATTTTTTTAAAAAAACACCCCCACTAGAGCTATACCTTGAGTGCCCTACCATCCATTCTTAATTAGCACATTCGTTTAGATAATATCACCAACTTTAACTTTAACACCTATGTGTTCTTTTGTACTATTGTTGTTGACATCTTTTGATGATCTGCTTCTATCACTGCTTGTTTGTCCCTACAACCACACCCCCCCCCCTCCACCTCTCTCTCTCTCTCCGCCCCCCCCACACACACCTTAAACCAGCTTATATTTCAACTCTTTCTTGGACTCGAACTCAAGTTCTGTCGAAGGGTCATGAGGACTTGAAACGTCAACTCTTTTCTTCTTCGCCGATGCTGCCAGACCTGCTGAGTTTTTCCAGGTAATTCTGTTTTTGTTTTTGTTTTGCTTCACAACTTCCCTGGCAAAAACAAAATTGAATCTTCAATTACCAAGCAGCCATAGTAAGTTTCAGTCAACGCTGAAACTATGATTTTAACCAATTGTATTACTTAAGCCTTAAAAGCAACTTCTCTGTTGAAAGGAAGAGCTGAAAGTGACATCAAGAAATCCAGAAAATACTCAGCAGGTTTGGAAGCATCTGTAGAGAGAGAAACAGAGTTAATGCTTATTGTCTGTGACCTTTGATCGGATGAAAGATCTTGACCTGAAATGTCAACACCCTCTCTCTCCACAGATCTGCTGAGTATTTCCAGCATTTTCTATTTCTATTTCCAGCATCCTCAATATTTTGCTTTTGGATCAAGAAATGCAGAATATGCATGAACTCTTTTGCAACTGGATTACATTTAATTTTCTTCAGACACCTTTGAGAGTTTTGGTGCCTCACTGTACATCCGAGACCCAAGTCACACTGAGGAAGCAGATGGCTGCTTAGTGGCAATTTCCCTCCGTCCACAGGTCAGGGAGAATCCAGCTTTTGGATTTCTGAATTCTAATTGATGACACTCAGAGAATAATGGTTTCTGGGAATGCCCCTGGGCAATGATTTCCCTGCTGAACTCTTCTTTTTTATTTGGTCATTACAGAATGAGGGGATTTCACTTATTAAAAGCGATATTAGAAGTTGAGGCCTTGTAACTGTAGATGAGAATGCTGCAAACTATAGCTGAGGTGATCTGGGTTGTAATAAGGTGGATGATGGCATCAGTAATTTAAGATCATTTAAAAAAAATAGAATTTATGTTGAGGCTCGTAAAATTCCTTTACATAAAGGGTGGTTAGACCAAATCATTGTTGAAGTGGAGTTTATAAATTCATTAAAAAGAGCAGTGGTTCATACAATTAACAACTTAAAACAGCAAACACTGTTGAAAGGACATGGATTCTGTGGATTCTGGAATCATTTTAATCAAAGACAAAACTACAAAGGGTTGAATGGCTTTTAGCCCTGTGAACAGAATAGAGGGTGCAGGGGACACCAGATGACAACAGCAGACACATTTTCTTTAAAAGAGAGTATTTCAAACAAAAGGAATTGCTGTAACTTCTTAAACATTGACACACATTTCCACACAAACTGAAATTCCAGGAACCTTTACATTTTCTTTAACTCAGTAACTCTTCCACTTAAACTTAATTTTTCTTGGAAGAGAAGCTGGCAGTATATACCATCAGCTTCAAAGCTTCAACCTTGTTTCATACCTGTCGCCTTTTGATGAGGCCACTTGGACCAATCAAAATGACACTAAATCAGTCTGAAACGCATGTTTCAACTTAAAAGGGCTGACTTATCCATGGACTGTGTAGGAACTTCTGGACTGTGCAGCTTAGAAGGAACACTTCTGGTAGGTCACAATATCCTACATTTCCCAAGATTCCTTTCCTTAGCTGGCTAAATAGCCAACCACTCCAGTTATACCAATAGCTGTTAATCAGCTCCTGGCTGGCTCATCATTATAATCAGTTTATAGTCGATTTGAGCCATCTGTTCAATAGTTTGAAGTTGACCTGTTGCACCGTCAGCTTGAACCTCTAAACTGAGAATGAACCAAATTCCCTAAAGTTATAGCCCAAAACAAAATTGTAGCAACATTGACCCAATCATGTATTGTTCCATGGAGTTGGAACAAACATTTCCAGGTACAGAATGGTTTTTGGACTCCACTTATCTCTGCCTTCAGTCTCATTACAAGTCTGTATTGTTACTGACCCATCATGGAGACCTTGAAACCTTACTGACTGCAATCAAGTCCCACAATATTGTTGACTTTACTAATTTAATTAAAGGAATGTATTTAATTGTGGCCTATCAAAGCTAAGAAATTAAATGGAGTCTACCAATGCCAAATGTTATTAATTAATTAAAGCAGTTGTAAATTGGACACAGAAATATACAGAACACTCCTAAATTAGGAAGTTTGTTTTCAATTGTAGTGGTTTAAAGTGAATCTGCTGTTCAAACCTGAAATTTTAATTCTTTCAGACCAGTTTTCCCAAATAACTTCTGAATTCACATTTTGATGCAGTTGTTCGGGAAGATAAATACTGACATAGTAATGAGTTGGAGACTGGATTTTGTTAGGTGGCTCATCTGAAGAAAAGCACACTGGCAGACATGAGCTGAATGGCTGCTTTTGTGCTACGCCTTCTATGATTCTGTAAAAAAATCTTTCATCACCAGACACACTCCAAACCAGCTGCATTCATTCTAATAGAAAAGAACATCACTTCTAAAACCAAAAACTACATTGGATGCTGCAAAAGCATTTGGCCAAGTTGTGAAGGACTTCAAACTTCCTGCGTGCAAAATAGAGGTGTAATCCTGACCTTGATTAGAACCTTGCTGCTGACTTGCTCGTATGTGCCAATGATTACAGCTGTTTGTGTTCTCAATCCAAAGAGGAACTAGATGGCTAGGCTCTTTTTTTTTTGCTTTTGTTAATTCACTGATAGTGACCTTAAAGATGCAATTGGACAGCAACAGACTGCAGGCTGGGATGAACCAAAAGTGTTGCTGTAAAATGGGACTATTGGGTATTTAACATATTTGATGATTTATGACTATCCATCAATCAATACTTTTCAAGTTCTGAATTATTAAGGAGTTTAGCAGGCTGCAATCTCAATTTATATAGAATGAAGAGAGGGGGTGGTGGCGTAGTGGTATTGTCACTGGACTGGTAATCCAGAGATCCAGGGTAATGTTCTGGGGACCTGAATTCAATTAAAAAAAAATCTGGAATTAAAAGTTTAATGATGACCATGAAACCGTTGCCGATTGTCACAAAAACCCATCTGGTTTACTAATGTCCATTAGGGAAGGAAATCTGACGTCCTCACTTGGTCTGACCTACATGTGCCTTCAGATCCACAGCAATGTGGTTTACTCTTAAACGTCCTCTGAAATGACGTAGCAAACCACTCTATTGTATCAAACTGCTAAAAAGTCATTAAAAAGGAATGAAACCAGATGGACCACCTGGTATCGATCTAAGCACCAGAAATGACAATGGCAAACCCAGCCCTATCAACCCTGCAAAGTGCTCCTTACTAATGTCCAGGGGCTTGTGCCAAAATTGGGAGAGCTATCCCATAGATTAGTCAAGCAACAGCTTGACATAGTCATACTCAGATAATGTCCTAAACATCACTACCACCCCTGGGTATGTCCTGTCCCACCAGCAGGACAGACCCAGCAGAGGTGGCGGCACACTGGTATACAGTTGGGAGGGAGTTGCCTGGGGAAGTCCTCAACATCGACTGTGGACCCCATGAAGTCTCATGGCATCAGGTCAAACATAGGCAAGGAACCATCCTGCTGATTACCACACACTGCTCTCCCTCAGCTGATTTAAAAAAACATTCATTCATGAGATGTGGGCATCACCGGCTAGACCAGCATTTATTGCCCATCCCTAATTGCCCTTGTTCAGAGGGCAGCCAACAACATTACTGTGCGTCTGGAGTCACATGTAGGCCAGACCAGGTAAGGACACCAGATTCCCTTCCCAAAAGGGCATTAGTGAACCAGATGGGTTTTTACAACAATCGACAATGGCTTCATGGTCATCATTAGACTTTTAATTCCAGATCTTTAAAATTGAATTCAAATCCACCATCTGCCCGTCGTGGGATTCAAACCCCGGTCCCCAGAGCATTACCCTGGATCTCTGGATTATTAACCCAGTGACAAGACCACTACACCATCACCTCCCTCTGAATCAGTACTCCTCCATGTTGAACACCACTTGGAGGAAGCACTGAGGGTGGCAAGGGTGCAGAGTGTACTCTGGGTGGGGGACTTCAATGCCCATCACCAAGAGTGGCTCAATAGCACTACCACTGAGCTTGCTGAGTCCTAAAGGACATAGCTACTAGACTGGGTCTGTGGCAGGTGGTAAGGAAACCAACAAGAGGGAAGATCATACTTGACCTCATCCTCACCAACCTGCCTGCTGCAGATGCATTTGTCCATGTCAATATTGGTAGGATGACCACTGCTCAGTCCTTGTGGAGATGAAGTCCCGTCTTCACATTGAGGATACCCAAGGTCGTGTTGTGTGGCACTATCACTGTGCTAAATGGGATAGGTTTTTGAACAGATATAGTAACTCAAGACTGGGTATCCATGAGGCGCTGTGGGCCATCAGTGGCAGCAGAATTGTACTTGACCACAATGTGCCCGGTTCATGGCCTGGCATGTCCCCCCTCCACCATTCTCACCAAGCCAAGGGATCGACCCTGGTTCAATGAAGAGTGCAGGAGGCCTGGCAGGAGCAGAACCAGGCATCCTTAAAAATGAGGTATCAACCTGGTGAAGCTATAACACAGGATTACTTGTGTGCCAGACAGCATAAGCAGCAAGCGATCGACAGAGCTAAGCGATTCCATGACCAGTGGATCAGATCTAAGCTCTGCATCCTGCCATATCCAATTATGAATAGTGGTAGACTGTTAGACAACAGGCTGGAGGAGGAGGCTCCTCAAATATCCCCATCCTCAATGAAGGAGGAGCCCAGCACATTAGTGCAAAAAATAAGGCTGAGGCACTCACAACAGTCTTCAGCCAGAAGTGCCGGGTCGATGATCCATCTCGGCCTCCTCCGGAGTCCCCCAGTAACACAGATGCTAGTCTACGGCCAATTCGATTCACTCCATGTGATGTCAAGAAATGGCTGAACACTGGATATTGCAAAGGCTACACATACTGACAATATTCCAGCAGTAGTACTGAAGATTTGTGCTCCAGAACTTGCCACATCACTAGCCAATCTGTTCCAGTCCAGCTACCACACTGGCATCTACCTGGCGATGTGGAAAATTGCCCAGGTATGTCCTGTACACAAAAAGTAGGAAAAATCCAACCCGGCCAATTACCACCCCATCAGTCAACTCTCGATCATCAGGAAAGTGATGGAAGGGGTCATCAACAGTGCTGTCAAGTGGCACTTGCTTCGCAATAACCTGCTCACTGATGCTCGGTTTGGGTTCCGCCAGGGTCACTCAGCTCCTGACCTCATACCTTCGTTGACCTTGGTTCAAACATGTACAAAAGAACTGAATTCCCAAGGTGAGGTGAGAGTGACTGCCCTTGACATTAAGGCAGCATTTGACTGAGTGTGGCATCAAGGAGCCCTAGCAAAACTGGAGTCAATGGAAATCAGGGGGAATACTCTGCACTGGTTGGAATCATACCTGGCACAAAGGAAGGTGGCCATGATTGTTGGAGGTCAATCATCTCAGTTCCAGGACATCACTATAGGAGTTCCTCAGGGTAGTGTCCTAGGCCCAGCCGTCTTTAGCTGCTTCATCAGTGATCTTCCTTCCATCACTAGGTCAGAAGTGGGTTTGTTTGCTGATGATTGCACAATGTTTAGCACCATTCGTGACTCCTCAGATGCTGAAGCAGTCCATGTCCAAATGCAGCAAGACTTGGACAATATCCAGGCTTGGGCTGACATGTGGCAAGTAACATTTGCATCACTCAAGTGCAAAGCAATGACCACCTCCAACAAGAGAGAATCTAACATCTCCCCATAACATTCAATGGCATTACCATTGCTGAATCCGCCACTATCAGCATCCCGGGGGTTACTGTCGACCAGCAAGTGAACTGGGCTAGCCATATAAACACTGGCTACAAGAACAGGTCAGAGACTAGGAATCCTGCGACGAGTAACTCACCACCTTACTCCCCAAAGCCTTTCCACCACTATAAGGCACAGGTCAGGAGTGTGACAGAATACTCTCCACTTGCCTGCACTTGGAGTGCAGCTCCAACAACACTCAGGCAGCTTGACACCATCAAGGACAAAGCAGCCCACTTGATTGGCACCACATCGACAAACATTCACTCCCTCCACCACCGACACACACTGGTAGTAGTCTACCATTTGGAAGATGCAGTGCAGGAACTCATCAAGTCTCATAGAGTCATAGAGGCCTTCAGCCTGGAAAAAGGCCCTTTGACTCATTGAGCCTGCGCCGGTCAAACAAGTACCTAACTATTCTAATCCCACTTTCCAACACTAGGCCCATAGCCTTGTATGCCATGGCATCTCAAGTGCACATCCAAATACTCTTAAATGTTATGAGGATTTCTGCCTCTACCACCCTTTCAGGCAGTGAGCATCTTCCAAACCCACTACCACTGCCACCTACAAGGATAAGGACAGCAGACACATTGGAACACCACCACCTGCAAGTTCCCCTCCAAGCCACTCACCATCCTGACTTGGAAATATATCGCCGCTCCTTCACTGTCGCTGGGTCAAAATCCTGGAACTCCCTTCCTAGCAGCACTGTGGGTGTGTACCTACACCACATGGCTGTCGTTCAAGAAGGCAGCTCACCACCACCTTAAGGGCAATAAATGCTGGCCTAGCCAGCAAAGCCCACATCATGTAAATGAATAAAAAAAGAACATACAGGAGGTGCCAATAATTTGAAAGAGTTAACAAAACTCCTATGTCAATGATTTGATTCCTTAATCCATTTCTGATTAACATGTGCAGCCAGTGTGCAATTTGATCTTTTTCTCAAAGGCACCACACATAAAAAGTACTTCATCATCTGCAATATTATATCAGCATGTTAATCTAAGTCTTTAATTCTAACTTAGATTTACAGTCCATGTAAAATGAAGATTGATATTGAAAGTTTTCAAGCAGTTGCAATTTTGAGTTATTTTCAAATGAACTATGAAACCAAGGCTGCCTTAGCATTCCTTTTAGTCATGACCACTAAAGACTTAAAACTTGCATCGTCAAAGGTGAAAGGCATTAACTCGATTCTTATCCTACTATAATAAGGGCCCAGATACTGCATCAGGTACTTCTTACGTTGTGTTTTTGCAAGGCTTTCAGATGCATTATAGCATGCTTTTAGGCAAAGGGTGATGAATGATTTCATGAATCTGTTTTGAAATTCTGTTTTTTGTGACCGACATTTGAAAGAAATTTAAACTTTCATCATTTATAGTAATTATTGTATTTATAACTTTGTTAGAAGGGCAATTAAAGATTTTAAACTAAACAAAATGTAGCTGTCCTAACTCTGTGCATCCTATGTGTTGGATAGTATTTAAGATGAGAGGATCAGATTCTATCAGTGTTTTGTTACATTTAAGCACACCGAAGGTGAGTGGATACATGGGGCTTGAGGGTATTCGACATATGTGGTGCAGAATAATTTCAGACAATGAAAGATCTGTTGATGTAGTTAATGACCGTGAATATTACAGTATGGAGTTAAATTAATGGAAATAGCACCATATCATCAGGGAGTGGAAGCAAACAACAAAATGTAGCAAGATGTTTACAGAAGTGTCATTGGTAGAATGTGATGAAAACCACAAAAAACTACTGAATCAACAAAATAACTTACCTTGGGACATGGACTTTAAAGTATATTCTGCAATTGTTGCTAAAATCTAGATTTCTAGGCAAGCAACTTCATCTGAAGCAGTTTTTATTCTAACACACTACTAAGTAAAAAATCTCAGATATGGAAGTATTTTAATTTTGTTTGACAAACATGTTCTGGTTCATTGCGAATGAGGCAAATGTTTTACTAAAGCTTCTTACAAACTTGGACACAGTCATTAAAGACAGGATGCAATTTATTTGCAAGTTGTGCAAAACAACAAGTTTGAGTTTGATATGAAAATAGAAGATGACAGTGGCAGATTTAACATATTTGAGCACCTACAATCCAAATATGAATAGATTAGGAAAGATTTATTTCAATGTGGCAATTACTAAGTGTACCAATGGATCAACAAATATAGTGAATCCCTAGAGATTTTGCCCTTTGGGAAAACATTTTGGCAAATTGCTAGATTTTTCTTTGTTTATGGAAATCAGTATTATGTACAGAAGGTATTACATCCCTGATCATCAGCACAAATTGAATGTTATATTCTAAGTAGAGTGGGAAGTCATTGAAGATAGGAGCAAATTTTCTGGCCACCAAACACTTGAAACTTATTTATCGATTCACAGACCTTCACTGGGTTTTTAAAATGACCAAGAAATATGAAATTCTGGCACTTTCATAATAAAGGTATCTGAATTGCCCCTTTCCATCCATATTACCATAGCCTTAAGTTAAAGCTGTTCCTTTTCATTTCATTCAAAGAATAGTTATGAATGAGAGAAACCATTCGATCATCCCAATTAACCCATCCAGCAGCATCCTGAAGCCCCGCTACTGCAGTATCTGTGGGTTTATGCCCCCGCTACTCTGAGAGTGCTGGTCACTCTTTGTGAAGAAGGATTTCCTAATATCAGACCTGAACTTGTCTCTTACTTCTGTGTCTGTCACCCAACTACACCTAGGATAGCCCCCCTTTCTGCTTCCCTCCACTTTGCCCTCTAGAAGAGATCTCTATAGCTTTTCAGCTCTGATCAAAAACTGGCTGAAAAACTAACATTTTCATTTCTGGATGTCACTTTTTGGAGTTCGTTTTGCTCCTGCAATTTCAAACACCTCTTCATTTGTCTTTTGGCTGTGCGGAATTTTAAAATATGTCTTAGCATCCACATTTCAAAGGCCTCTATTTTCGTCCACAGATCTTTATTTATTGTCCTGAGGCATACAGGAAAGTGGATAGGATGTGGAATCTTATGAGTTTTTTTCCTTGTTTTAAGTTTGAATTTTCTTGTTAATACATCCTTTGTTTTCATGAAATTACTTCTGGCTATCTCTTGTCTCCTGACTTCGGCATTGCATCGGCCATTTTCTGTTATCATTTGTTCTAAGTAGACAAACTTATCTACATGTTCCACTGTGACACCATCCAGAATCACACAGTATTGAAGAGGCCCTTCGGCCCATCGCATCTGCACCGACACATGAGAAATGCCTGACCTACCCACCTAATCCCATTTACCAGCACTTGGCCCATAGCCTTGGATGTTATGACATACCAAGTGCTCATCCAGGTACTTTTTAAAGGATTTGAAGCAACCCGCCTCCACCACCCTCCCAGGCAGCGCATTCCAGACCGTCACATTCCTCACATTCCCCCTAAACCTCCTGCCCCTCACCTTGAACTTGTGTCCCACTTCAGTCCGCACTCTAGTTTCTTCTAACGTATTCCTTCTAACTACCATTGCTTTTATTTTTGGTGTTCATATCCAATCCATATTCTAAGCTTTTAGATTCTACTTGACCCATGATATTTTGTAAGGCCTTTCTGATTCAGCATGTAGTCTCTTACTATTCTGTGGAAATAATTTTTATCTAAATTATTTGCATCTAATTCTGAAATTTCTGCTGTCTTTTTCCTGTCAATTCATTGTTCCTTCTATAAACATCAGAATTTGATCACCATATACGGAGGAATAGCTTATTCAAAGAGGAGAAAAGAACGAACAAAAATGTCCCAGGCAATTTTAAGATCCTTTTCCACTCTCATTGTAAAGGGAACTTTCATTATCCTTTCTCATTTTTGGTAACACACTTTTTTGTCATGACATTAGGAAGTCCACTCCTCTTCACTAAAATAAGTTCATCTACACATGACTTTGTGTTTAAAACAGCCTTATACTTTGCAAACTTATATGGAAATTTAGGATTTCCATTTTTCTTCCCATATCTCTGTTTTTGCTAAGTCTTTTTGACTTTTGATTTTAGAAAGCTTATTGTTTTCAACCTGTGATTTGTCACTCCAGCTGTCAATCTGTTGATCAGTTGCATGTCTGGTCACTTCATTTTCTACATTACTGTAGAAGATTTCAACATTTATAAATTTTGACCTGAACCTTTTTTTCAGAGTCCATTACCCGAGTGCAGTTTTAAGAAAACTCAGACTGTTGCAAATGAAGCTGTAGAGGTTGTTCAACAGGAATAGATATTTTGTTGTGAAACTGAGACTGAATGTACTACAAAATTGATGCCTCAGGCGCCTTCATCAACACAATGAAGAACACCCATGATTTGTGAATTCCCTTGAGAAACAGAAAATTAACTGATCTAAATGCATGCTGGGAGTAAAGTAGAGACAAATTTAAGGAAGATGCATCTTGTAGAATATATGTTGAATGACTCCGGGAGATGGAATACAATTGGAATGCCTCACATCCCATTTTAAACTGAGCTATCTGCTATGTTGAGATGTTAGAGACAAGAAACTGAAAGGAAGAAAAGCCAAGTTTGATTATTTGCTTTGTTACAATTATCTGTTGCTCTACAGTTTAACTAGTTAAGTGGCTGCAAAAAAGTTTTTTTTGTTTGGAGTTTATGCACAACTGGAAATGTGCAATGTCTGAGAGAGCTCTGATATAACCGGAGGAGATTTGATTCATTCGGCATGAGTACATAGGAGCAGGAGTAGGCCACTGACTCACTTAAACTTGTCGTGCCATTGATTGAGATCTTATCTGATCTATACTTCAACTGCTCTTAGAATCGTCAAACGTTTATGACATAGAAAGAGGCCACTTGCACCGACTGAAAAATGAGCCATCTGGCCTAATCCTACTCTCTAGCATTTGGTCCGTAGCCCATCAGGTTACGGCACTTGAAGTCCTCTTATATGAAACCCGAGAATATACGATAGGTCCCCAAACAATCGGAAGGAAATAGAAGAACAAATATATAGGCAATTTGCTGAGAAATGCTGAAACCATAAGGAAATAATGGTAGGAGATTTCAACTAGCCCAATGTTAGTTGAGACAAAATCAGCGTGAAAGGTATAGAATTCTTAAAAGTGCATTAAGGAAAATGTTGTAGTTTGCCAGTTTGTCGTGAACCCCAAGATTCTGGATTTATCTTTAGGAAATGAAGCTGGACAGGTGGAAGGGGTATCAATAGGAGGACTTTATGGATGTAGTGTTCATAATTCAGTTGGATTTAGTGTGGTTCAGGAAAAGGGAAAAAAATAGACCAAGAATATAAGTTTTAAATCGGGGAAAGGCCGATTTTACTAAGTTGAGGTCTGATTTGTAAAAAATGAACAGGAAACTGCTTCTTGAAGATAAATCAGTGTCAGACCAGTTGGAGGTATTCAAGGAGATGATAGCAAGGTTTTGGAACAAATATGATCCCAGCAGGGAAAAAAGAGTGAGACTCCCAAATCTCGAGCTGTTTGGATGTCAAAGACCAAACGAAGTATGATTAGACAAAAAGGGAATCTTAATTCAGATGTCAAGAGCTCAATATTGCAGAAATTCTAGAGGAGTTTATAAAAGTACAAGGATGAAATTGAAAGGGAATATGGAAAGTAAAGGGAGGGCATGAAAAAATATTGGCAAGTGAAATCAAGGTGCTTTATAATTATATAGAGCAAGAGGGTAACTAAAGCAAGATTAAGGCTGTTAAGAGATGAAAAAGGAAACGTGTGGAGGCAGAAGACACGGCCTAGTTCTTAATGAATAGTTTTGTGTCTATTTTCACAAAGGAGGGGGATAATGCAGACATTGTGGTTGAGCAGGAGGAGTGGGAAGTATTGGATTGTGTAAATTTAGTGAGAGGAAATATTAAAGGTGGTAGCATCTTTAAAACTGGATAAATGACTGGGCATGCATAATATCTACAAAAAAAAACAAAAAAAAACAAAAAAACAAAAAAAAAAAAAAAAAAACAAAAAAAAAAAAAAAAAAAAAAAAAAAAACAAAAAAAAACAAAAAAAAAACAAAAAAAAAACAAAAAAAAACAAAAACAAAAAAACAAAAAAAAAAAGTTCTGTCGAAGGGTCATGAGGACTCGAAACGTCAACTCTTTTCTTCTCCACCGATGCTGCCAGACCTGCTGAGTTTTTCCAGGTAATTCTGTTTTTGTTATGCATAATATCCATCCCAGGTTGCTAAGAATAGCAAGGAAGGAAATAACAGATGCTCTGTACATCATTTTATAAACCCCTCTGGTTACAGGCATGGTGCTGGAGGACTGGAAGACTGCTAACATTCAGTTGCTTAAAAAGGGAGGACGGGATAGACCCATTATTATAGGCCATTAACCTCTAACCTCGGTGGTCGCAAATAATTGGAAAAAAATCTGAGGGGCAGTATAAATCATCATTTAGAAAGGCACAGGCTAATCAAGGACAGTCAGCATGAATTTGTTGAGGAAAGGTTGTGTCTGACTAACTTGTGTGTATTTTTTGTGGAACAGCAAGGAGGGTCAATGTAGTTAGTTTATATTATGCAGCCAATATAGATTTTAGCAAGGCATTTGACAAGGCCCCATGTGTCAAATAGGATCTAAAATTGGCAGGAAACAAAGGGAAATGTTTGAAATGTGTTTTTGTGAATGAAAGGCTGTTTCCAGTGGGTTCTGCTGGGCTCAGTACAAAGTTCCAAGTTGTTCATGATATATACTAATGATTTAGACTTAACCGTAGGGGGGTATGATTACAAGGATTGTGTGGTTGATGGTGAGAAGAAAGCTGTAGACTGCAGAAAGATATCAATTGATTGGCTAGGTGGGCAGAAAAGTGACAAATGGAATCCAAACCTCAGGGAACTGAGAGGTGATACATTTGGGGAGAGCAAACAAGGCAAAGGAATACGCAGGGAGTGCTGGGATTCTGAGAAGTGTGGTAGAACCGAAGGACCGGGAGTTCATGTGCACAAACCACTGAAGGTAGCAGGGTAGGTAGATGAGGTGGTTAAGAAGACAAATGAGATACTTTTCTCTATTAGCTGAGGCATAGAATAAAAGTGCAAGGAGATTATGTTGGAATTTTATAAGATTCTTGTCAGGCCACAACTAGAATACTTATGGTCCTGGTCACATCCTGCCTTACACTTGAGAGAGTACAGAGATTTATGATGAAGTTCCTAGGCATGGAGAACTTGAGCTATGAAGAAAGATTGGATAGGGTGAGGTTGGAACAGTGAAGGCTGAGAGGAGACTTGATCGAGGTGTAAAATTATGAGGAGCCTAGATAGAATGCATAAGAGAACCTTTTCCTGTTAGCAGACAGTCAATAACCAGGTGTCCATATTTAAAGTGATTGGCAGAAGGATTAGAGAGGATGTGAGGAGAATTGTTTTTATTTAGAGAATGGTGGAAGTATGGAATTCACTACCTGGTAGAGGCAGAAATCTTCCTTGTGTTTAAAAATACTTGGATATGCAGTTGATGTGCTGTAAACCTACGAGCTGCAGAACAAAAGTTGGTGGAAAGGTTTGGGAATGGAATTTCAGAGCTTAGGGGGCCTACAGCTGCCTAGAGCCTAAGCTTTGGAATTCCATCTCCAAGCTTCTCCATCTCCCCCATCTCCTTTAAGAAGCTCCTTAAAACTTACCTCTTTGATAAAACCTTTGGTCACCTGTCCTATTGTATCCTAATGTGGCTTGGTGTTAAATTTTGGTCAGCGCCACTCTGGGCTCATTTTATTATATTAAAGGTGCTATGTAAATGCAAGTTGCTATTGATATTAAAGCCTATGCAATTTTGTTGTAAGGCCATCATACTTTTTAAGGGAGTGAGCAGAATGGAAGTTCACAATATATTCCTATCAGTGAGAGCTTAATTTTGTAATAAAATCATAAGCTTGAGATATAAAATAAAAATAACCTGCAATTATATGAAACTGAAAGTAAGGGACATCACATTTCTCCTACCTTGTAGAAAATACACACCGTGCTTTAGTAATAAATCATTTTATAGCTAAAAATTGTTCATACTTGACTTGTTTCTCAGTGAAAACTGTTTCCCAATGAAATTGAGAGGAATAATAATATAACGATGTAGCAAGCTTCATGGTTTAATCCGTACCTTGGACCAAACTATGAATCTCAAGCAGTTGCAGAAAGGTGTCACTTAGATTGCATGGTGTCCAGATTTCAAATGGGTACATTGAAGGCTTATCCCTGGAATAAAGTGAGTATACAGTAGATTTTAAATTAAACTTTCCAGCAGACATTTGATTAAAAAAAATGCTGTAGTTGATTGTTGAAACTGGCAGCTGAGCAGATTACTTGAATGACTGTCTGACACTGAAAGCAGTCATTATTTGTGTCCTGCTGCTTTAAAGTGTAGGAGCTCAAATTGCTTCCACTTTGGTGTTGGAATAGAAAGTTTGATGTTTGATTAATATCTCTCTCACTTGGAATACACAGATTGCACTTGACATATGACTTAGAATTATATAGTTTTTTATCTCTGGTCTCCTTATTGACCCTTAGCTCAGACATTCAGTTAACAATCTCCAATTAATATTCATGCAGATTGTCTCTAAGTTACTCACTTGAACCTTTGTGCACACGTCTGTCGCTTCAAATTATAATACTCACTGTCTCATATACAGTATTTCTATATTCTTAACAGCAGTACTACTTCTGAGTGCTAACTTCAAAACTGTTTTTTTTCTATTTACTTGCTTGGTCTTACCGATTTAAACTCAGTCTGTTTTAGTATTGATCTCCCACTGCCTTGTTCCTTCTACCTGCGCAAGCACAGCCTATTAACACTTTGCACATGCAGTTCAAAGTGACAAAAATTGTTCTAGAAAGGAAGAACAAGATAGCATTTATGTAGCACTTTTCACTACCTCAGGATATCCCAAAGTGTTTACAGCCAATGCAGTGCTTTTTAAGTGCAAGCACTCTTGTAATGTAGGGAAGGGCAGTAACTAAATCGTGCACAGCAAGGCCCCATAAACAGCAATGAGATTTGTTTTAGTTAAATTGTTGAGGGATAAATAATGGCCAGAACCCTGAGTGACACTCCCCTACCTTTCTATGAAATAATGTTATGAGATCTTTAACTTGCACCCTAGAGGGGTGCAAGTTAAAGATACCCTTTTCTTATCCAAAGGACAGCACCTCTGATCATGCAACACTTCATCAGAATTATACTGAAATGTTAGCCTAGAATGTGTACTCAAATCTGAGAGGGGCTTGAACCCAGATGTGTAACAGCTAGCTTTATTTCATTCCTCTTTGACCAAGGCAGCAAGAGGAGATTCCTGAGCTACAGTCAGCTTAAGACTTTTGAAAATTGCATCCATAAAAAGATTGGAATTTTAATGGATCTGTGCACCATGCAGGCAATCATTTGGGTAAATAGCACTAGCTGTATATCTCAGTTATACACATTTCCCACTTCAGCGCTTCACTCTATAGCAGAGTTGCAAGATAAACATACGTGGCCAATTGCCAACCCTTGATGTCAGATATCTTGGAGAATTTTGCACCATTATTTTTAAATAATAGTTATTTTAAGGCACAAATTTGAAAGTAGAACTGCTAGATTCTACTTTTAGTCTACAGTGACTCTAGATAAAGTTTGGTTTTGTAAAGAATCTGTAGCAGTATATATTTCTAATGATGATATTAGCTATTTCGAAGTGGGTTTGACTTAATAAGGGTCATGATGTGCTGTAAATTATGAGCTGAGAGGACGATGCGATGTTCTTAGAAATGCTAGAGATAAATATTGAAAAAATAGCAATTCCCTTGGAGCTTGTGGCAGTGAGAGGAAGCCAGGCAATTTATTATAAGGAGTCTCAGCTGATTAACCAAACCTGACTAAGGACTTTTAAATGTTATGACACGCTGGCTGACAACTCTTCGAAACACAGCAAGGCTTTTACTAGAGATTTCTAATTTTGCTTGAAATAAGCTAATGTTCTATGTAAAAGGAATGATGTCATTGTGATCTTTCTTAAAATAATATGAATCAAAGGGGAGGGACAGGAAACGGCCTATGTAGCCTGTAAGAGACAATACATAAAGTGAAATATAGTAGGTTTGTAAAGATATTCAAAATTAATGAAAATTATGTCTTTGTGATTGGTATGTTCTCATTAAATAGGAAATGGTTCATTTGAATCTGGTTGCACATAAAAATCGGTTGTTCCTCACTTGTTCAACCCTCGGTTAAAAACGAATGCTCTTTCATCTAAAGAAGAAAATATCTGGACTTCATTCCCTTTTTTGAGATCTACATCATTCTGAATTCATCTGGTCAACTGCTCTTCTCTAACCCCATTAACAGCCAAAAATTGCATTTGTATAGCATTTTAACATAGCAAAATGCCCCAAGATGCTTCACTGGAGTATAATGAAGGAAACTTTGACATTGAACCTCATGAGGAAATATTGTTACAAATGATCAAAGCTTAACCAAAAAGTTGGGTTTTAAGGAGCATTTTAAGAGGAAGGAGAAGTAGCAAGGTGGAGACTTTTGGGGCAGGAATTCCAGAGCCTTAGGGCTGAAGGCACGCTGTCAATGGTGGGCAGATTAAAATTGATGATGTGCAAGATGCCAGAATTGGAGGAGTACAGAGATCTTGAAGACTTGTGGGGCTGAAGGAGGTTACAGGGAGAGGTGAGGCCATGGACAGACTTGAAAACAAGGATGACAAATTTTAAATCAAGGTGCTGCCACACCATGAGTCAATGTAGGTTAGCAAGCACAAGGATGATGGGTGAAAGGGACTCTGTGCAAGTTCAGATCTGGGTGGCAGATCTGAGCTTAGGTCTGCAGCCTGTGGAAGAAGGGCCAGCCAGGAGACCAGTAGAACAGTCAAGTGTAGAGGTAACCAAGGCATCGATGAGGGGTTCAACAGCAGATGAGCTGAGGTAGGTGGAGAATTGTACATTGATGTAAGGGGCCCCATTTTGAATCAAATTTTCACTCTTTGTTGGGAGCAGTGCCTTCTGTTTGCACACAAAGCAAAACATTCAGTCCTTTTATGGTTGTTTCTGTGACTAAGTTCTCTAGGTTTGTAATGCTTTTCTTGGTCTTTAGCCATGGTCGCATTTTATTTTACTAACACTGACTTTGAGAAGGTTTTTTTTGTACATGCAGTATCAGTCTATCGAGACCCATCCAGAGCTGCAGTGAAACATCAGGTTTTATAGTCAATGCGCTTAGTCTTGAGACCATTGCCTCCTCGCATTTTCTGGCGCTTCTGAAATCTATCCTTTTGCTTCAGATGAGAATAGCCCCTATCAGCTTATGCAGACGGACCTCTTGAAGAAGCACACCTTCATTCTTACTCCAAAAGATAAATTGCAGATGAAATTAGCTCTCCAGAAAAATTTAGAAAAGCACATTTGTGTGCCAAGGCACATTTGTGTCTGACACAAATATTCAAGATCAGGGCCAAGCCATTCAATTCAAATGCAAACACATTGTGCTTTTTGGTTGAATCTGTGATTGATTCCTTTGATCCTCTGTCCCGGCAAACTTCTCTTTTCTCTTCGCTTCGCTTCTTTTTCTCTTTTTTTTCTCTTTTTTCTCTTCTCTCTTCACTGTATAAAGTGCTTGTCCAACTGTTGCCTCCCAAATTTGTGCCTGTCTTTCCCACCATGTTTGAACCATTCCAGTCAGGCTGCCATCTCTCCCACAGTGCTGAAATGGCCAATAATCAGAGTCACAAATGGAATCATATACGAATGTTATCGTGGTAAATTCCCTCCTAGCCCTTCCCTAAAGCATGTCCTCTGTCATCCAGTGGGGTGGGAATGCCTTTACTTTATTCCATTCTAAGGTGTCCAGTCGTAGCCAGAGAATCATCGGCAATGACTTCTCTTCCTGCTACTGCACTATTATTTTGAGTCCTCCAAGGATCCATCCTTGGCTGCTCCTTGTCTCTTATCTGCATACTACATGATCCAAAAACACATCAAGATCTACATGTACTGTGACAGCACCTTGCTTTGTCTCACCGCCATATCTCTCTGATCATACTGATTTTCTGGCATCCGGTCCTGAAGGAGCAGAAATTTCCTCTAACTAAGTACTGAAAAGACCAAAGTCATTGCCTTCTGTCCCTGCCACAAATTCCATTCCCTAACCACCAGCTCCACCTCTATCCTTGGTCACTTTGAGTTACATTTAAATCTCTTTCGTCCTGGTCAATTTTAAAAATAGAGCTCAATCTATCTTGCTCGAATTAAATAATCCATTTGAAAACATCACTAATAAGTGAGAGTGAGTGTGTGGAAGTGAACCACTATATAGGTCAGTAACCTTACTCTAGGTTCAGTTCACATTGAAACTTAGTTCAGGCAGAATTGTATTTTCTACCTTTGGAGGTGGGATAATTAACAGAACCTATTCTAAACCTACATTATTTCAATGTTACGATTCACATATCCGTTTATAAAGGTTAATAAACTCCTCAGACATCTGATAGAATAAACACCACAGCAGCAGATAGGCCATCAACTTCTAAGGGTAAGGAAAATTGAGCCTGTTAGAGGTATACAAGGATGGAACCAATATTGTATTACAGTTTTGTTAGTTACCTGAGAATTCTATAGTACTTTTAATAGGTTTAATGGAGGATTTCAACTTCCATATATTTTTGAAGAAGCAGAATGTCAGAAAAGTAGCAAGACCTTTACTTGTCAAACATGGCATGAATGACTAAGGAGGTAAGTGGCAAAATAAAAGAAAAAGACTACAAGAATGCCAAAAAAAACGCATCCTGGTGAATGGGAAAGATACTAAACCAACAAAGGTTAACAAAACAAACAGTAAGAGCTACAAAAAGGGAACCTGAAAAGAAACCTAAAAGGGATGTCAAAATTGACCTCTGTTGGTAAGTCACCAGGACTGGATCACTTGCATCCGAACATACCGAGGGAAGTAAGGGTGGAAATTGCAGAGGTACTGGCTACAATCTTCCAACCCTCCTTAGATACAGGGGTGATGCCAGAGGACTGGAGAAATGCAAACACAGCAACTGCAGGCTAGCTAATTTTATCTTGATGGTGGGACTGCTTTTAGAAATGATAATCCGGGACAAAAAATAATAGTCAGTTAGACAAACTTAATTAAGGGGAGTCAATATATATTTGTCAAAGGGAAAATCCTGCTAAACTACTTTGATTGAGCTTTTTGATGGGCTAACAGAGAGGGTTGATGATTGCGAGTAATGTGGTTGATGTGGCATACGTGGACTTCCAAAAGATGTTTGATGAAGTGCCACATAATAGGCTCGTCAGCAAAGCTAAAGTTCACAGAATAAACGAGACAGTGGCAGCATGGATATAAAGTTGGCTGAGTGACAGGTAATTGAGTAGTTTTGAGTGGGTGTTTTTTGGACTGAAGGAAGGTTTATAGAGGGCCTGCAGGTTGGTACTAAGATCATTGCTTTTTTGACTTAATTTAATGACCAATACTTGAGTGCACAGGGCACAATTTCAAAATTTGCGTATGACACAAAACGTGGAAGTATTGTGAACTGTGAGGATAGTGATGAACTTCTTGGACATACACAGGGTGGTGGAATGGGCTGACACGTGGTAGATGCAGTTTAATGCAGAGAAATGTGAATTGATACAAGTTGGTGAGAGGGACAAGAGGGGGGATATAAAGTAAAAAGGAAACAATTCTAATAGGGTGCAGGAGCAGAGGGACCTGGGGGTTTATGTACACAAAGCATTGAAGATGGTGAGGCAGGTTGAGAAAGTGGTTAATAAGGCTTATGGGATCCTTGGCTTTATAAATAGAGGAATAGAGGAGAAAAGCAAGGAAATTATGACGAATCTTTATAAAACACTCAATTAGCCTCAACTAGAGTGTTGTGTGCAATTCTGGACAGCACATTTTAAGAAGATGGTAAAGGCTTTAGAGAGAGTGAAGAGAGAACTGAGAATTGTTCCAACAATAAGGGACTTAACAGTTATGTGGATAGATCGGAGAAACTGGAGTTGTTGTCCTCAGAGAAGAGAAGGCTGAGGGGAGATTTGATAATCTTTTGATGGAGGTGTTCAAAATCATGAGTCTCAAATGAGTAGTTATGGAGAAAGTGTTCCCATTGGCGGAAGAGTTAAGAACCAGAGAACACCAATTTAAGATGAATGGTAAAAGTACTAAAGGTGACATTTGGAAAAACATTTTTTTTTAAGCAGTGAGTGGGTAGGATCTGTAATGTACTGCTTGAGTGTTTGGTGGAGGCAGATTCAATTATGGTTTGAAAAGAGAATTGGATCATTATCTGAAGGAAAAGAAATCGCTGGACTACTGGGAATAAGCAAGTGAGTGGAATTAGTAAAATTTCTCTTGCAGAGAGCCATCACACAAGTGGCCTCCTTCTGTGCTATAACTATTCTGTGATGCTATAGTTTTATAGTTTTCAATTAGATCACCTCTCATTCTTCTAAACTCCAGGGAGTATAAGCCTGGCGTGCTCAATTGCTCATCTTAGGACAACCCCTTATTCCTGGAACAAATCAAGTGAACCTTTGTTGCACTCCCTCTAGGCCAAGTATGTTCTTCCTTATGTAAGGAGATCAAAACTGCACACACTACCACCAATGTCCTGTATAATTGTACTAAGGATTCCTTACTCTTATATGCCATTCCTTTTGTAACAAAAGCTAACATATCATTTGTGTTCCTAATTGTTTGCTGCACCCATGTCAATTTTCTGTGATACTTGTATCAGGGCACCCAAGCCCTTCTGAACTCAAATGCTTCCAGTCTCTCACCATTCAAAAATATTCTGCTATTTTTATTTTGCCTTCCAAAGTGGATAATTTTACACTTTGCCATGTTGTTTTCCAACTGCCATGCCCTTGCCCACTCGTCCAACCTATCTATATCCCTTTGCAGCCTTTGAGGAGGTTGCTGATGCTTAACTATGAGTTTCCAAAGTTCTCTTAATTTGGGAACCATTCCTTTAGTTGAAGAATTGTGTATGTCACTCCACTTTAAGAAGTTGGGAGGGAATTGAGACCACTTTGCCCAACATGTGTTGTAGGGAAATTAATTAAGCTATAACTAAGGATAGAGTGACTGAACACCTTGAAAATTTTCAGCTGATCAGAGATGGCTAGCATGGATTTGTGAAGAACAGGTCATATCTGATGAACCTGACTGAATTTTTTTGAAGAAGTAACTGAAGTAGTCGATGGGGATATCTATGGATTTCCAGAAGGCATTTCAGAGAGACCATCTTAAGAGACTGTTAGCGAAAGTTTAAGCTCGTGGAATTGTCGGAAGATTATTGGCCAGGTTCAGAAATTGGCTGAGCAGCAGGAGACAGGGAATAGGGAATATGGGGGGAGCAGCTACTCTGATTGGCAGGATATGACTAGCAGTGTCAAACAGGGACCTGTGATGGGCTCACAACTGTTCACTGTAACTATTAGCAGTTTAGATGAAAGGATGGAGAGCCATGTATTCAAATTTGCTGAAGAGACAACAATAGGTGACGTTGTACGTGTAGATGGAAGCATAACATGGCAGAGAGATTAAGTGGGCAAAAATGTGGCAAATAGGCTTAATTCAAATGTAGCTCAATATAGGCAAATGTGAGGTCATCCAATCTGGGCTTAATAAAGATAGACCTGAGTATTTTCTAAATGATGAACAGCTAGGAGCAGTGGCAGTCCAAAGACACTTAGACACTATATGCATAGATCATTAAAATGTCTTGGATAATGCAAAAAATTATCAAAAGTGATAACGGCATGTTGGCTTTTGTTTCTAGAGGAATAAAATACAAGGATTAGAAGTTGAGCTACAGGTATGCAAAACCCTGATTAGATCGTTTGTGGAGTATTGTGTTTAATTCTGGCCACCATACATTAGGAGGGATTTATTGGTCTTGGAGGAAGTGCAGAGTAGATTTACTAGAATAATACCTGAACTCCAGGGTCAAATTAGGCCCAAATAGGATTGTATTCCCTGGAATTTAGAAAACTCAGGGGTAATTTGCTTAAAGTTTTCAAGATATTAAGGGGAACTGACAGGGTAGATAGAGAGAAACAATCTCTACTGGTTGGGGAATCTTAGGTTTAGGAGATGTAGCCTAAAAATTAGAGTGATGCATTTTAGGAATTAAATTAAGAAACACTCTTCTGGAAATGGCAGTTGGTGCTGGGTTAATTGTTATTTTTAAGTCTGAGATTGACAGGTTTTCTTTAACCAGGGGTATTAAAGGATATAGGGAAAAGGTGAGTAAATGGAGTTAAGTCGTAGAGCAGCATGGTCTCACTGGCTGCGGAACATGCTTACGAGCGAATGGCCTACGCCTGTTCCTAACCTCATAAAAATGTGAAATAATTTGCAAAAAAATCTTTAAATTAATCCATTTCCTCTTGGAAATGTATCCACTGAGTTTGACCTGGGAGAGCCACCCTCTTTCATAAGCATATGGTATTTGTCTCCTTTCCTGGCTATGTGTCTCTAAATTTTAGATTTACTTCACTTTTATGTTCTGTGCCCCATCCCAGTAGGAACTGGGCTGAGACTGCCAAGAATAATTTTAGCTAGGAACTTCCAGCCATCAGCCAAAAGAGATTTTTATTCTGTTAGCTTGGGCAGAATTATCACAGCTCTTACTACTTAACACCACTTTTTTAAAATCACAAAAGCAAAAAGTAATTATCAAGTGACAGTTGTTACCTTAGGCGATAAAGAAACAGAAATTACTTTTTACTGAAAAATAAATTAAACATAAAGGATTGGTTCACTAGGTATTTTGTGGCTCTTGCTGTTCAACGATTAAATTCATTTTTTTCTTCTGTTTTAAGGTAAAGAGGCTTAAGGAGAAAGCAGCAAGAAAGGGAACCAGAAAGAAAGATGTAAGTATTTTGCTTTTGTACATTAATCAATATTCCTATAAGTTGAAAGTATATCATTCAACTATAGCACACTGTAACAACAGAAAAGTAGCTTAGATACAAGTCTGCTAATAACTTGATACAGATAGTTCATCTTTGCATTCAAACTAGAACTGATATGAAATTGAATTGTCAACACTGACTTATTACTAAGGTTCTAAATGTATGCAGTGGGCTGATTGAGCAATTACTGTTTTTCCTTAAAAAAAAGCCTTAAAATTATTTTTATTTTGTAATTAATGTCTCCAAGCCAATTCACAGCTTTGATTTTCAGGAATTAAAACAATGAAATATAGGTTTCCAGTAGTAACTTCAATCATAAGAGTGTCTTCGAGTTTCAGCTGCCTTAATCAACTTCATGATGAATACATTAACAAACAGTTCACCAATAACATTTTAATATGTGATCACTGCTTAGAAGTAATTTAATAGTATTTATCTTTTTCTGAGTTATTATGGTACATCCTTTACTCATTGAATACAAATCCTGTTTTAGTGTTTTGCTTTTTAATTTTCAGCCTATAGCAGCCTCGAAATGATGGTTGGTACAGAGTCCTGTTGAAATAAGTATCTGATATGAATAGATTACTGTCAGTGAGAATTGTAAATGCATCACACAGGGGTTGTTGGCAAACAACAGAATAAGGTATTTTTCTGTAGGCGTGAACATTTACTTAAAGTTTTATCCACTTTTACTGAGCATATGATGAGATGCTTGTGCACAAAAATTTTGTAGAGTTAAAGACAAGGTACCAGCAAGTTTCCTTTCCCTTCTCTTCCCCATACAATGCATTAGGATGTTTTGACTTTTAAACATTTCTGAATCATTAGTGGGATGGGTGGGAAGGGCAATGCCTATGGGTACATTATACTGCCAATGTACATCCAAATCAGCATGATTTGTCACTTGAAGGGAAGTTTGGAGGTGTGCGTTATGCATCCGAATATGTGGATAGATGTACTTGTGGCATGTTGATTGGTGAGAAACAGTTCACGTCAGCTAGTTCCTTCAGCACATGATGCCAGCCCAGCAGTGCCTTTCAGGGCTTGGCCAGTGGTGGTAATACTACAAGACCACTCCTGGTGGTGGACATTGAAGTTGTTGCCTCCCCTACCCTGCCACGCAACCCCCTGTCCCCATGCTACGAGAACCTCCTCCAATTGATGATCCATGTGGAGGAGACCTGATTCATCAGTGGAAGGGTGGTAGGTACTAATCAGCAGGAGTTCTTAGCCTGGTTTGACCTGGATTCACAGACTACATCACTTTGGACGCAGTGTCCTAATCTTTAGAGAACCTATCCTGCTTATAGGACAGAACACCCACTGGAGGTAATTGATGCATGTATTGAACAGTCTGTTTACGAATGTAGATAGGTCAACAATAATAGAAAACAACTGTTTGCAAATACCTGCTTTAATACTAGTCAACTATTTGAATTTACATGTGCATTGGCTTGTAGACTAATATTGAGGTGTGCATCTATGTCAGCTCATATATTTTACAGAATGCAGTAAATTAGTCATCCTGTACAGGGCAGTATTTCAGACAGCTTTCAATTGAACGTTTTAAGTTTTGCCCTAATATATATTTTTATTATTCTGTGTATTTTTATTTCATTGTGTTTTCATAATCCCAGTGAAGATCAGAATCTCTGGAGTAAGCTTATACTTGATGTCAAATTTGTGTGCAGCTTGCTTTGCAAGTTGCATTAGTTAAGCTTGTATCAGAATAAAGTCATGTGTCCTTTTTAAGCAATGCAAGTATGTTTTCATGTACACAGTCATCAAGGTGAGTAAAAATTCTTTGCTGTAAATTAACAAAAAATTGAACTCTCAGTAGCATATGAAAAAGTATTGAATTAATTAATTCTTATTGTGTGTATTTAATGAACCATGCAGTTCTAAGGTGAAAGAAGATATTTAACAAAACGCAGCAAGAATGAGAACACTGTTTACATATTACAGAATGAGAATTGAGCTTTGTGTATTGCATTGCTTGAATGTGATTGTGTAGCTTAAGAAAACAATTAAGGGTACAAAAAGCACAAAACTGCACACGCAATCAAGAATGATTCTGAGCTAGTCAGGCAGTATCTGTGGAGAGAAGAGATAAGGTGATGTTTAGGGTAGGGATTCTTCAAAACTGATGCACATATTTGGGATGCATGAAATAAATTCAATCTTTTGCTTATGTCTTATATAACTTTCATTACCCAAGGGTAAGTTTTTCTTAGTTTTTTTTAAATTGGCAGTGAGATGTTGATAGCTGGAACAAAAATCTATAGTAATCTGTAAATCGCCACAGTATTTACTAGTATTCATAAAACCTACTTTTGTTTGAGATCTCAAAAGTAAGATTTTGGAAATATTTAGTTAGCTAAATATGAACCAGGGAAAATGGCACTTAACAGTGGTGCCAGTAAGTTTTTGTACGGAGACAGCAGCAAGTTACTTTACATCTGGAAGAGTTCCATCGAACACCTACAGTGAGTCATCCTGGAACCATATTCATTGACTTGCAGTTTAAAAGGAAGGAAAGTTTTGCTGCTGTGAACTTATTTGAGCATTTTACCTATGACAGATTGTCTTGCTTTCTCAAAAAGCAGTGGAAAACTACACACCTCCAGGCATAACATCCTGGTCAACTACAGAGAAACCTCTTTTGGGAGTACAAGTGGTAATGCTGGGATGGGTAGGCAAGTGAATTCTTACATTTTAGAACCCTGGTCAAAGTTTCAGATTCCATTCTCGTAACTTTTAATGGTGTTAAACCCACTGTGCTGAAAAATGCAGAATATAGTATCAGACAAGGTTAATTATATTTGTGTACAGTGACAGCTGTTTGATTAAATTAATCATGAATTTTATATTATGTTGCACAAACATCATGATTTTGAGCCAACTTGCTACCTTTTGCTGCTATTACAGCTTCTGATAACCTTGATGCGCTATCTACCTATGAATCAAACTTAATGATGAAAGCTGCATTCAATTTGGACTGTGCTCTCGAGCAAGACTGCAGCACAGGGTTTAAGTATGGACGCCAGCCTCTTAGAAACAAATTTTAGCATCCTATGCTGTTAGTTCCTTGGGAAGACATTTTGCTTTATAAAAATTAAAATCTGTGTCTGTCAACCATTTATTGGCGCTGATTCTTGTCTGCTAAAATCACACTGAAGGCTTCTTCTTCCTGTGTTAGGCAGGCATAGATGCCCGCTCACCTTAGTTAGACACCCCGTCATTCTCCAGTTAGCCTGTTCTCATTTTACTTCCTCTTCCACTTCCCTCCATTAGCCATTCTGCTCTGGTGGTGGTAATGATAGTAGAGATGGGGGAGTGGGATGGTGTGCATGATTAAGGAGATTCTTGTAGGAGAAGGAGGTGGTGAAGGGGCGGAGGTAACCTATAACTTCGATCTTCCCAATATTTGACTGGAGGAAATTGCAGCACATCAGAGACTGGTTTATGGACAGTCTGACAGCAGAGAGTGGAGGAGAGGGCAAGAGACCAGTTGACAAGAAAAAGCTGAGTTTAATTGTAAATGCAAACAGCATATTTGTAGAAGCTGACCCCATGTCTGATGTTGCCAGTTTTGGTGATGAAGATTAGTGGACCAAGGATAAATCCTTTGGTGACTCCCAAATAATGGTGCATTGGACAACTGGAAGAGATGGGAAGCATGTCTATGCAGATGAAAAGTTTCTGTCTGCCTAAACTCCAATTAATTTCATGCAATTTTGTCATCAGATCTATTCATTTTACAACTGAAATAATTTTTCAGTTATTCTGTCATCAATATCCATTTTATCCATTGGGTAAATAATAATTCAGCTATACTGTAAATTCAAATTAGAGTCCTGTAGGGATATACAAGAAGTTATCGAGACTTTGAAAGTAAACATGCTCTTTCTTATTTCACAGGAACCTGGGTTGCAATTAACCCAAGCAGTTGATGAAAACCTTTTCTCTCGAAAGTTTTAAGTGTTGCTATCTAAATTACTTTGGGCACTTTCATCCCAGATCATTCAAGATTGAGGCAATTTTTATTTATTCTTAGATTATTCTTAGACTGTGAATGAAGTCATAGTTCATGGTTCTGTAAATTTCTTTGTTCTGTTTCGGAAGTGCACAGTCTTTCTAAAAAGGTATAAGATAGAAAATGTGTATTTTGAAAAATACAGAGCAGTACCATAAAGTTAACAAAAACATTTTATTGCTCTATAATCATGCAAGTGGATCTCTTGTAATGTTGCACGTGGTTAGGTTGGAGAGAACACTGACAACTTCAGCTGTATTTTCCTGTGGGGTTTGCAAGGACCTGAATAGTTCCTTGCCTCATACCCTGCACCATTGTTTGAGCTCCTCCCATTGCATCTCATAGCCCTTGGCCTTCCCATTATTCCCTCCACTGCTGCTACTCTTATTCATGTTGTTACCCCTACTCATTCGCATCACTACCACTACCTGCTTCCTCCTGAACTACCACTTAACCCTATATCTTCACCCTCCCTGCTTTGTTGTCACTTAGTTCACCCTTAAACCTCCATTCAACCGACTTTCTATTTTGAGCCAAGAGGCTAGAGGCCTCTCACCCTCCATGTTTTTTGCCATCTGTCCCTCCTCACCCTGTTCTTCAGTTTCCCTCTTTTGTTTGGGTTCAAAATTCAATCCACTTTTTTTAAAAAATGCAATCAATTTAGGATCAATTTCTGGCTCACTTTCTGTCCTTATCAATTACAATATTTGCCATTCTCTCAGCAAAACAGATGGCATAATTAGTGGTTTTGAAGGTACTTTTAACTTTTATCACCAGACCAAAAAAGGACGTTAGCAAATTGCCAGCCCATTGTGCACCTCGCCTGATTTTTTTTTTAAAAAAAAGAAAATCAAACCAGGTATAATATGAGCTGATGATTACTTTTGTCTGATGCCCAGTGATGAAAGTTGCAATTATCGTTTTTCTGTTTGTATCGTTCAATTTGTAAGATTTTTTGAAATAAGTAGCTGAAATGATAATGAGGAAGGACACAGTCACTCAGCTTAATGTTTTGTGAAGTGCTCAAAACAAAAGCAATAACAGAACATAAACTATTCAGAGTGTGTCATCAGCCTACTCAAACCTCATATGCAACGTATTTCCTTTCCTGGAATGTGCCTTTGTCGTCCAATTTTGTATCCATCTCTGACCAAAGCTTGTTCACATTCCTTTAGTCTAGCTTCTGTCTCCGCTTCCCTACATTGAGTCAAAGCCAAAAGTTACATTGTATAAGCATGGTTCATTGTCTCTCTCTCCAGCTTCTCCATAAATTTTCAGTTAACCATGCTATTGTCTTCGATGATCTAGCTCTATGGAACCTTATTCCAGCCTCACTTAAACCAGTGCAAACGTTTCTCTTCCCTTGCTGGCAAGGTCAACTAAGTATGCCACTCCTATTCTTTGTTACTCAGCAACAATATCCATAAACATTGAGTCAGCTTTCGTATACCTTCCAGCTTTGTCAGCTTTGTTGGCCAGTTAGCACTCTCTCCTCTGAGTCAGAAGATTGTGGATTCAAGTCCCACTCCAGGACTTGAGCATAAAAATCTAGACTGGCACTCCTTGTGCAGTGTTGAGGAAGTGCCGCACTTTTGGAGGTGCTTTCGGGTGGACATAATAGATCCCATGGCACTATTTTGAAGAAGAACAGACAAGTAATCTCTAGTGGCCTGGCCAACATTCTCTTAATCAACATTGTAAAAGTAGACTATCTGATCATTATAGTGTTGCTGTTTGTGGGGCTTGCTGTGTGCAAATTGGCTGCTGTGTTTTCTATATTGCAACAGTGACTGCACTACAAAAATATTTCATTGTCTGTTAATCGCTTGAGATGTCTTGTGATCATGAAAGGTGCTATATAAATGTTCTCCACCATCACCTATGACTCGACTTTGTCTGACATTAAGGGCTGAATCTCCTAAGGAGTGGCAATCACCATCAGATTGCCACTCTGCTCCTATTTTTTTGCACTAAGATGGACCTCTGCACTTCTGGCAAGGACTCCTGAACTAGGTCTCTTCAGAAATGTGGAGCATATCTGTTTCTCAGAACCCTTCCTCATTGTGCAGGATAGTTGGGGGACAGATAAGCCATACCCCCATTTTATGGCGCCAGCTGCCATTTTTTGGTAAGTCTTCATTCACTAATACACTTAAAAGCTTTGGGACCTTTAAGTAGCTTTTCACTGTGTTAGTGAGTGAGTGTGGGTGAGGTAAATGGGTAGGGTGGCAAGGTCGAGTTGGGGAGGGAGTTGGAGGATCAGGTGGCGAAGTTGAAGGGGTGGGGGTCAGTGGGGATTCAGGAGTGTGGAGGGGCAATGAGTTGTATAGTTATCCAGGAGTTACACAATTTTTTTTCTAGCTAACATTTCCTGGGTAACTAACCAGGTAGGTAAGTTGGAACCCTCCAAAGTCTCCAACTCTAACTCAGAATTGGAGATGTTTTTAGAGGGTCCCAGGGAGCTGGAGAATTTCCCATTGGAAGTTGAAATTTCCCAGAAAATTCTTGCGGTGTCCTTGCATTGGGAATTCCAAAGTGTCCTGTAGCGCATCTTCCCGGGTATTTCTGGTTTCCGATTATCGGAAGATCTAGGCCTAAGTTACAAACGAATCATGACTTCTTGCAACTCAATGTTGACAAAATTAGAGCTGTTTTAATTTCTCTGAATCTCCCTGTCCTGTTTCCTGATCCAACCCTATCCTGGATGCCCACAAAAGTTTAAACATAGCTTGGATGACCTGTTTAACTCTCAGGGCAGCATTTTCCTGTCGGCGAGTGGGGGGTGGGGCCCACTTGCCAACACATAAAATGACGCACGGTGATGTTGGGTGGGCGTCCTGATGTCACTGCGCGTCATTTAGATTTTCAGTTTGGTGGACACGCAGCCGACTCGTGTGCCCGCCGAACTGTCAAAAGCCTATTAAGGCCTGTTTAAAAACCATTTAAAACAACTAAATGAGCTGTCCGTCCAACCTTAAGGTTGGCGGGCAGGCGAAGAGCTCAGGCGGCCTTCGCATATTTAATGGAACCTCATCCATGGGCGGGATGAGGTTTCATGAAATGTTCAAAAAAATTTTTCCAAAATTTCATTGACGAGTCCCAGCTCATGTGATACTGTCATATGAGGGGACATGTTTCAAAAGTTTAAAAATCCTTTATTAAAAAGTTTAACACTGAAACAAATCTCCCTGCCTCAGGGAGATCTCTGCGCACTTTTACGCAAAAGAGCACAGGAACCACTCAGGGCCCCCCCCCTCCCCCACCTGCTGCACAGGGAGCGCTCAGCCCTTCTGGGCATGCCTCACGATGGGCGTGCCTTAATTGGCACGCCCACGTAAAATGGCAATGCCATTCGGGTTCGCACCCGCCCCCACACAACTCTCCCGACAGGGGGAAATTTCTGGCCTCAGTTTCAAACTCTACATCAACACTGGGTGTCTGCTTCTAACTGTGAAACATCACCTGTTTTCAGTTCTACCTTACAACCGCTGCCACTGAAACTCTTATCCATGCTTATCGCTTCAGGATGCCCTTTTCAAGTGTCCTCCTTGCTAAACTCCCAAGCTACATCAACCCCAACTGCCCATACCTTACCCAACTCAAATCACCTCCTTCATGTTGACCTCCATTGACTCCCTGCCTTTCAGCACATTGAGAATGAAATTCTCATCTCAAGTCCCAAATGGCCATGTTTCACCTCCAACTTTGCAAAGTTTTCCAGCCTTGCATCCCTGTCAGCACCCCCTGTTCTTCAAACTTGTTTACAGTACATTTCTCCATTCTTCAACTATTGGCAGTAGCATCTTTGGCCATCTGGTCTCCTTGCTCTGGAACTTGCTTCAAAACCTTTTCATCTTAAAACATCTCAAAAGTTTCTTGCAATATATCTATTTGAAACCACCTGACTGTAACCAACCACCTTGGAATGTTTTGCTATAAACACAATATAAATGAGATATTGAAAACATATTGTTTAAGACAATATACAAATGCAAATATTTTCTGGGAAAGTTGGGAAAATTAAATAGGGAGAGCGTTGCAGCCTGTGATTTTTACCAGAGTAAACAGATGTGGTTCTGGACAATTTGGCAACACTCCAACTAACTCTTTGTTGAAAATAGCGAGCAAATTTAAAGTTTCTTTTTATGTTTTCACTGAAATTCTGAAAAAGGCAGAACTAATGTTACACTTACATCAGGAGTTATTCCTGATATTTGATGAGGTATGGATATTAATTCTGCAGGGATATGAATAAAGAGTGCATCGTCATGCTGTATTACATATGGACATACGAACATATGAATTAGGAGTAGGAGTAGGCCACTTGGCCCTTCGAGCCTGCTCCACCATTCAATAAGATCTGAATGTATCCTCAACCCCACATTCCTGCCTGCTGCCGATAGCCTTTCAGACCCTTGTTCATCAAGAATACATCTAGCTCTGCCTTAAAAATATTCAAAGACTTTGCTTCTGTTACCTTTTGAGGAAGAGTTCCAAAGACTCACGACCCTCTGAGAGAAAAAATCTCGCCTCATCTGTCTTAAATGAGTGACCCCTTATTTTTAAACAGTGACCCCTAGTTCTTGATTCTCCCACAAGAGGAAACATCCTCTCCACACCCATCCTGTCAAGATCTCTCAGGATCTTAAAGGTTAAAATCAAGTTGCCTCTTACTCTTCTAAATTCCAGTTGAAAACAAGCCTAACCTATCTAACGTTTCCTCATAAGACAATCCGCCCATTCTTGGTATTAGTCTAGAAAACATACTCTGAACTGCTGACACAGTTACATCTTTCCTCAAATAAGGAGACCAATACTGTACACAGTGCTCCAGATGTGGTCTTACCTTTGCCCTGTTTAACTAAAGCATAACCTCCCTGCTTTTGTAATCAATTCTCCTTGCAATAAACAGTAACATTCTATTAGCTTTCCAAATTACTTGCTGTACCTGCATACTAGCCTTTTGTGATTCGTGCACTGAGATACCCAGATCCCTCTGAATCTCAGAGCTCTGCGATCTCTCACCATTTTAGTAATCTGCTTCTCCTTTATTCTTCCTGCCAAAGTGGACAATTTCACATCTGCCCACGTTATACTCCATTTGCCAGATGTTTGCTTATCCACTCAACCTATATCCCTTTGTAGCCTCCTTGTGTCCTCTTCACAAATTACTTTACTACCAATTGTTGTGTCGTCAGCAAATTTAGCAAGCATACTTTTGATCCCTGTGTAGTGAAAATCTTCGCTCAATGCTAGTGCCAAAATTGCAGTGAAGTGGTGACGGCATTGATAAACTGAATATAAAATTTGGCAATTTAAAAATCTTGTAATTCAGTATAGTTAGTAATTTAGTAAATCAGCCCAATCATTTTGATTCCAGTTGTCATCTTGTTGTCCGTTTTTGTTGACTTTAAATTATATCAGAAGAATATTCTCTAGATTTTTGAAAATTGAGACGTAATCTCCTTGAAACATACAAGGTTCCGATTGGACTTCACAGGGTAGATATTGAGAGATTGTTTCTCCAGGCTGGGGATCCAGTCAAAGTCTCAGGATAAGGGGCTGATCACTTAACACTGAGATGATAAATTTCTTCACTCAGAGGGCTGTGATGGAATTGTCTAGCCCAGAGAGTTGTGGGTGCTCCATCGTTAAGTATATTTAAGGCTGAGACGGACAGAATTTTGGACTCTCAGAATCAAGGAATATAGGATAGTGGGCAGGAAAGTGGAGTTGAGGCAGAGGATTAGCCATGATCGTGTTGGATGGCAGAGCAGGTCCGAGGGGATGTATAGGAGGAAATTTTGTGTTTTGGAGAAAAAACACATTATTTGGTAAACATTGAAACAAAACAAGAGCGATTAGGAAATTAGAAGAATTTCAAAAGTAAATTGGATGGGCATTTAAGAGAAATAAACCTGTAGGTTACAGGGTTAGAGCAGAGTAATGGGAATGATTGGATTGCTCTGAGAGAGCTGGCATTCATTCAATGAGCCAAATGACCTTTTTATGTTGTTCCTATTTCTTGTAAGAATAGATTTGAAGAAATTACTTAGCCTGGCCATGTGAGGGAGCTGAATTAATATCAGTTGAAATAACCATTAATTCAAAGTGCTTCAGCAGTCTTTTTTATTTCAGTGCAATATGTTAGAGGGGTACTATTTTAGTGAACAAGCACCTAACCAACATTTTGTTGCTGGAAAGGCCAGCAGGTTGCCTTTCCTGTTGGTGTAATATTTTTAATGAGTGATGCAATGGCATGCTTTAATTTGATTTGTTTTTGCACGGAGTGCATGTAAATAGATGAGAAATTACTTTTTTCTAATGAAGTGTACGCCTCTTTAATTGGCTCTTTCAAGATTAGCTCTCTGCCAATTTTCCTGATAAATGTCATCATCAACCCCAAAGATGTAAACAAGATAGTAAATCTTTTTAATCATGTGACTTCAAAAAGGAGACTTGTAACAAAACAACCTGTCAACCATTCTGCAGACTTCATAAGAATATGCTGTTCTCTAGTGGGCAAGTTCGGCAGTGCATTAGTGCTTTATTGTGTGCTGAACATTAAAACCTACTTGGGTCAGGAATGTTAAAAACTGAGTGACTGCAACACGCTTTGATGATGGATATGTGTTAATTTAAAGTCCATTCTCTAAGAAAACAAGAATTTGCCATTTATATAGTGTCTTTAACATAAAACATTCCGCAATGCTTTACAGGAATGCAATCAGACAAACATTCATTTATTTATTTTTTATTTCTTTAGCCTGTGCATAGTCACAGAGCCAAATAATAGCCCTTTCATAGTTAGATGTTACCGTCCCTCACATCACCCCATATGGTTAAACCCACCACGCTGAGTAACAGCTGAGGACCTATGATAGGAGGTTTGGAAATGCTGTTAAGTTGACATTTTCCAGAGTGCACATCAAGCAAGGCCATGACCTGTCTTCCAGTGCTCACTGTTGGCTGTGTAAGCAGTGCTCAATATCTAGGTCAGAAAATCATTGCAGTTCACAATAACCTGTGATAACTGAAACATAACAACCTGAATGAAAGGAAGTGAAGATTTTTTAATTAAAAATTCACTGCTGCATGGAAGGTCTGAGACTAGAAAATGGATTGATGTAAGGGTCTTAAGCAGGTAGGATTTGTTTTCTTTCGAGTAAAAGTGAAGACAATTAAACTGATTCACCCAGACGTGACATAAGTTAGTCTGGAAAGCTTTATTCAAAATGGCTGTTTGTGTTCTGTGCTGTTTCCATTTTTGTTTTTTTTTTATTTTGGTGATAGTAAATTTTATCAGAAGTACAATACCATTGGCCACAAGTACAATCTTATAGTGATATTGACTGAAGACCATAGTAACCACAGTCAGGTTGGGTTAGGGTTACCAACAGTTGCATAAACTAGCTTGTGTTCCCTGGAGTGGAGATAATTAGGGGGTGAACCAACTGAGTTGTTTAAGATGGCTGATAGGGTAGATAAAGATAAACTATTTCCACTGGTGAGAGCAGTCCAGAATACGGGGGCATAACCTTAAAATTAGGACTAAGCTATGCAAGGGCCATGTCAGGAAGCACTTCTTCAAACAAAATGTATTGGAAATTTGTGAAAGATCCTATATGAATGGAAGTTGCAATTATGGTATCACTTGTTATAATGTCACCAATAAATAAGTTTGTGAATCACTTTGCTTTACTTTCTAAGAGGATAACAGGAGAACTAAATAAGATTAGGATTTCAGAATCACCTTTGTTACTATAACAATTAACCATTTTGAAATTTGTAGTAAGAAACAAAGGTTTAACAAAGCCATACTTCTATTAAAAGACGTATCTGATCTGAATTTAGATATGTCATTCAACATTGTCCAACTTGTGTTTAGCAAGTAATGCCAAACCAATGAACCCCAAGTTAACCAAGAAATTTTTAATTACTGTTTAGAATTGATTTTCTGCGTTGATCATGGGCAAATTTTTTTTTCTAAAAACGGAATTGACGAGGGAAGTGAATGTACTACTGCCAAGTTTGTGGATGACACAAAAATAGGTGGGAAGGCAAGTGGTGAGGGTGACACAAAGAGTCTGCAGAGAGATATAGACAGGTTAAGTGAGTGGGCAAAAATTTGGCAAATGGAATATAATGTAGGAAAATATGAGGTTATGCACTTTGGCAGGAAGAATAGAGGAGCTGAATATTATTTAAATGGAAAAAGACTGCAGGACGCTGCAGCTAAGAGATTTGGGAGTCCCCATGCATGAATGCCAAAAAGCTAACATACAAGTTTAGCAGGTAATAGAGAAGGCAAATAGAATGTTGACCTTCATTTCAAAGGGAATGGAGTATAAAAATAGGGAAGTCTTGTTAAAGCACTGGCACTGGATAGACCACACCTAGAATATTGTGAACAGTTTTGGTTCCCTTATCTAAGGAAAGATGTACTGGCTTTGGAGGCAGTCCAAAGAAGATTCACTAAGTTGATCCTGGGTGTGGAGGGACTTTCTTATGGGGAGAGGTTGAGTAAGTTGGGCTTGTACTCATTGGAGTTTAGAAGAATGAGAGGCAACCCATTGAAACATATAAGATTCTTAGGGGGCTTGACAGGGTGGATGCTGAGAGGCTGTTTCCCCTTGTGGGAGAGTCTAGGACCACAGGGCATAATCTCAGAGTAAGGGGTCGCCTATTTAAAACAGATGAGGAGGAAGTTCTTCCCTGACGGTTGTTAATCTGTGGAATTCTTTACCGCAGAGGGCTGTAGAGGCTAGGTTGTTAAGCATAATCAAGGCTGAGATAGACAGATTTTTAATCAGTAAGGGAATCAAGGGTTATGAGGAAAAGGCAGGAAAGTGGATTTGAGGATTATCAGATCAGCCATGATCTCATTGAATGGCGGAGCAGACTCGATGGGCCGAATGGCCTACTTCTGCACCCACGTCTTATGGTCTTATGGAGTAGGCCTTAGCAGCTAGTGTCTCTGGACTTAATCATAAATTGAAATTTAATGCAGCACTCCCTCAATATCTGGAGCCGCCCCTTAGATGAAACGTGAAACTAAGGCTCCATCTATACCCTTAGGTGGATGTAAAAGATCCCATTGTGTTATTTGAACAATAGTAAGGGAGTTCTCATGGTGTCCTGGCTAATTATTTTCCCTCAACCAGCATCGCTAAAACAGTTATTCCAGGCATTCATCTCATTTGTTTGTTTGACATGGTCATGTGCAAATTGGCTGCCATGTTTCCCCACATTACAACAGTGACTAAACTTCAAAAATCCTTCACAAACTATGAAGTGCACTCAAATTATTTCTTTTTAGACTTATCTGGAGAACCCATGGCTTGACCAGCTCCAAGCCTTGAATTCCGTTCAACACTTCAGTTAGAGCTTGAATTTTGAATGTTGTGTTCAACTTCGACATGGAAGCAGTCCAAGTCCAAATGCAGCAAGACCTGGACAATATCCAGGCTTGGGTTGACAAGTGGCAGGTAACATTCGCGCCACCCAAGTGTCAGGCAATGACTATCTCCAACAAGAGAGAATCCAACCATTGCCCCTTGATGTTCAATGGCATTAACATCACTGAATCCCCCACTATCAACATCCTGCGGGTTACCGTTGACCAGAAACTGAACTGGACTAGCCATATAAATACTGTGGCTACAAGAGCAGGTCAGGGGCTAGGAATCGTGCGACGAGTAACTCACCTCCTGACTCCCCAAAGCCTGTCCACCATCGACGAGGCACAAGTGTGTTGGAATATACCCCACTTGCTGGATGAGTGCAGCTCCCACAACACTCGAGAAGCTTGACACTGTCCAGGACAAAGCAGCCCGCTTGATTGGCACCACATCCACAAACGTTCACTCTCTCCACCACTGACGCAGAGTAGCAGCAGTGTGTACCATCTATAAGATGCACTGTAAGAATTCACCAAGGCTCCTCCGACAGCACCTTCCAAACCCACGACCACTAACACCTGGAAGGAAAAGGGCAGCAGATAGATGGGAACACCATTGCCTGGAAGGTCCCCTGCAAGCCACTCACCATCCTGACTTGGAAATGTATCACTGTTCCTTCACTGTCACTGGGTCAAAACCTGGAACTCCCTTCCTAGCAGCACTGTGGGTGTACCTACACCACATGGACTGCAGCAGTTCAAGAAGGCAGCTCACCACCACCTTCTCAAGGGCAACTTGGGATGGGCAATAAATGCTGGCCCAGCCAGTGAAGCCCACATCCCATGAATGAATTAAAAAAAAACTTGTTAAACTTTCAAGTACCCTTTGTGTGGAGTTATTTCAGCTAAATTATTAATTTTTGTTGTGCAAGTATAATATTGCTTGCCTCATGTGAGCCTCAGATATGAATTCTTTAAGCTAACTCATCATGCTTAGCCATATAGTTAGCAAAAACCAAGGCAGAAAACAATTTTTGGAACGCTACTTTCACACAGTTACCCCTGTTCTGAGGTACTCTCACTTGCTTTGGTGCTCCATACCAATACCCTCCAGTGCTGCCACCACCTTTGACACTCCTCTCCCCCTTCAGTGCTCACTGATCCCAGTACTTGCCTGTAATGTTTGCATAGCCAAGCACTGATTGAAACCCTAACTTGCAGGCATTTTTGAAGTAGTCACTTGTTATAGCAAAAGCTTCAGTCGTCAGCTGGCAGGGACCAAATGCTGCTGGTTTGTCCCCTGGTGCGCTAAAAATCTGAAGAGATGTGGGTCTGTTGGTAGGAAAGCTGGAGTCTGGGGTGTGGTGGGAAGTCCTGTGACAGAACTGAAACAGCAAAAATATGGCTGTGAGGGCTGGAGTGGGTGAATATCAGCACACTGGAAACAAAGCAGGAGAAAAGATTATGGTGCATTCGAGGGCCTAATTCAGTAGTGAGAGTAGAGTGTGGAAGACTTTGATGAGTGCTACATGTTATTAGGATAGATGAACCATGATGTCTGACTTGACAGGAGAAATTTCAAAATTGTACAACTGCAGTTTTACAAAGATTAAAATAAATTGTGCTACTTTCAAGTCCACAGGCAGCAGCTCATGAGGAAAAAGCTGTTGTGGGCAACACTTTCTCTCTAGCCCCACCTAGTGATACAGATGGGCCTAGTGATGTGACAAGACTGTGACAGCTCATTGATTATTACCAAGGAAAGCCTTATAAGTGGAACAAGTACAGACAAGATAGGGAACTGTGATTGGCATAACATTTCAACATTGCAACTCCAGCTTTCAGTGGCCAGTATAGGAGTTTAATATATTTATAATAGTGTGTAAAGGTTATCAGCCTTGCAGCTCAGTCCATAACAGCTATTGATTTTAAAAAGGCTTGCAGCTCTCCAATGTAATTGTTTGTTAAATGAATATTGCACAGTACCACCTGACAATGTTCTTTTAAAATTTATGCTAAGAATCACAGTGAAACAGTGTAGGGAGTGGATTGGCCAGGACCTCAGACTCAGCAAGGAGTGTACACCTCCCTTTGATGTGACAATTGTAGTGGTCCTATGAGTGCCTCAAGTTGTATTAGCATTTAATTTTGAAGCATGTTATGGGATTATATTGACATATAATAGAGGAAAAGGTCATTATAAAACTTTATCCTGGAGTATTCCTTTAAAAAGAACACTTTGCTCAGGTACAGAATCTTACTTGTAGTTTGTATGGCAACTGCTTCAGAGGGATAATGAGCTAAAGACATTTTTGCTGACCACTGAATATGCCCATTAAGAAGCTTCTGCTTTGCTGAGCATTGTGTGTCATTGAACAAATTTTATATAATATACGTTATGGGCTGTGCAATATTCTTCAATTGATGCACTAGAGAATCTTCAGAAAATTGTTTTAAAATGTGTTTAAATATTAATCACAGGTTTTTTCTGGCAGCTTTGGTAAATATCCTGTGTATAGAAAAAATGTTTGTTCTCTTTTTTAAAAAAAAGTACAAATGACTTATTTTTATTTAATTTTTAATCCACTTTCTAATTACAATTAAATTTAAGGTAGAAAACAAATTAGAGGCTTGCAAATTTAATAAATTGAATGGTAAATAATGCTTTCAGTAGAGAATTTTCATCTTCAGCTGGGAAGTCAAAGATTTTCTCAACATATAAGCAGAAGAATTTTCTTTTTGTATATTATGATATGTAGGAAGCCTAGGAGAACAATATTTAAAGTTTGATGTCTGTGATTTATGGTCTTGAGCATTACTCCACCTACCATAATTTGTAACGTGGTGGAGACATATCCCTCTACCACAAAAATATTCCTCTTGTCCATTAACTCATATGGAAAAATAAAAGGACAGGAAAAAAATGTTAATTTGTAGTTTAATTGGATGCTTTAATGTGTTCAGGTCTCTTCTATTCATACATATATATATATATATATATAGGAGTAGGCTGAAACTGTGGTTGTTGGATTGAAAGTGCATGTTATGTAATGTGTGTCTCTGTAAATGAAAGCGTATAAGTGTACAAGGACTAGGCTCCAGTTCTATTCTTCACCACCTGACTAACTGAGCTACAACAAACAGGAGAAACTCAAAAGTTATTCAGCTGTTTAGGTGGAAGACCAAAAAACAAGTTGAAACAAAAATTGGATAAATCTTTTGGATTAATATTGATCTGACAAAAAATTAAGGCACTTGACACTAATAGCAGCATATCCATGTGGATAGAGAGATGGCTTGGGTGCAGGCAGCAAAGACGTAGTGAATATATGTTTTAGATTGCAAGGACCTGGGTCATGGTGTACCCTCAAGATTTGTGCTGGGGACCTCTTCATATTCTATTCATAAAGGATTTGGGCACAAGCACAAGAGAAGTAATACAAAATGATTTGCTTGATACAAAATTCAAGGACAAAGCCTATTATGAGGAAGAATACAGATAGGTTGATAAAATGGACAGGTAAGTGGTTGATGCAGTTCAATGCAGAGAAAATTGAATAAAAGCAAAATACTGTGGATGCTGGAGATCTGAAATAAAAGCAAAGTGCTGGAAAAGCTCAGCAGATCTGGCAATATCTACTGGGAGAAACAGAGTTAAGATTTTGAGTACACTATGACACTTCAGAACTGAAAGGTAGAAATGTGATGGGTTTCATGCCGTTGAACAAGAGGGAGGATCAGATAGAACAAAAAGGAAGGTGGGAGAGATTAAAGTTGTCATGGAACAAAAGGCAAAGGGAATGATAATGATAGTAAAGAAACAAGGTATTGGTCCAGAGTCGGTGTTAATAGCAGAATGAAGGTCAGCTATATCTGAAAGCAAAAACATGAGAACAAGATCTGGATTGGCAGTTGGAATGTTGGGGGTGGGGATGCAGAAAAATCAAAAGGTGAAATTGTAACTTTGGGAATGGAATAAGGAAGTACATTTTAAATAAGGCAGTCAAAAGCAGATAGAGTTCTGGGTTTTGTTTTTACATAAGGGCATTAAATATGAAAGCAAGGAAGTGATATTTTTATTGAGGATTGGTTAGGTCATAGACTATTGCATGAAATATTGGGCACCCCTTTAAAGACAAAGATTTTGCAGCCATGCAAATGGTATGCTGTAGGAGCTTACCAGAAGTGGGATTCGGTGCTGTTTTATTTTCTTGTTCACTGAGACTAAATACTGGATAGATATTAAATACCACAATTAACACCGTACTATAGAGAAGATGGAAAGATGCTATCGGAACTGCAAGTCATATTGTTTTAATGTTGGCTGTGTATATTCGCTCTGCCTCATCCTCCCTACCAGAAAAGTACTTGCTGTTCATCAGCATTTGCCCCAGGATCATACTTGAAATCAGATATTCATTATGTGAAGAACCAAGATCAATGTCCCATTTCTCCATGATACAACATGAGCATTTTTGAGAGTGATCCTCAACCAAAAAAATGTGAAAAGTTGTACTGCAATTGAGGATTTGCCAAATACCCAAAGTGGAATGCAGCTTGAGAAAAGTTTCAGTAGTATTTTTGCACAGTTGACCTCTTCTATCGTTAATATCTGCAGTCCTACACGATGGATACAAAGTGTATTTGTAATTGGGCTTTACATGGTCAGGATCCTTCATTGGGCTTTTCCTATTTTGAATTGCAGAGTGGGGAAAAAGATCAAGCTTGAGTTGCCTTCTGACATTTCTTGACCATCAAAGAGACCTCTATGCTCTCTAATTCAAACAAATAAAATTTATATATCCTTTTAACAGAAATGCCTTCCTGGGGTTAAGGAGGTTTTTTAATTAAATTTGTTCTTGGGAAGTGAGCATTGCTGACGAGGTCCGCACTTATTGCTTGTCCCTAAATGCCCTTGAGCAGGTGGTGGTGATCCACCTTCTTGAACCTTTGTAGTCCACATGGTATAGGTACACACTCAGTGCTGTTAAGGAGTTCCAGGATTTTGACCCAGTGACACAGGAAGGAATGGTGATATAGTTCCAAGTCAGAATGGCCTGTAATTTGAAAAGAAACTTGCAAGTATAGCATACCCACACACCCACTGACCTTGTTCTTCTAGGTAATAGAGGTCAAAGGTTTGGAAGATGCTGTTGAAAGAGTCTTCTTGCTGCAGTGCATCTTGTATATGGTACACTTTGTTGCCACTATGTGCCCACCGTTGAAGGGAGTGAATGTTTAAGGTGATGGATAGGGTGCCAAAAATAGGCTGCTTTGCCTTGGATGGTGCCCAGCTTCTTTAGTGTTGTTGGAGCTCACTCATCCAGGCAAGTGGAACGTATTCTAATGCACTCCCCTCATGCCTTGTAGATGGTGACCAGGCTATGGGGAGTCAGGAGGTGAGTTACTCGCTGCAGCCTCTGATTTGCTCTCGTAGCCGCAGTATTTATAAGGCTGGTCCAGTTAAGTTTCTGGTCAGTGGTAACCCCCAGGATGTTGATGGTGGGGGATTCAATGATTGTAATGTTGTTGAACATCAAGGGGAAATGGTTAGATTCTCTCTTGTTAGAGATGTCATTACCTTGCACTTATGTGTCAAGTAACTTTCATGCCATACATCAGCCCAAGCCTGGATGTTGTCCTGGTCTTGCTGCATAAGGGCAAGAACTACTGCAGTATATGAGGAGTCACTGAACACTATATAATCATCAGCAAGCATCCACACTTCTCATCTTGTGATGAAGCAAAGGTCATTGATGAGGCAGTTCAAGATGGTCAGGTCAAGGATCCCACCCTTAGGAACTCCTGCAGCAATGTCCTAGGGCTGAGATCATTGAACTCTGACAACCACAAGCATTTTCCTTTGTGCATGGCATGACTCCAACAAATGGAGGCCCCCCCTCTGATTCCCAGTGATGTTTTCTAGGGTTCTCTGATGTCACACGTGCTCAAATGTTGCCTTGTTGTCAAGGGCAGTCACTTTGGAATTCTTTTGTTCGTGTTTAGATCAAGGCTATAATGAGGATTGTCAGGTGTTATTTGTTCTGTCACAATAATGTAGTGTACAGAATATAATAGTTTGCTAGAATTGTGCTGATTCAACTGTTTGAGATATTCATAAACAGCACGATTGCACATCCATATTAGCCTGAGTTAGACTGCTAACAAACAGATGTGTTACATTTAAACTGTCTTGGAGAAGGGTCATGTAAAGCACCAATTTAATGAATCCTTTAAGAAAGTTACATTTTTGGGCGCACTATCGGTTAAAATTTGTATGTTTAAATTGTATTTCAGAACACAGTATACGTTGTATGATTTGTAAAGCAAAAATAAAGGTGTGTGCTTCACCTTCACTTTATAAGACAAAGTACCTCATTACTGTATCATAAAGCTTGAACAATTTCAAACATAATTGTATTTTTAAATATGGTCATGTAAAAATGACACATGGTACTGACAACAATATTTTCAAGAAATAATAGTCAGCAAAAGATAGTCACAGCACCCTAATTGTGTTTCCACATTGATTTCTCAAAATACACTCTTCCATTCTTTGGAGAATATTGCAGTTCCAGTAGGGTTGACTTGTTTATATTTACATAGGTGGAGCCAGTTAGTTAGGCACTGCACATAGAGACAAATGCACAAATGACTGAAAACTGCATATTTCTTGTTCTATAAGGTCAACTTTTCCAAAAAGAACCCATATTGGATAATTAAAGTAAGTTTTACGTATGGTCTATTAATGGATAATTGGACAGTGGTTTAGGTCAACCTTTTTTCTCATTCTACTATCTATTGGAATGGATTTAGTAATGAACCTGACTTGGTTAACAATCTAACAGTAAAGGGAACATTAATATGACAGTGATCAGAATCTGATCAAAGGAGAAACTTAACACTGTTATTCAGATATTTAGATTTTGACCTAGCTCACCTTAATAGGATGAGCCAGAGAGTGTCAAAACTACAGATGAACAGTGGGAGATGTTTTTTAAAAAATAGTTTACTACAGGAGAGAACTCTACTTACCAAATAAAATCACCATGATTTGAAAAAAACGGTGAGGAAAGGAAGGAGCGTTTAAAAGTACAAAGAATAGTTTGAATTCAGGGGACAAGGAGAGAGATAAAGAACAGCAAATGAAGACAAACACAGTTGTAAAACAAGATAAAAACTTGCATGGAATGTCAAGAATAATGCATAGTCTTGGGGTAATATTGCAAATTAAAAAAAGGGAATAGCAGACTTGTCAAATAATTTTTTTTAGCCCTCACAACAGGGGATGAGGATAATATGTCTTATTAAATGGAAGTAGGTGAGGAAATTGTGGATGCTTTAGCCATAATCTTCCAAAGTACACTTGATTCAGGAATTTTCCTTCAGGATCAGAAAATTGCATATGTATCTTCATTATTTAAGAATTGTCAGCGAGAAACTGGGAAATTATAGACCTGTAAGTCTAACATTTGTTGTGGGGAATCCATAATTAAGGACAGAGTGACTGAGCACTTGCTGAAATTTGAACTGATTAGAGAGAGCAAACAAGGATTTGCAATGGGTAGGTCTGTCTAATGAACCTAATTAAATTTTTGAGCAAGTAACTAAAGTCGTAGACAGGGAAAATGCCTTTGAAATGTGGTTGATATTGACTTCCAGAAGGCATTTCTAAAGATTCCATATAAAAAGTTACTAAAATTAAAGCTTGGAATTAAAAAATAAAAGGCAAATTATTGTCTGGTAAGGTAGTGGAAGATGGAGAGTAGTGATAATGGAAATGTGCTTGGATTCCCAATCCATGGAAGTGGCTAGTGATGTCTCATAAGGATCTGTGTTGGGGCTGCTACTGTTTGTTTATTAATGACAATAGAAAGCCATAAATCCATTTTTGGCTGACTCAAAGATTGATGGTACAGCAAATAGTGTAATCAGGAGCATAAAATTACAAAAAGATGTTGATAAATTGAGTAGTCAAAACTGTGGTGGATAGATTTCAACATGGAGATCACAATCACAAAATTGTTATAACACAGAAGGAGGCCATTCAGCTCATCATGTCTGTGCCGGCTCTCCGAATGAATATTTTACCTATTCTTCCTTTTTAGACAATAATCCAATTCCTTCTTGAATGCCTTGATTGAAACTGCCTCCACCATACACTCAGGCGCAGCATTCTAGATCTTAACCACATGCTGTGTGAAAAAGCTTCTCCTCATGTCCATTGCTGCTTTTGCCAATTACCTTAAATGTCCTCTTGTCCTCCATCCTTCCACTAATTAAGATGAATGGAAAATGAAAATGAAAAGGCACCCAGCTGCCAGAACAACCTCCGATTCAACAAAGTTTACCTGCAGTGACAGAGCCTACCATTCTTCTGGCAGTAGTGAGGACAAGATATGAAAGGGTTATAAGCCCTCCAGACCTGCTGAAACTATGAACTCAGAGACTTGAGGGGGGAGATGGGGTTGTAGTAATGATGTAAATATATGGGGTAAACTGGGATAACTTGTAAATATATTGGATAAAGACTTGGGGGGAGGTACAGTATAACGTCAGGCACATAAAGTGGGACTGAGAACTGTGCCGCCCACACAGTGATGTTAGAGAACACATGACCCACAACTAGGAGTCAGCGTAGTATTGGACAGTGCTGTGTGTAAAAGCAAGCATGGAGACAGCTCCTGGCTTGGACATTTACTGTACCTATGTATACAGTTTCTAGTAGTTAATGAATACTCTCTCTTGAACTACCTAAGACTACGAATACTTTAATAAGACCTACCGAACGCCTTACAACAGTTCTTTTCCTGTTGCTTTTCCCTGGCTCTGTGCTTGCTTGAAGGCAGTTCATCCCTTAGATCTTTCAGTTCTGATCAAGGGGCATTGACCTGAAATGCCAACTTTGCAGCATTTTCTGCTTTAATGTTAAATTGAAGAAACTCTGCTGCAGGCTATTTTCCCAAAGAATCTCGATAATGATATGAAATGTTAGCAAATGGTGCTAAGATGTTAGAAAAACAATATTCGGAAGGAAGGGGTGAAACTCAATGATATTTCATTTAGGCAGATGCATCGTAAAATACTCAGAGCACAAACTGGTACTAAAATAACAAACATGAATAAAAAATTAAAGCTATATGGTGAATCAGGGAAGAAAAGGTGAGTCCAATAGCTAGCTGAACATCGTGTCACAGTGTTGTATGTCTGCAATTACAAAGGTAAATAAAAATATTGTCTAGTTCATGTAAATTCAATATACAGTGCATTAAGGTTCTACTAACATTCTTGTGAAAGCCTAAAGGAGTTATATGCTCACGTGGTTATTGAATATTATAAATGGTAAAAGATTGAGAAAGGAAAACACAATTCCAGGCTTTGTAAAAAGATCTAAAAATCTTTTAATTATGAGGAAAGACTAATGAATACACTTAAGCTAATTAAACATTCAAAACAGTAATTTTCCCCTTTCTAACATATTGAGGGGAACAGGAACATAGGAACAGGAGTAGGCAATTCAGTCCCTTGATTCATGTTCCACCATTCAATGAGATTATAGCTGATCTGTGTCTTAATTGAATTAATCTACCGTGGCTCCATATCCTTGGCTAGCAAAACATGTTGATCTCAGATTTAAAATTACTAATCCAGTATATACTGTTCCTTTGTAGCAGAGTGTTCCGCACTTCTACCAATCTTTAAAAAAATGCTTGCTAACTTCCTACCTGGATGACCTGGCTCTGATTTCAAGGTTATGTCCCTTTGTTCTAAGCTTCCCCATCAGTGAAAAATGTTCCTCTCCAAGTACCCTGTCAATTCCTTTCAAAATCACAAAAAAACATCATAATATCACCCCTTATAGATGTATTCAAAATTATGAGGGGCTGGGCAGTGTAGATATGGAAAAACTGTTCCTAATTGTTCCATTTATCACCATTGTCGAAAGAGTGGTAGGCTATGTTGCTGCAGGTAAACATTGTTGAATCGGAGGCTGTTCTGGCATCTGGGTATCTTTTCATTTTCATTTTCCGTTCATCTTCATTTTCTGTTCCTTGGCATTGAATTGTTCTTTGTTCATTCCCCATTTTTTCATTATGGATGGTCGTTAGTTTATCTCAAACGCACTTTCAACTCGTCTATACAGTGTGTTTTCTTTTTCTTCCTTTGTGCAGCTCGGTGTGATGCATGTTGAGATTGACATTTCAAAAATGGAACCTTCATTCCTACTTGTTTTACAATTGCACCCAGATCTTTGATTGCTCTCTTATTTTCCAGTTTTTTGAGCTTACGAGTCTTTTCTTTCAGCTTCGCAACTACTCTGGTAAGTTCAGTTGTCTTTGTTTCAGAGTTATCTGCAGGTCTCTTATATAACTTTTAACAATTTCGCCTGGGCACTCGGTTCCTTTCAGAATCTGTCTTCCATGGTCACAGACTGCTCCTTAGACTCTTTCAATTCATTTGTTAGATCTTCAGTCTGTTTTTAGAATTTTCCTTATCTGCTTTAAAAGTTTGGATTTGCTGTCCCATACTGCACATCTCGTCCTGCAGGCTGTTCTGATTGGATCGAAGTTCAAGAATTTAATCAGTTTTGGTTGTTAATTCTGCTTTAAAGCAATTGTTCTGATGCATCAGCAATTCTTTTCAATTTTCAACCTTTCTGTTTCTTTGAGAGCTTCCTTGTGCCTTTATAACACCTAAGAAATATGTTGGTTCAGATCTTGAACAGTTTGGTTAGTTTATCAAGTGTTTCCAAAAGTACATAGTCAGCTTGAACCTTATGTTTCAAATTTCCCAGTTCAGCTTTGATGTGGACATTTTCCAATCTTTCTTGTGCCTTTTCTTTCTCCACCTGCTGCAGAACTTTTCTTCATCATACACTTCGGTTTCAATGTTAGCCAGGTCTGCCTCCAGTGAAGTCTTAACTTGTCCCAGTTACGTAATGGTGCACGTGGTTTCATTATCTGCTCACAGTGTCCATAATTTTCCCCTTGATCACAGTCACCTGGCTCAGCATTGCCAGCTGCTGTTGCAGTTCAGGAAATATGTTGGCATTTGGAAAAAGATTTATCTTTAAGACTTCCAGAAGTTTGCCTGCCTCTCTGGCACTCTCGTGTGATTTGATTGGGTAGTGTCTTTGTTCCTTTCGTAGATTTACTGGGGGTTTTCTATCCCTCTTTTTAAGCTGTGTGTGTGTTCCACAACTTGAAGGTCAAGCATTTGTCAGAGGCGTTAATATTTTGTCAGAGCTAACTGAGGCTTCATCAATGCGTTGCATTTGAGTTGCTTTGTCAGCAAATTCACCGAATGAGTAAAAAAAGTATTAACCTGGACTTCTGATTTTTCTACTTAGACCTGATATACTCCTGTAATTTAAAATTTTTCTTCTCCAGGAGGCCCAATTTTTTGCCAGGTATGGCCCTCGCCTGAGTCCATACTGGTCTGGAAGAGTGGATTTCTGATCCGTGATTAAAATTTTTAAATTGCAGGCTCAGCTTTAAGCTTTCCGAAAATCCAAGACAGTACTGCCGTACGCTTCTGCACTGAGCGTTTCCCTGTGCTTGGCAGTTTTGACAGGCTCCTGCAGTAATGGTATTCGCGATCTCAGTGTTCAAATTTTTCAACAATGGCTCTCTGGATTGATTGATTAGAGTCTTTCTCACTTTAGCGCTATGTTCTTGTGTCATGGAAGCGTTGAATGCTAGCTTTTGCTGGGTTTTTAAAGCTACTTACTCAGTCATGATTAGTTTTTAATTAATATGCTTTTCTTGGTTCTGGGCGAGCTCAGCTGCCCCATGTTCAGGCGCCAGCTCAGGAATCTGGTTTCTTGGACTGTGATTTAAGTGGCAATTTCTGAGCACTAAATATTTAACTTTTTTGAGGACTTGTGTTGCCCAGGAATTTTAAATTTTTAGCTTGCCCATGCTAGGTCTGCTGACTCTGCACGTTCTGGGTATTGAAACTGGACTTCCACGGGATTCAGTGAAGTGTTCTGCAGTGAGGAATTTAATTTCTGCATTCAGCTTCCAAACCTTTTTTTGGAGCTTTTCCCTGGTGACTTCCTTCTGCGCCTTCGCTTCTTGAGCTTTTCTTCTGGTCAGAATGCTTCTTTGATTTTTTTTTTCTCCACCTTTCCAGCATTTTAATTAATTTCTACCGTCTCTGCGAGGTTTGGAGTTGCCCATTCGCTGCCACCATCTTGTAGGGTGTTGGGCATAGTTCAGTAGCTCCTATTAAGGTATTTGTAGCCTTGGGTAGTTCAACAGGAAGCATTTATTAACTACTAGAAACTATATACATAGGTACAGGAAGGGTCCAAGCTAGGAGCTGTCTCCATGTTTGCTTCTACACACGGCTCTGTCCAACACTACACTGACTCCTAGGTGCAGGTCATGTGTTCTCTTTACATTGCTGTGTGGGTGTTACTGTACTCAGTTCCACGTTAACCCTTTATGCCACAAGAACAATTTTGGAAGGACTGTGATAAGCTGCAGTACAGGAGCAATTTAAGTGGCAAAAGATGGGTCTAAGGAAGTGTGAATGGCTACAGCAGAATAGGAGGAGGGAAAGATGGAAAATCTAGTAAAGTGGACACGGCTGCTGTGTCCCAGAAATGTGACAGAAGAAAGGTGTGTACCAACAGGGATTCAAACACTAGCCCACTCCTCTTATTCCCAGTGGCTCTGGTTACACCTTGCCACACCTGCTGTCTGAGAGAAAATAGGGGAGGTTGTTAACGTCCAAAATTGTCAAAAAAAGATTAGGTGCTGTTCCTTGAGGTTCATTTTAACAGTGTAGGAGGCCCAGGTCAGAGTGTGATGGAGAAGAAAAGAGACAAGCACCAGAGACTTAGGGTCATGGTCTTCACAAGAAGAGAAAAGATTCATGAAAAGCATGATTCACGCAGACAAGTCAGAGTGGTCATCTTATCGCAATGAAGTTATTGAAAGAAATAACAACCATCAATTATATGTTTCTCATCAGTTCACTGCAGCAAACACAGATCAATGAAGAGAGTGCAAGAGGAGGCCTCTGGGACAAACAATTAGCAGCACTTAGAGGAGTGTGTGAGAGGAGGACCCTGGGACAGGCAGTCAGCAGCACCTAGAGGATCTAGTCTATCTAGAGGATCTAGCATCTAGGCTATACTCAGGTAGGAGTAAGGGTAAAATATAAGCAAGGGTCCATATTCTATTTGGTTGAGATATGTCTGGGGACCTCAGTCCCATGATTTGCACATCCTGCGCTATGTGGGAAATCCTAGACGCTCCTGGCGGTGTGGATGACCATGTGTGCAGGAGGTGCCTCTGACTGAAGCAACATGAACACCGGGCTTTGGAGCTTGAGCAGCAGCTGGGAGCACTACAGTGCATTCATGAGGCTGAGAGGTTCATGGAAAGCATGTTTCAGGGCACGGTCATCCCGCAGCTTAAGGAAATACAAGCAGAGGGGGAATGGGTGACCGCCAGACAGAAGGAGGGGACCAGACAGGTAGTGAGGAAATCCCCCGAGTGTATCTCACTCGCAAACTGTTTTTTTGACCTTGGAAAATGGTGAGAGTGACGCCTCCTCTGTGGAGGCCAACCAGAGCCAAGGCCATGGCACTGTGGGTGGTCCAGCTGCTCAGAACAGGAGGAAGAAGTGTGGAAGGGCAAAAGTGGTCGGGAATTCATTAGTGAGGGTAGTAGACAAATGCTTCTGCAGCTGTAAAAGTGACTCCAGGAAGGTATGTTGCCTCCCGGGTGCCAGGGTCATGAACGTCACAGAACTGCTGCAGGGCATTCTGAAGGAGGAGGGTGAACAGCCAGAGGTCGTGGTTCATGTTGGGACCAATGACAAAGGAAGAAAGAGAAACATGGTCCTGCAAGCAGACTTTAGAGAGTTAGGTAGGAAATTGAAAGGTCAGACTTCAAAATCTCCAGATTACTCCCGGTGCCACGCAGTAGTGAGTATAGGAACAGAAGGATAGAGCAGATGAATGCGTGGCTGGAGAGATGGTGCAGGAAGGAGGGCTTTAGATTCCTGGGGCATTGGGACCGTTTCTGGGAAGTTGGGGCCTGTACAAGTTGGACGGGTTACAACTGAACAGGAGTGGGACCGACATGATTGTGGGGAGGTTTGCTGATGCTCTTGGGGCGGATTTAAACTTAATTAGCAGGGGAATGGGATCTTGAAAAGTAGTTAAGAGGAGAGAGAAACTGAGATGGAATTAGAAGTTAAAACGTTGGTAAGCGAGTCTGGAAGGCAAAGGAAACATAGGCTAGATAAGAAAGAAGTGAGCTTAGCAAAGCTAAATGGAATATGTTTTAATGCAAGGAGCCTGAGGAATAAGACAGACGAGCTGAGGGCACAGATGGGCACGTGGGTGTATAATATCATAACAATGACTGAGACTTGGCTAAAAGAAGGGCAAGATCGGCAGATCAACATTCCTGATTATAGGGTATTCAGACAAGATAGAGAGAGGGATAGAAGAGGAGGAGGGTGTCGCAATATTGATCAAGAAATCACTTATAGCAGTGAAAGAGGGTTGATATCTTGGAAGGATCATCAAATGAGACCATATGGGTAGAAGTAAAAAACACAAAAGGGGCAAACACGCTGTTGGGTGTGTACTGTAGGCTCTCAAACAAACAGGGAGTGATAGAGGATTAGATATGTAATCAAATTTCACAGAAGTGTAAGAATAATAAGGCAGTAATAGGGAATTTTAACCAACCAAATATTAACTGGGATAGTTTTAGTGTGCAAAGTAGGGAAGGAGCAAAATTCTTAAGGTGCATCCAGGAGAGCTTTTTTTAGCCAGCATGTAGAAAGCCCAACAAGGGAGGGGGCAGTTCTGAACCTAATATTTGGAAATGAGCCTGGGCAGGTGGAAGGTGTATCAGTAGGGGAACATTTTGGAGATAGTGACCATAACTCAGTTAGATTTAGGATAATTATGGAAAAGGATAAAGTTGGGCCAGGAATGTAAGTTCTAAACTGGGGAAAGGCTAATTTTACTAAGATGATTTACAGTTTGGTCCAAGTGGACTGGGAGCAGTTGCAAATAAAACTGTCAGAGCAGTGAGAGGCATTCAAGGAGGAAATAGCGAGTACAGGGCAAATATGTTCCCGTAAAGACAAAGGGGGGGGACAAAGTCCGGAGAACCCTGGATGTCAAGGGATATAAAGGTTAGGATTAAGGAAAGAAGAGAAACTTATGGCAGATACTGAGGGCTCAATATGGCAGGGTCCCTAGAGGAGTATAAAAAGTGCAGGGGGAACTTAAAAAGGAAATTAGGAAAGCCAAGAGATTGCATGAGCATATATTGGTGGGTAGAATAAAGGAAAACCCAAAAGGTTTTTTTAAATATATAAAGAGCAAGAGAATAACTAGGGAAAGAATAGAGCCAATTAGGGACCATAGAGGTAATCAGCGTGAGGACACAGAAGACATAGGTATCAGTCCTCAATCTTCACAATGGAAAAGGATGATGCAGGTATAGACATCAGGTTGGAGGACTGTGAAATATTAGAGGAAATTAATATAGAGAGAGAGTAGGTACTAACGGGTTTAGCGGCCTTAAAAGTAGATAAACCCACAGGCCCAGATGAGATGTATCCCAGGTTGTTTAAGGAGGCAAGGGAAGAGATATCAGGGGTCCTGGCAGTAATTCAGGTGAGGTGCCAGAGGACTGGAGGACTGCTAACATTGTCCCATTATTAAAAAAGGGAGGAAGGGACAGACCAGGAAATTACAGGCCAGTCAGTCTAACCTCGGTGGTGAGGATGTTGCTAGGAAGAATTCTGAGGGACAGAATATATCTGCACCCTGAGAGATAGGGGTTAATCAGAGATAGTCAGTTTGGATTTAAGGAAAGGCTCTGACAAATTTGATCAAATTCTTTGAGGAGGTAACCAGGAGTGTTGATGGGGGTAATGCATTTGATGTGGTCTACATGGACCTTACCAAGGCTTTTGCTCAGGTCCCTCATGGCAGTCTGATCAAGAAAGTAAGAGTCCATGGGACCCAAGGCAAAGTGACATGTTGGATCCAAATTGACTGAGAGGCAGGAACCAGAGGGTGATGGTAGAGAGATGTTTCTGTGACTGGAAGCCTGTTTCCAGTGGGGCACTGCAGGGCTCTGTGCTGGGGCCCTTGCTGTTTGTGGTGCACATCAATGATTTGGACTTAAATGTAGGAGGTATGATCAAGAAGTTCGCGGATGACACGAAAATGGTAAGGTGGTAACTAGTGACTAGGGTAGCCGTAAATTGCAGGGGGATATCAATGGGCTGATCAGGTGGGCAGAGCAGTGGCAAATGGAATTCAACCCAGAAAAGTGTGAGGTAATGCACTTAGGGAGTGCTAACGAGGCAATGGATTACACTATGAATGGTAGGACTCTGGAAATTACTGAAGATCAGAGGGACCTTGGTATGTATATCCCTGAAGGTAGCAGGGCAGATAGATAAGTTGGTTAAGAAGGCATGTGGGATACTTGCCTTTATTAGCCGAGGAATAGCATACAAGGGCAGAGAGGCTATGCTGGAACTGTATAACATGTTGGTTAGGCCACAACTGGAGTACTGCGTGCAGTTCTGGCCACCACATTATGGGAAGGATGTGATTGCACTGGAGAGGGTGCAGAGAAGATTACCAGGATGCCGTCTGGGATGGAGGGTCTGAGCAATGAGGAAAGATTGGATAGGCTGGGGTTGTTTTCCTTGGAGCTGCAAAGGTTGGGAGGGGACCTGATAGAGGCATATAAGGTTATGAGGGGCATAGATAGGGTGGATAGGAAGGTACTTTTTCCATTACTAGAGGAGTCATTAACCAGGGGGCATAGATTTAAGGTAAGAGGTAGAAGGCTAAGAGGGGAGTTGAGGAGAAATTTTTTCACCCAGGAGGTGAGGGGAGTCTGGAATTCACTGTCTGAAAGGGTGGTTGAGTCAGAAACTCTCGTAACATTTAAGAAGCATTTAGATATTCAGTTGCGTTGCCATAGCCTCCAGGGCTATGGGCCGAGCACTGGAAAATGGAATTAATGTAGTCAGATCTTTGTTGACCGGCGTGGACACGAGACGTCGGAGTCTATGAGGTCAATCAGCTGACCAGAGAAGGAAGCAACAAATGAATGTTTCATATTTCATTTAGTATTAGGAAGAAGTTTCTAGGCTTCTAGTTTATGGTCTTTACTTGTATTATTGCAGCCCTGATATTTGCAGTGATGATTTGGATTACTATCCTTCGCATTGGTTTGCTGCAACTCAGTGATAAGAACTTTCATTTACATATCTCCTCATCTCACTGTTTTATCTGGTTGTAGAAAAAAACTATCCTTTTATCCTTTCTAAAACTATCATCTTATACAGTTCTGAATTTCACTGATAAATGTTTCATTGTCAGTATATTCAATTTTTTTCATTGTTAAATTCTAAATAGTGTTGAGAGCAGCCCAGTACAATCTTGATCATATAATACTATAGAAAAACTGCAGTAGCCATTTTCAATAACTGATTTTGCCTTGCACCCTTAAAAAGAACAACTCTTGGCTGCTGGCCACAAATAGTTGTTGGTGACTGGAAAAAGTTACGTGCCAGAAATTTGGTTGTATCAAATTGTATGTTACTGTCTGATGGTGTCCAAGAACATAGGACTTAGGAGCAGGAGTAGGCCATTCGGCCCATTGAACCTGCTCCGCCATTCAATAAGATCTGGTCGTATCTGCAGTTTTTCTGTGGTATTATATGATCAAGGTTGTACTGGGCTGCTCTCAACACTATTTAGAATTTAACAATGAAAAAAATTGAATATACTGATAATGCAACATTTATCAGTGAAATTCAGAACTGTATAAGATGATAGTTTTAGAAAGGATAAAAGGATAGTTTTTTCTACAACCAGATAAAACAGTGAGATGAGATATGTAAATGAAAGCTCTTATCACTGAGTTGCCGTCTGCCCCTCATAACCCTTGACTGCCTTGTCTATCAAAAATCTGTAACTTTGCCTTGAATAAATTCAATGACCTAGCCTCCACTGCTTTCCGGAGAAGAGAATTCCACATACTAATGACCCTTTGCGACTACCCTTTCAAATCCCCTCAAGATCTTATATGTTTCAATAAAATCATCTCTCATTCTTCTAAATTCCAATGTGTATATGTCCAACCTGTCCAACCTTCCTTCATAAGATAAACCCCTCATCCCAGGAATGAGTTGAGTGAACCCTCTCTGAACTACTTCTAAAGCAATGTTATCTTTTTTTTCCCCAATTAAGGAGACCAAAACTGTACATAATATTCTGGATATGGGTCTTACCAAGGCCCTAAACAGCTGTTGTAAAACTTTGCTATTTTTATATTCCATTCCCCTTGCAATAAATGCTAACTTTCCATTTGCCTAATGGCTTGCTGTACCTGCATACTAACTTTTTGTGATTCATGTACCAGGACACCCAGATCCCTCTGTATAACTGAATTCTGCAATCTTTCAATGTTATAAAAAACATAACTCTGCCTCTGCCTCCACTCATGTGCTGTTGAAAACCACATCCATGCCTTTGTTACCTCAAGACTTGACAATTCCAGTGCTCTCCTGGTCAGCCTCCCATATTCCACCCAAAATAAAGTTGACAAATGGAGTGCTAATTTACCACTTAACCAGGCAACATACTGGCAAAAGCTTTAAGTATTTTGGAAGTTTTCTTTTGGAAATAGATATGGAGAAATTACAATGTTAGAATGTTTGCAGTCTTGACCAAAAAATGTCAGGTCTGTTAAGGACATATGTAGGAGCATTTCAAAGCTGTGGTACATTATGAAAGCTTGGCTTTATTGAAAATAGAGTGCTGTAGAACCTAGAAATGATTTAACATTTTAAGAGGAGCCAGGACTAATGGGCATTATCAATACCATAAAACTGCTAAACCAGTATTAAAGAAAATTCCATTCTCCCTCTTACTTTCCTCACCCCCTCTCCCCACATCCTTTCTGTTCAAGAATTACCTCAAGTCGAACTACTTCTGTAATATACTGGAGCTTCTGGTGCTGTCATCCCCCGATATAGTGGAATCCATCTCATTTACATGATGGAGGAGATTAAACAGTACAGGCAGCAAGAGACCAACTTTTTGAAGTGTGAAATACTTCTTGTGGGAGAACGAGATGAAACACAAAGCAGGAATTTGAAGAAGAGCTAACTAGAGGATGATCAAATAATTAGCTTTTAAGAAGGCATCTGAAGATGGAGGAATTTAAGAAGAAAATTCCAGAGCAATGAATGATAGTGACTAAAGGCACCTTATTAGATTTGCAATGTTATCTCTCTCCTCCCTGTTCTTCTTAATATTTCTTCTCCTTGAGCTCTATTCCTGGCCTCAAGTTTCATTATTTCTAGCTGGAATGCCCGATCCTGGTATGCTTTTTGTAGTCAAAAGAATTAACAACATCTCTTCTATTATGAACTCTTTTGAAAGCTTTTTAATACCATTTCAGCTAAATTGTAAATGTTTAACCATCCTTCAGTCTGAGTGTTCAGACCTCAGGGCTGCCACCACTGTCAAGTTTTTGAGTTCTTATACCAAATACCCCTTGAGTACATTGTCACCAACCACTCCCATAAACAGACTGTCTCTAATAATCCAGAGTGTATCTTTTCCTGCCCAATATCTAGATTGCAAGACCCAGGGATCACTGCAGAGAATCCTCACACTTTATACAAATAAATGGAATGTGTTACGTGCCACCACATAATTATCCTTTGTGAAAAGCACACTGAACATAAACTGTCAGACGGCAACACAGGCTCCAAACAGCAGATGGTTTATTTAATTAAAACAAGCAAATGAACAGTGTTATGTCTAAAATAGTGAGTCATACACTTCATTATCCATCTTTGATACATCAATAAAAAACACTCACCTACTGTCTACATATAGGTTTTAAAACTGAAGCTTGCTTCTTATACCGTGAAACATGCGGCAGTTTCAAACTGACCCTGGCTTTTCTGCTGTCGCATCCATAAACCCATAACTTTGTGCTTCCTGAAGAGCTGTCTGTCCACTGATTTTGTAATGAAGGGACTCTGCCTTATAGTATTCAGGATCACCACAGCAATGCAATCCAAGCTCCTCTGAAGTTGAAAGAAATAAAATTGCAAATGCAAAGGACTGCATTTCATTTCAGTATTAAATGTATAACCAAATTTTGAGAGTGGCATCTGGTGCTTGCCATGCAATGTGAAATATGCAGTCATTTATCTCAACACCTTAGACCTCCTATTGTGTTTTTCATAACAGTTAGGAATTATTTCCTATGTTTAACAAAACATGTAATTTACTGGGAGAAAATAGTTTTTAAAAAATGTCTAATAGTAGATTGAAACCTGGGATTGTGGACTGTGGAGCCACTTTAGTCAGGCTAAGTTTAGAAACACAATCAAAATGCTGCCTCTCTCCACAACACTGATGCATTCTTGCAAGAATGTGCTCCTCAAGAAAAAATGGTGACATCATGTATGGTTAACTTTCAACACTTTTTTAAAGACATTTTTCTCCCTTTTATTTAAATGTTTAAAAGTCTGATTTTTGGCTTTAAAAACAGAAGAATCAGTCCCACCACTCAGAGTCCTCAAAGCACTGTTTCTAACTTCCCTCATTTTCTTTCTTCCCCACATTCTCTTTCTTTCCCTCATTTTCTTTCTTTTTCTCATTTATTCATTTTTGCATCCTTCCTTTCTCCCCCACTTAGCTGCTGCCCCTTATCAACTTCTCCCTTCGCAATTCCAATACGGGGAATGTGATCTGTCCTGGATCATAAGAAGCATTCTTGAAAGAAGTTTTGAGATGGTAATTCTTCTGCAGGCCATATGTGCGCTAAAAGACTGACTCCCTGCAATTTTCCAAAGGCTGCTTTATTGACTTCCAGGAAATCCAAGGATGTCTCTCGAGTTGAATAAGGGGAAAGTAATAGTTACAATATAGGGTTCTACTTCTTACCGGATTCCAGAGTATTGGTTCTTATCGATGGCAGAATTGTCTATAACGCAGCAAGTCTTTACTTGGACAGGTGTTCTAGAACATAGGAAATAGGAGCATCAGTGGAGACAGAAACAGAGTTAACGTTTTGAGTCCAATATGACTCTTCTTCAGAACTCAGAGAAGTTAAAGGTTGTGTTAGATCAAAGGAAGAGGCTCAGAAAGTTGCCAAAAAAGTAGTAAGCCTAAGGATTGGTAGCATTTTACAATTCAGTTAAAGAGGACCGAGAAACTGATAAAGAGAAAATAGAATGTGAAAGCGATATAGTGAGAAACAAAAAAAGGACTATAAAAGCTTTCATAGGTATGTAAAAAGGAAAATGTTAGCAAAGGCAAACGTTGGCTTACTACAGGTAGAGGCAGGAAAATTTATAATGGGGAATAAGGAAACAGCAGAAAAAATTAATACTTTATCTTTGTCTTCATGGAAGAAGATACAAAGACCTCCCAGAAATACTGGAGAACCAAGGGACTAACGAGAATAAGATACTGAAAGAAATTAGTGTTAGCAAAAAAGCAGTGCTGGGGAAGGTAATGGCACTGAAAGTAGGTAAATCCCCTGGGCCTTATGATCTACATTCCAGAGTGGTGAAAGAGGTGGATGTAGAGATGTTGGATGCATTGATGGTCATCTTCCAGAATTCTATAGATTCTGGAACAATTCCTGCAGATTGGAAGGTAGCAAATGTAACCCCATTATCTTAGAAAAAAGGTAGAGAGAAAATGGAGAACTACAGACCTGTTAACCTGACATCAGTAGTATGGAAAATGCTGGAATTTATAATGAAGAACATGGTAACTGGACACTTAGAAAATAATGGTAGGATTGGGCAGAGTCAACATGGATTTTTGAAAGGGAAATCATGTGTGACAAATCTGTTGGAGTTTTTTTGAGGCTGTAGTTAGCAGAATAGATAAGGGGGCATCAGTGGATGTGACATATTTGGATTTTCAGAAGGTTTTCGATAAGATCCCACACAAGAAGTTAGCAAAATTACAGCCCATGGGACTGGGGCAGTGGATTGAGAATTGGTTAATGGGAAGAAAACAGAGTAGGAATAAACGGCTCATTCCCAGGTTGGCAGGCCATGACTAGTGTGGTACCACAAAGATCAGTGCTTGGGCTCCAGCTATTCACAATCTATATCAATGATTTGGATATGGGGACCAAATGTAATATTTCCAAGTTTGCTGATGACACAAAACTAGTGGGAATACGAGTTGTGAGGCGATGCAAAGAAGCTTCAAGGGGTTTTAGGCTAAGTGAGTAGGCAAGAACGTGGCAGATGGAATGTAATGTGGAAAAATGTGAAGTTATCCATAAGACAAACAAAAATGCAGAGTATTTTAAATGGTGAGACATTGGAAAGTATTGATGTCCAAATTCTTGGATGTCTTTTTTCATAAGTCATTGAAAACTAACATGCAGGTGCAGCAAACAAGAGATTTGAGTGCAGGAGTCTTGCTGCAATTATATACAGTCTTGGCGAGACCATCCCTGGAGAGTAACTCACCTCCCGACTCCCCAAAGACTGTCTACTACCAACAAGGCACAAGTCAGGACTGTGAAGAAATACTCTCCACTTGCCTGGATGAGTGCAGCTCCAACAACACTCAAGGAATAAGCAGACTGTTTGATTGGCACCTCAACCACCACCTCTAACATCCACTCCTACCACCAACGCACAGTGGCAGCAGTGTGTACTATCTACATGATGTGCTAAAGCAACTCATCTTTGACAGCACCTTTCAAACCCACGACCTCTTCCAACTAGAAGGATGAGGGCAGCAGATGCATGGGAACACCACCACCTGCAATCCCCCTCTAAGCCACACACCACCCTGACTTGGAACTATATCATCGTTCTTTCACTGTCGCTAGGTCAAAATCCCTCCCTAATAGCACTGTGAGTGTAGCTACACCACATAGAACGCAGCAGTTCAAGGAGGTGGCTCACCACCACCTTCTCAAGGGAAATTAGGGATGGGCAATAAAAATGCTGGCCTAGCCAGCAATGCTCACGTCCCATGAAAGAATAAGAAAAACTGGAGTACTCTGTATAATTTTGGTCTCCTTACCTAAGGAAATGTATACTTGGCATAGAGGAGTGTCACAAAGGTTTACCAGACTGATACCTGGGGTGGCAGGATTGTCCTATGAGAAAAGATTGGGGAGACTGGATCAATATTCTTTAGAGGTTAGAAGAATGAGAGGTGATCTCATTGAAGCATACAGATTTCTCACACAGCACAGCAGGGTAGGTGCAGAAAAGGTGTTTCCTGGTTGGGGTGGTGATATTGTCTAGAAATAGGGAACACAGTCTCAGGATAAGAGTTAGGCCATTTAGGACTGAGATGAGGAGGAATTTCTTCATTCAGAGGGTGGTGAATCTTTGGAATTCTCTATCCCAGAGGGCTGTGGAGGCTCAGTCATTGATTATATTCAAGACAGAAAGTGGCAGACTTCTAGATATTAAAGATAACTAGAGATATGGAGATAGTGTGGGAAAATGGGTGTTGAGGTAGAAGATCAGTCATGATCTAGTTGAATGGCAGAGCAAGCTCAAGGAGCTGATGGCCTATTCCTGCTCCTATTTCCTATGTTCTGGAACACCTGTCCAAGTAAAGACTTGCTGCGTTATAGAGAATTCTGCCATCGAAAAGAAGCAATACCCTGGAATCCAGTAAGAAGTAGAACCCTATATTGTAAGTATTACTTTCCCCTTATTCAACTTGAGAGACATCCTTGGGTTTTCTGGAAGTCAATAAAGCAGCCTTTGGAAAATTGCAGGGAGTCAGTCTTTTAGCGCACATATGGCCTGCAGAAGAATTACCATCTCAAAACTTGTTTTTCTAGCACTTGGTTTTTATTTCAGATCTCCAGCACCTGCCGCATTTTGCTTTTACTTTAACTTCCCTTGTTAGTCATGTTTGGATCAACTTTTCTGATGGCTTTTTGTGCCTCAGAAGAATGTAAATTTGCTGTAAACCATGCATTAATTCTTTAAATGCTAACCATTGCTTGTCTACTGTCATAGCTTTTACTGCACTTTCCCAACCTGCCACAGCAATTTGCCCCTCATACTTTTGTAATTTTCTTTGTTTAGATTTAAGAAACTAGTTTTGGATTGAAATACATCATTTTCAAACTTACATAAAATTCTATCATATTATGGTCACTCTTCTCTAGAGGCTCCTTTACAAAGAAGTTATTGATTAGCTCTTGCTCGATGCACAGATCTAGGTCTAGATATTCTCTAGCCGGTTCCTTAACATATTGTTGTAGTATACATTCCAGGAATTCATCCTGTACAGCATTAGTGCTAATTACATTTACCCAGTCCGTGTGTAGATTGAAGTCCTCCACGATTACTATACTACCCTTATTACATGCATCTCTAATTTCCTGATTTATACTTACATTACCATTTCTGTTTGGTGGCCTTTAAACAACTCCTGCCAATGTTTGCTGCCCCCTGCTGTTTCTTAGCTCCACTCAAACTGATTCTACATCTTGACCTTCCGAATTAAGATCCTCTCTCACTACTGAACTGATCCCATCCTTTATTAACAGCGCTATCCCAGCTCCTTTTGCTTTTTGCCTATCCTTCCTAAATCTTGAATACCCTTGAACATTCAGTTCCCAGCCTTTGCCACCCTGCAGTCACATCTCCGTTATGATAACTAGATCATATCAGTTTACTTATAGTGTCCTCCATTCATCTACCTTGTTGCGATTTCTATGTGCCGTCAGATGGAGTGCCTTTAATTCATTTTATTATCTTCGCAACCTCTATCCTTACCTGCTGGCGCTCTCCTAATTTGTATGCTCTGTCCCTTCCTGCTACAATCAGATGATCAATTCCCTTATAGCTATCTTCCTCTCTTTTTAGTGTATCAGATCTTCCCTCACTTGATCCCTCAATCCCACCCCCCCCCCCCCCCCCCCACCCCCCCCCCAAACTAATATTTAGTTTAAAGCTCTCTCTACTGCCCCAGTTACACAACTAACCAGAATACTGGTTTCAGTATGGTTCAGGTGACAACCATTCCAACGGTACAGTTCCCACTGTCCCCAGTACTGGTGCCAATACCCCATGAATCGAAACCATTTCTCCCACACAATCTTTGAGCCACAGATTTAACTCCTTAATCTTATTTAGCTTACTCCAGTTTGCTCATGGCTCAGGTAATAATCCACAGATTATTGCCTTTGAGGTTCTGCTTTTCAATTTAGCCTCTAGCTGCTCATACTGCCTAAGCAGAACCTCTTTTCTCATCCTACCTGTGTCGTTGGTACCTATGTGGACCATGACAACTGGATCCTCCCCTCTCACTGCAAGTTCCTCTCTAGCCCAGAGCAGATGTCCTGAACCCTAGCCTGGTAATTCAGCCTTCTGGACTCGTGCTCTCGGCTGCAGAGAACTGTGTCCATCCCCATGATTATACTGTCCCACTGTCCCCCACTATCACTACATTCCTATTAACTCGCCCCACTTGAATGGCTATTTTCCGGGCAGGAATAATAATAAAGATACTGGCATGGTTGGAATATCTGGGATCTGAGGGAAGTTTCAGCTGGATTCTTTGAAGATGCCTAGTTCAACATCAGGATGGGATACCGTTTATTTTCTTCCAGACAGGTTTGCTACCACAGAAGCAGAATGCACTGCTGTCTAAGCAGGATCCAAATTATGGGCAAAGCATGGCTGTGAATCATGGCAATAATGACTGTAATCCTCTTGTAGGGCACAAAATCCTTTATGGACTTTCTGAATTTTCTCTCTCATGCGCATTTTTCTTTACACAAGTTTGCTTGAGATCAGATGCCACCTGATACCCTCAATTTGTGGTTTCAGATTTCTAATTTTCTGATTTAAGCTACATCTGTAACTTCCCTCACAATTACTAAGACTTGCAAAAGACACCACCTTGCTATGTAGAGGCCCACTTGCATTGTGCATCCGCACAAATTGACACTTATGTGGATACATTTTAACTAGTGGTTTGACAAATAATGGATTTCATGCCCATTTCTAGAAAACACACCATAGTGAACCAGCCTCCACAGAACCTTGGTGCCTTGTTTGACCTGGAGCTAAGTTTCATATTCTGCATCCTGTCCATTGTCAAGGGCAATTACTTATATTTCTGCTACATCATCCATCTCTGCCACTGCTTTCTCCTTTCTCTTGCTGTTTCCCACTTTTCTTGCTGTCTTCCCTCTCACCATTAGAGTTGTTAGGGAAGCATAGCCTGGGCTGAACTTGGCAATGTTTGAAAAGTCTATGGGATGTGGATAGAGCAAGGGTGGTGGCCTTATATTTGACAAGCTCTAGCCAATCAGAAAGAATCTAAATAACACTTTCAAAACCAACCCCCTTATCCCCGACAGCAGATCCAGTATGTTTTCAAGTTACAAATTTTGCGTTCAAACTTGTAAATTGCAGAAGACAGATATTTTGCCTGTACGAGCATTCTGAAAGACCTATTCACTTACTGCCAATTCCCTGCACTATTTATCTTTCAAATACTTATCTTTTCCCCCTTTTAAAGTTATTTATTCTGTTTCTGGTAGGAAATTCCATGCCTTAACAACCCATCACGTACAAATCTATTAATCACCCTTCTCTCTTTTGCTGATCATTTTAAATGTATGCACATTAGTTACTGACTCACTGACAAGTGGAAATCATTTTCTCTGTTAACTTTTCCAAACCCTTAATATTCACAACTTCTATCCTCTTAATCACTGAATTATTGCTGTACGCTAGTTTTAATATTTAGTGTTTTGAGTCTGTGCTGAGAAAGGATAAAATGTTTTGGTCTTGGTTCGTCTTTTCAGTGACACCAAAGCCCTAATTTTTGTTTGTTTAGTTTATTTTAGGCTGCAGTGTCCAGGATTAATTTTGATATTTGCAAGGTACAAGAATTCGCATTCAAATCTCTGAAGCTGAAGTCAACTACTTTACATCTGAGTTTTGATTCCTATAAAGCAAAAAATAATAATTGTTTAAGTGGCCTAAGTTATTCATTTTGAATATACAAACCTAAGATCATTCCGGAATAGTTAACAAGCAACATCTTTATTTGAACACTCCAATTGGCAGTTGTTTTGTTAATGTACTTGACGTAGCTTCACGGGTTGTTTAGCAGGCAATTCAATTTGTGTGGCATAGACTGAAGAACCAAGCTAGCTTGGATTGGAAGTATGTAATGACATCTTTGAGAAGGAGCAGAGTCTGTGACAGGCTATGGTGTTTAATGGACAGCTTTGTGGTTGTAAATTTCTCGTATGGACTTTAGGGCTGTCTGCGACCAGGTCATTAGTCAATTTGAAGCTGGCAGAGAGACTGCTATATCAATAATTTGTTACCAAGTGTTCACTATGAAAGAAGTGAAGAATCACGGCTTTTTGTTGAGAGGTAGCTAAAAGAAAAAGTTTCCCCTGAATGGTGGGGGGGGGGGTCTAGAATCAGGGGACACAGTCTCAGAATAAGGAGTAGGCCATTTAGGATTGAGATGAGAAGGAATTTCTTCACTCAGAGGGTGGGTCAAAATCCTGTAACTCCCTTTCCAACAGCACTGTGGTTGTACCTACACCACGTGGACTGCAGCGGTTCAAGAAGGCAGCTCTCCACCACCTTCTCGAGGGCAACAAGGGATGGGCAATAAATGCTGGCCCAGCCAGCGAAGCCCATATCCCGTGAATGAATAAAAAAAATATTTATTGAGCCATAAAGTATGTAATTATGGTGAATATACAGTCTGGTTTAAATGGGACAGTGCACCCATATAGAATACCTAGTGTAAAATCTAAAAGTGTAAAGCCTGTCTGAATAGTTGTCCTTCCAGTTAGCCATCTAACATAGGGGCTTTCTTTTGGCTTATGTGCAAGATCCAGGGCTAATCTGTGACAAAGTGTAAATAATCCCAGGGAAAGAGAGACCTAATCTACACTAATATGTTACTCAGCACCCTGGAAGGGGAATCGGGCTCACAGTGGCCATGTCACTTTGTCAAAGCTTTTCTCAGGAATACTTGGATTAAGTAATTGGTAACAAGTGAGTCTCGTGTGTGATAATGGATCTGGGTGTTTAGAATGTCAAGATATTAGCACATCTCAAACTGCTGTCTAGGTCATTCTAATCATGGTCTCAGACCTAGCTTACAGGTTACAACAGTTACGACAAATGTTGTGATTTCTCATCATCTGTACATTGGCCATGTACTGAAAATGTTGCAGCTTAACACATCAATTGATACTGCGAGCTCATCTGTCCAGAGCATGGTGCTTAGCACGATTGTGGCGAGGAAATGCAGGAAGTTGCTGTTGAATCTGAGGAAAGATTGCTGAGGAGAGATTAAGGATATTGGGCCTGTATTCTCTAGAGAGTTTAGAAGAATGAGAAGCAGTCTTATTGAAACATACAAATTTCTAAATTTCTGGAATTCTCTACCCCAGAGGGCAGTGGATGCTCAGTCATTGAATATTTTTAAGACAGAGATGGATAGATTTCTAATAGTAAACACTCAAAGGATATGGGGATAGTGTGAGAGAATGGTGTTTGGTATTGAGGTAGATCAGATGCCTTGATCTAATTAAATGGCGGATTCTTGCTCCTACTTCCTATGTTCTAGATTTGTGTTATCTAATATGTGTTTCCATGCGATGATTGGGAACTTATGTAAAGGTGCTGTTGTATTTTAATGGTGATGTACACTGCTCACGGAATATTTGTCTAATGAGCTACTAGTGATTCTTCTTTGGATTGGGAGGATGAGGTTTTATTTTTCGGACTCAAGCTGACATGTTTGACTCAGCTCTCCTGGCAGACTTAGTGATCAGGTATCTGAAATGGACACTTCTTTAGTCTTTCAGAGATGTAGACCTGTCACGGAGTGCTGGAATTTTTTCCAGCATTCTGCTGTTGCAAGTTTCATTTCTTTAGGTGTCTACCCTAGTGTGCCACACCTGGCACAGGCGCTCAGCCCAACACCCCCCTCCATTTTTTTTCTATTCATTCATGGGATGTGGGCATCAGATTTATTGCCCATCTAATTGCTCTTGTTCTGAGGGCATTTAAGAGTCAACATTGTTGTGGGCCTGGAATCACATGTAGGCCAGACCAGGTAAGGGCAGCAGATTTCCTTCCCCGGTGGGTTTTCCTGGTCATCATTAGATTTTTATTGAATTCAAACTAGAACCTGGGATTCAAACCCGGGTCCCCAGAGCATTACCCTGGGCTACCAGCCCACTGACAATACCACGATGCCACCTCATCCCCAAGAGTTAAGACAGAGTTATAGCAGAGCACTGGGCAGAGGTTCTGCCCTGCCTCACCTTTGATGGGGTGACAATAACACTGGAATTTTTACTCTCAATACTTCACCTATTAATTGTGTTGCCTTTTGGCTATTTTTCAATACTCAACAGTGGTATGTAGTAGTGGAATTTTTCCAAGGCCAAACAGATCTGTGGTATCTCCTAAGCTAGTCTAAAGTGACAGTCAGTTGAAATGAAAAGAGTTGTTCTGATACACAGGAGGCTAATCGCACAATGAATGTACTGGAGTTGCTTTGGAAATACCTACACCCAAAATGACAGTTTTGGAGCTCAAGCTGTGCAAAATTATTTCAATATCGGTATGCACCCATTTTTCTTATAGTTTGGTACAGTACTTTGAACAGGAAGTACTTCCATAGATTTTGCTTTCCTATTAAATTAAATGGACACCAGATTAGATAAATTTCAATAACTCTCATTTCTGAAACTGTTTTTACTTTAAACAAAAATAACTGCCACCAGTTCTGTTCCATCATTCTTCATGTGCTAAATAGGGAAACTATTGGAAATGTAACTGTACCTTTGAGTAAATGTAATTACAAAACTGGTTTCTGTCAGAATGACACCCTTGTTCAGGCTAGAAAAGTGCTCATTAGGTGTCATGATTTATACAACTGCAAATTAATACAAACCAAGGCTGAGGAAATGCAGATTCTTTCTTTCATTGTCATTTTCTAAGAGCTGTGTAATGCTCCTGGTGCAGTCCTCCTGAAGTGAATTTGCTTGATATAAAAGTTTCGTTTACATTGCTTATTTGACACATGAGCAGAATGTTTCCAAGATTAACTATCCTGACAGTCTGGCCACATTATTCCAGCAGCTTTAATACTGCTCCAGATTATTCCCCTGTTGAAATGCGAATCCTTAAGCAGCTACTTTCCATTAGTGATCAAGACAAAGTAAAATCATATTTCACTAGTACTTGATATTTTTCTTAAAATGACTAAACTGTTGCCTGATGGGACTGTGAGCTGCAATATATGTGAGGTATGTATCACATATAAAACTGAAGTAATGAGGCACTTTCCTCAGCCAAAATGCTGATTAATTTCCTTATAGCAATAAAGGGCAAATTGCAGGCTTCTTAATGCACAGGAGGACCTTTGCAGCTACTCAGAATTTACAATTTCAATGAACCTTAATAGCAGCCATTTACTACTAGTTAGTAATTGTCTTATCTCAACATTAATCTTTCAGAATACAAGAGATGTTTAGGCAGTAGAATAATAAATATTAATTTGGAATCCTGGTGAAAGATAAAAGCCAGTGTTATTGTGTAGCTGCTTTCTATAAGCGACACTAAAGAAAATTAACAACAGAAGCAGTGATATTGCACAACTCTATAACCAATTGATTAACCATTTTGCACTTCAGTTTCAAATTATAATGTAAAAACTCCCATTTAAAAAGAAAATCATAGTTTGGTGCCTTTTCTGTCTGAAATATGAACTGTTACAATTGTTAAGATCTTGCTGTCAGCAATATGTTCTGATATGATGGGGCATGTAGTGAACTGAGATGTTAACGGTTGGAACTGTTGCTATAGTCACAAAACATTTTCACTATCTGAGATTTTGGAAGAAAATGCACAGCTGGTTATTAACAGTTTTAGATGCAGATTATTTTTAAATGTGTTTTGGATATGAATATTAAATGTCAAATTTACAAGGTGAGAGTTTAAGCAAGAGTGTTTGGAATTAAATTATAAAATGAGCTACGAATGATATTTTGTTGACTAAGAGCAACATCCACAAAGAAATAGACATTCATTATGGGAATAATTTCATGACAAGCAAAACATTCCCTTTATCTGAACTTTGCTCTTAAGTAAATGCTATCAAAGTATGCTATGCGTGCATAGTTAGTTAGTGTCCAGGAAGCAGTGTCTTTAGCCTTTTCTAGTAGCAAAGTTTTATTAGTCCATAAGTGGCTGTAACCTTACCAGTTGAATTCCATAAAGTCTAATTTACATCTGAGTGGTGCATATCTGCACAACATTTCTAGTCCTGTTTCATTTTATTGTGGTACTTTGAATTCTATAGCAATTCTTCCTGAACTTCATGGGCTCTCCATTATGGTTTTATGAATGAGGACACAACATTGCAGTTACTAAATAGCCTTCGATTGTGATTGGTTGAAAATTTTCAAAGTAAAATTACAATCGATAAAAAAGAAATATTGAGAGGGAGAAGGAAAGTGCTTTCTGGTTTGAATGGCTAGTCTCAAAATGGTGGACCCAATCTATTCACATTATTTACTGGTGTCAGCACTTTTGTTTGTAGGCATCCAGTGAAAACCTTGTTCCAGAAAGGTTTTGTTGCAATAATTTGCACTCAGCTGTTAGGCATACACGATCATGAACTCCCAGTATATTGCCATTTTTCAGGTTTCCAAAGTATAACAACTAGCAATCACTTCAATTTATAGTAGAATTCTTCCTCCTGTTAAAGTTGAAAGCAGTATTTAGGGGGAAAAAACAGCAGTCATGTTCCAGCAAAGCCATAGTTTTAGAATAGAATGCCGTGGAAAGACATTTTCTCAGTGGCTTAAGTTTGTAGCACTATGGGGAGTTTGAGGTAGAAGCTTTGATTTGAATTTGCTTAATTTATTTGGGTTGAGAACCTAGTTGATGTTTTATCACAACCCAATTTTTTCCTCAATGTTGTGGTAAAACTAAACACAGAAGAAATGTTATTCCGTGCATCAAGCTATAGGTAAACCTTAAGTGAATTGTGGTTAAAATTACACTTTCCTAGTTGGTTTACTGCACAGTTTCAAAGGCGCTAAAATGTCTAGACTTTTTTATTCAATTTAATTAGGCACCAGTAAAATCTATTTAGCATAGGCAAGTTCTGTGGCCAGTTAAGTGAACTCTGTATTGCTCTTCACTAATTGTTTTTTGCTAAAAGTTGCCTCCCAAAGTGTCAATCCCCAGAGCAGCAATTACTTCAAGTAGTTTATTTTCCGGATGACTTAGGACTGTTATGTGGAACTTTTCTTGTGCATTTACTATGCGCTAGTAATTTCCAAGGCGATTTCTCTGTGTTCTCACCGCAGCTTCAGGAGAAGCACTTGTGGAGTTTGTCTGAGGTATCAACCAAGTTGCAGTGGGAAACAAAAACAAAAATACCTGGAAAAACTCAGCAGGTCTGGCAGCATCTGTGGAGAGGAACACTGTTAATGTTTCGAGTCCGCATGACTCTTGGCTGAGGGAATCCCCCCCCCACCCCCTCCCCCGCGCAGGGAGCTCATAGCGCTTCCTGGCGGGCATTACGCTGGGAAGGCCTTAATTGATCCACCCACGTAAAATAGCGGCGTAGCCCCGATTGGGGGCGGCAGTTGGAGGTGCACCTGCCCACGCCTGCTCCTGTGCTTCTCTCCTGACGGGGGGTAGAATTCTTCCCTGTGGTTCAAAGTATAAATTGTCGTACATCCATCTTTGATCACTAGTTGATTAAACAGGGGATTGGCAAATGAACTATTTGTAAGGTTCCCTTCACAGTAATTTTTCTGCCATTGATGACTTGAGCACTGTTCACTGGTAAATGGAGAATATATTCTAAAAATGAGAAAATGTCTTGAATCAAGCAACATGAACAACACAGCAAAGGACTTAATTCAAAGTCACCAAACAAAATATTGAGAGGAGAAAACTAATGAGAAATAAACATTTAGTGCAATTAGTTGGATTTTAGCCTGTCACGTTATATGGTAAGTTTGCCTGAAATATTATCTGTATTAGCATGCTATAATGTATTAATTTAGTTGCCATTGGGTGATTTAATAAGGTAATTGTAAAATCTGAATAAAAGGCCAGAAATTCTCAACCTGAACCAATTCCGTTTTTCTGTATTCAGTGGATTTCTCAATTCAAATACTTTTGAACAGACTTGATTTTATATTGTTGTGGATATTTCCTACGTTCATTCTAAGGTTATCAAAGGCTTCTTATAGATGACTTGTTGATTGTTTGCAACTCAAACTGAAACATTTGAAAGCAGGCATATAAACTTTGGCAATGAAATGTCACTAAAAGCAGAATACACATTTAGATTGTTGCAATAATCAAAGTGCTACCAGAACAGGAATTTTAAGTGTTTTATGTGTAAGTTAATTTGTCTATTTAAAAATGTGCTACTTCCATGTGGTAATTAGCTGTCCTTTCACAAGTTTTGCAAGTGAAATTTAATTGTAGCTAAAAGATTACCTATGGTAATCTTAGCACGTAATGCTTCCCTGTTATTTAAAGTGCTAAAAGCAAAGAACTGCGGATGCTGGAAATCCAAAACAAAAACAAAAACAGAAACATCTGGAAAAACTCAGCAGGTCTGGCAGCATCAGTGGAGAAGACCACAGTTGACGTTTCGATACCTCATGACCCTTCAACAGAACTAAGTAAAAATAGGAAAGGGGTGAAATATAAGCTGGTTTGGCGTGGGGTGGGGGGGTGGTGGTGTTGGGACAAGAAGAGCTAGGTAAAGAGCCAGTGATAGGTGGAGATAACCAAAAGATGTCATAGACAAAAGGACAAAGAGGTGTTGAAGGTGGTGATATTATCTAAAGGAATGTGCTAATTAAGGGTAGAAAGCAGGACAAACAAGGTACAGATAGCCCTAGTGGGGGTGGGGTGGGGTGAAGGAATACTAAAAAGGCTAAAAGGTAGAGATAAAACAGTGGGTGGAAATATATTTAAAAATAATGGAAATAGGTGGGAAAAGAAAAATCTATATAAATTATTAAAAAAAACAAAAAGGAGGGGGAAGAAACGGAAAGGGGCTGGGGATGGAGGAGAGAGTGCATGATATAAAATTGTTGATCTCAATATTCAGTCCGGACGGCTGTAAAGTGTCTATATCAGAAGATGAAGTGCTGTTCCTCCAGTTTGCGTTGAGCTTCACTGGAACAATGCAGCAAGCCAAGGACGGACATGTGGGCATGAGAGCAGGGTGGAGTGTTGAAATGGAAAGCGACAGGGAGGTCTGGGTAATGCTTGCGGACAGACCAAAGGTGTTCTGCAAAGCGGTCACCCAGTCTGCGTTTGATCTCTCCAATGTAGAGGAAACCACATTAGGAGCAACGAATGCAGTAGACTAAGTTGAGGGAAGTGCAAGTGAAATGCTGCTTCACTTGAAAGGAGTGTTTGGGCCCTTGGACGGTGAGGGGAGAGGAAGTGAAGGGGCAGGTGTTGCATCTTCTGCGGTTGCATGGAAAGGTGCCGTGGGAGGGAGTTGAGGAGTAGTGGGTGATGGAGGAGTAGACCAGGGTGTCGCGGAGGGAACAATCCCTACAGAATGCCGGGGGGTTGGGGGTTGGTGGGGGGGTGTGGTGGTGGTGGTGAAGGGAAGATGTGTTTGGTGGTGGCATCATGCTGGAGATGGCGGAGGATGATCCTTTGAATGAGGAGGCTGGTGGGGTGATAAGTGAGGACAAGGGGGACCCTATCATGTTTCTGGGAGGGAGGAGAAGGTGTGAGGGCGGATGCACGGGAGATGGGTTGGACATGGTTGAGGGCCCTGTCAACCACTGTGGGTAGAAAACCTCGGTTAAGGAAGAAGGAGGACATGTCAGAGGAATTGTTTTTGAAAGTGGCATCATCAGAACAGATGCGATGGAGGCGAAGGAACTGAGAGAATGGGATGGAGTCCTTACAGGAAGCGGGGTGTGAGGAGCTGTAGTCAAGGTAGCTGTGGGAGTCGGTAGGCTTGTAATGGATATTGGTGGACAGTCCATCACCAGAGTTTGAGACAGAGAGGTCAAGGAAGGGAAGGGAAGTGTCAGAGATGGACCATGTGAAAATGATGGAGGGGTGGAAATTGGAAGCAAAATTAATAAATTTTTCCAGGTCCCGACGAGAGCGTGAAGCAGCACCGAAGTAATCATCGATGTACCGGAGAAAGAGTTGTGGGAGGGAGCTGGAGTAGGACTGCAACAAGGAATGTTCCACATACCCCATAAAGAGACAGGAATAGCTGGGGCCCATGCGGGTACCCATAGCCACACCTTTTATTTGGAGGAAGTGAAAGGAGTTAAAGGAGAAATTGTTCAGTGTGAAAACAAGTTCAGCCAGATGGAGGAGAGTAGTAAAAAACAAAAAAACTGCGGATGCTGGAAATCCAAAACAAAAACAGAATTACCTGGAAAAACTCAGCAGGTCTGGCAGCATCGGCGGAGAAGAAAAGAGTTGACGTTTCGAGTCCTCATGAAGGGTCATGAGGACTCGAAACGTCAACTCTTTTCTTCTCCGCCGATGCTGCCAGACCTGCTGAGTTTTTCCAGGTAATTCTGTTTTTGTTTTGGAGGAGAGTAGTGGTGGATGGGGATTGTTCGGAACGTTTAAAGTGCTGATTTATAGGTTGGAAGATAGCACTGTAACAGACATCTTCCTGTTATCTGTGATGGCGCTTCAGTGAAATGATCTTGTTAAATGCTTCGCTGAACACAGACTAACAGTTTTCTGCTGTATTTATCATAATAGAAGTTAATGGTAGTGATGAATAGTAATGAATAAGGTTGTTTCGACAGAAAATTAGCAGCAACCTTTTCCTCCTGCTGAATTTAGTAAACATTCTTTGATCTTTCACTTCTTCAGTCTGAATCAAGCGCTTTCTGTTTATAAACATTGAAGCTGACTTATTAAGTGTTGCTAAAGCCCCATTGACCTCAACTACAATATGTTAGTCATGACCTTCCCAGACCTGCACTGCCCATTGTAATATTCAAGTCAGTTCCCACCTTTTGATAAAAGCAAAATACTGCGGATGCTGAAAATCTGAAACAGTAACAGAAAATGCTGGAAAAACTCGGCAGGTCATGTCCGTATGAGCCTGAAGAAGGGTCATACAGACTCAAAACGTTAACTCTGTTCCTCTCTCCACAGATGCTGCCAGACCTGCTGAGTTTTTCCAGCATTTTCTGTTTTTGTTCCACCTTTTGATGATTGTTGGTCAGATCAGACGTCATAAGGATAAACAACAAAGGAACTGTTCTGTAGTAGTGGTGTCCTACCTGTTGGTGCCCTGGTGCAGTGCATGTTGATTGCAGACTTTTGATTATAGTTTCTGACATGACAGGTTCCAAAATTTGGCCTGACCTAAGTTTTATTTGATAAATGAAAAGGGTAAAGGCAGTTATGAAAAGGAAAACCCAACTAATTTATATCGAAACCCAATTTTTTGTAGGAAAAAAGACGTGAAAAGTAATAATTGTGCCTTTTTGCAGAATTCCTTAAATAATTCTTAATTTCAGTGAACGAGTCTATATAAAATGCAGTTAAATTTGAAAAAAAATGTGAGGTCATCCACTTTCGATCTGAGAAAGACAATTCAGAATCTTTTGTTAATGCCAAGAGATTTGGAATTGTGGAGGAGCAAAGGGTTTGGGCTGATCATGTACACAAATCACTAAAACTTCATAACATGTGCAGAATATAATTTAAAAACTTGTGTAATGTTGACCTTTATCCCAAGGAAACTGTAAAATCAAAGGTAGAAAATTATGCTTCAATTGTGGAGAAACTTAGTCAGGCCCAATCTGAAGTATTGCATTCAGTTCTGGGCAATGGGAAGAATTTATTGGCCTTGGAAGGGCTATAGCACAGATTCACCAGGATTCATTTTGCGAATGCAAATCCCTGGTGCCGAGCGATAGCCTCTTCGTTTGTTGAGTTTTAAGGTGAGTAGTCTGCCACTTAGTCTGTAGAGGGGACACTCCTCAGTAATTTTTGTGCTGCTGCAAGTGATGGCCGTAATCCACAGCACGGTACTGTGCACCTGTCTGGCAAAGATATTCACACACACATCTTGTTGACACTCAATTGAATGCAACAATGTGCATCATAACTGGAACTCTCCGCTCAACACCCTTCCCTGGCTTCCTGTCCTGACAGACATCACGTTCCCACACAACCACTGACTGACAAAAACCCACAAGCTGGTTGCAACCATCTGTGCTACACCTCACTTACCACTCATGATTATCTGTTAAACCCACCTACTGCCTGCCTTCCATCTCAGCATCCCATATGAAACACCGTTCCTGAGCAAGATCTACCAGCATACCTCCTTTGGATCAAAGAATAGAAAACACGGGAAGTTACTAACAAGTCCCTCGTGATAAACCCCACTGTTGAATGGCAGGTTTTGAACTGCCACGGCAATAGTGGTCATTACTAAATAGGTTCAGGACAGGTCAGGGCCCCTGTGCAGCCAACCTCCACCACTCGGGCCTCAGTACAGACCCTTTACTCATTTGACGAAAGACACCAACAATACTGCACGTTATCAAGGAGTGCTGAGGACTAGAGTATTGTGGTAGCAGCACCCCATGTAGATCCAGCAAGTTGGCTGATAGGTTGCTTCTGGTTTTGACCTTTGCTGCTGTTTCCTTCCAATATTCCTGGAAGGTCAGAGTCCTATCAAGAATCACTCCCAAGGATGTTGGATTGGGATCGTGCTTCAGTTTCTGGCCATCCTTGTAGATATGCAATTCTTTTTTGGCGCTGGCATTGTGGGGATAGAATACACTGGATATGGTTTTAGAGGGATTTAACTTGATGTGCCATGTGCTGTAGTAGCCCGTCAACTTTGTAACATCTTTGTTAAGGATCTGGTCCAGAATACTGAAGAATGGAGCTTGGATGGCACTACAGGCGTCCTTAGTATTGATAAACCCACAGGATGTGGTTGTTGGCAGGTCATTTGTATATACGTTGAACAGGATTGGGGCTAGTACTGAGCCCCGTGGTAGTCCGTTGGCCTGTTTTCTCCATGCACTTCTCCCTTGCCCAAGGTGGACTCTGAATCATCTGTTGTGAAAGAGTGTTTCAACAACTGTTCCGAACCAGGTTGGAAGCATTCTTGACAGCTTTAAGAGCAGGCCAGTGTGCCACATTGTGTTGTAGGCACTATACCTGCCTTCAGGGTCTTTTGGAAACCATTTTCAATGTAGGAGGTGACTGCCAGAGCTTAATTACATATGCTGCACCCCTTACAAAGCCAGCTTGGTCAACATTAAGGGTGGTCTCTACTTCCGGAGATATGTGTTGCAGGATAAGATGCTCAAAGAACTTAAAGCACACAGAAAGTAGTGAAATTAGTCAATAGCTGGTTGCCAATGTGAGATCTTTTCCAGATTTTGGCATATGGCAATGATATTTGCCATATGCCGCACCTTCACGAGTGAGATTGACCTGATGATTCTTGTGTAGAACTGAGTCAGTCAGGAGCGCAAAGTTGTTTCAGGAATCCTGGTGTTGTTGCCATGTCCTGCTGCTTTGACATATTTCAAGCCCCTTAACGCTTTCTACAGTTCTGTGATCTTGAAGGGATCAGGACTGCTGTGTTTGCATGTTGCTGGTGTTGGTTTTCAGTTTGCTATAGGTGATGCATTTTATTTTTTTTCCAATGGTGTCCTTGCTACATGGAGCAGATGACTGGCAACTTGGTTCAGGGTGACTGATGGGGTAATTTAATGTAGATCATTTTGGGCTTCAGCACTTCTGACTGGAATGAGTGAAATTGAGCCTTGCTGCTGTTTCCTCCCACATTAAAGGACTCTGAAAGAGCCCCCTTGTAGAATCCCAGTCCCCCCAGAACCGCCAGTCTTAACATTGAGCAGCCCTCTGGCTTTTTGGCAATCGGGCACGCTCTCCCAAGTCTTACAACTTAATGTTGAGGGACTGTCAGCCACCAAGCGAAACCTCATTGGATTCACCAGAATGATACTGGGGCTTAAAGTTATAAATTATGAGATCATGTTGCATAAACTTGGCTTGTATTCCCTTGAGCGTGAAGGTCTGTGTGGTGATGTTAAACACCTTGACTACATGCAAAAAAGAATTTGGTAGAGTAGATACAGATAAACTATTTCCTCTAGTGAGGTAATCCAGAACAAGGGAACACAATCTAACATTAGAGCTTTGCCATTCAGGAATGAAATCAGGAAGCACCTCTTCAAACAAAAGGTAGTGGAAATCTGGAACTTTCTCCCTCAAACAATTGTGAATGTTGTCTTAAAAGAAATTTTCAATATTGAGATCACAGATATTTATGAAGTAAGGGATCAAGGAATGTGGATGAAAGGTGGGTACATGGAACTGAAGTACAGATCAGCTAAGATCCATTTGAATGGTGGAACAGGTTTGCAGGGTTGAATTGCCTCCTGTTTCTATGGTAAATGATACATGGCAGTTTGGACATGTGAGACTAATAGACTTAAACAGCTGAAATGCATTTATCACTGGGTAATTTTTGGGCTGTTATTGGTTTGTAATGACTTATTTCAACCTAGCATCATTTTATGAAAGTAGTAGTGGTGGACTACAGCCAGTCAGCTTAGAAATAATTACAGCAAATAAATACAAATATTAAGTAAAAATAGGCTCCATGTTTAATGAGCCTTCAATTACAACTCCAAATTAATGCATCCTTCACCACACTGTCCATTATCGGTGGAGAATTATGACTCATTTTAGCCAAGACATTAGAATGTTGTATAAAAGCAGAAAATCTTCAGACAGCTTTACCACAAACAGAGCTAGGATTTGTAACACCACATAAAATGGAATTCAGTTAAAATCTGTCTATTTAGGTATGCATTCCTTGTACTTTTTATGTGTGGAACCAACTTTAACATCTCCATTGCTGTAAGGAATAATGGAAAGAACAAATTTGGATTTATATGGTATCATTCATGTCTTGTTTAGAAGAATGAGAGGTGATCATCTTGAAACATTCAAGATCATGAGGGGGCTTGACAGGGTAGATAGTCAGAGTATGGTTTCCCTAGAACAAGGAGGCACAGTTTCACGCTGAGGGGTCGATGATTTAGGACTGAGATGAGGAGAAATGAGGGTTGTGAATCTTTGGAATTCCCTTCCCCAGAGGGTTGTGGGTGTGCCATCATTGAATATATTTAAGGCTGGGATAGATGGATTTTTGGTCTTTCGGGGAATCAAGGGATATGGGGAACAAGTAAGAAAGTGAGATTGAAGCCCAAGATCAGCCATGATCATATTGAATGTCCTGCTCCTGTTTCATATGTTCTGGGTGTCCCAAAGTGCTGTACAACCAAATGCTTTAGAACTGTAGCAAGTCTTGAAGTGTTTTGAAATGCAGCAGCCAATTTGTGGAAAGCAAGGCCTCAATGAGCATTGAGATAAATGGCCAGCCAATCCATGGTGTTGATTGAGAAAACAATGGTAGCCAGAACTTTGATTAGAAGGTTGAAGTCGAAAAAGACTCGTGTCTTTATTAGCTCTTTGCTAGATCAGTCCAAAATTAATTGTACTTCCCTGTTCTGTTCCCAAAGCTTTATGTTTTCCACTTCTTAAAATATTTATCTAATTTTCCCATTGAAGGTACAGTGGTCTCTGCCTCAACTACTCCCTTTGGTAAAGCATTTGGTGCTGCTACAACCCTCCTGTGAAGAAATTTCTTTTTAACTCCTCTTTTCCCTCTCTTAGTAACACTTTTGAATTGATGACCCCCTCGATACTGACCTTCAACCAACAGAATGTCTTTCCTGTCAAAATCCTCCATAATTTTAAAAACCTCTACATAATCTGTCCTGAGCTTTGTTTGTCCCAGTGAAAATGATTTCCAGTTTCACTTAAACTATAGTTCCTTTCCCTGGCATTGTCCTGGTGAGCCTACAATGTAAGCTGTAAGGCTTTAATGTCCTTTTTATAATAGGATGCTTAAAGCTGTGCTTCGTTTCCTAATTGTAATCTATCCAGATTTTTAAAATAAATGAATTTTTTGCATTCATATTCTCTGCCCCTATTTATGAAACCCACATTTCTATAGGTCTTTTTACTTACAATGTTCTAAATTATAAGGAATTTTGATACAGTAAGCAGAAACAGTTTGTTTCCACTGGCAAGAGGATTGGCTAGCAGAGAATTGAGGTAATTGGCAAGAGGATCAGAAGGAACATGAGAAATGTTTTTACGCAGCAAGTTGTTATCTGCAATAAAGTGGTAAAAGGAGATTCAATATATTTGAAAAAGAAAAAATTATAGAGTGGAAGGAAAAAATAGTAATGTGGGACTAATTGATAACCTTTTCAAAGAACTGGCACAGGCACGAAGCAGTGAACAGCCTCCTATTGTGCTGTACGAGTTTATGGTCTACCTGTGATCTCACTTTCAGGCAATTATGTATTTGAATCTTTGGGTTCCTTTACTCATTGACATCCTTTAGAGTGTGCCAATCATAAGGAGACTCCTGTTCCTTGTTTTTTGAATATTGCTGAAAAGAGAGACATGTTGCCAAAGCTTTTCATCTTGCGCTCATTGGGACAAATGCAAGAATGCCAAATTTCAAATGATTACAACAATTTAGACCACAGGAGAAAAGGATTCTGATTGGTAGGCAAATTGACTCTGACCAAGGCATTGCTGTGGAAAAAGCAATTGGGGAACTTTAGGCTCCCCAAGCTTCTGAGTAATTAAAAAGCGCAGAAAGCTCATACATATTCCTTTTCTTTGCAGAGAACGGGTCCCTGTATGTAAACTTGTGTCACTTCTAACAGCATAAATAAGTCACGTTACAAGCTCGACTGATTATCTTAAATTCGTTCTTAGTGTAGCTATTAGCGCACTCAGGATCGTTCAGCAAATGCTGCCCAATCACAGAATCACATCTAATAGCAGATGTTTTGTTTTGGGTTTTGCAAGTGTGGGCTCGTTGAGTACAGTCTTCACTCTGCCTATTATGTAAACCAAAGGAATGTGCTGTTTGATTCGATAACCCAGTTGTTGGGAGGTGCAACCTATGTTGCTGGCATCGCACCAGCACTGAAATTCATACACAATTTTACTCAATTTGTGCAGTAGGCAGAAAGTCGTCTTGGTCTGACGGCAGCATCCTGTTAGTGGAAAACCTCAAAGTTTCTGACTATCTTGTACTTTACAGATCATCTTTTTGGGGAGACACTGTAGGTAGTTCACTGTCATACCATACACATGAATTAGTGGGATTGGTACGTTTGGATAAGCATTTAGGTCTCCAGTATTTACAAGGACATTTTGTTTGCAAATACATCCAGAAAATGTAAGTGCTTAAAAAAAGTGTCAACCTAAGCACTGGTATGGAAAACAAATAGTGAGCTTCCAGATAATCTTTTTTGTGAATTCAACCATCGTTCTACCAAAGAATTATTTTTTTTTAGTGTGTGTTAAATAAACTGAAGACAGTCTGTCCTGAATAGCTCAAGAATGTCTCTGTGAACGTTGGAATCAATAGGACATACAAGTTGAAGATTCAACATCAGCATTGGTGGCTGTTGCTGCAAGTTGCTGGGGCTGAAGTGCAAATATCAGTGAGATTTTGTGGTTCAAGTGCTTATAATATAAATCTAAGATGTACATTCATGCATGACCGTTTAATACAGTACAACAACCTTACTATAGCATTTCTCAGAATTCTCACTTGCAACATATTCATTGTTCCTTTTATATCCACATCATATTTTCACTAGATATTTATATTGGTTTCACTGCTATTTAAAATTGATATTCTGTTAGTAAACTATGGAATTATTTCCTGCATTAAAACAATATAATGTGACTGAAGTACAGCACTGCTCTTATGTTTGTGTTTATAGAGCAAGGATTAAGCACAAATCAGGAAGCACTTGCAGCCTGAATCCCAGTGCTCCACTAACTAAAAAGAGCTACCAGCTAATATAGTAATCAGTTGGTGTTATCATTCACATGAACTCTGGACCTATTAACATTTTAAACATTTAGAATTATAATGTTACCAGGAGTATGCTTAGCATTCCAGTAAACACTATAGCAGGCATAATGACTGGTAACTTTCTCCACCATCAGGCAGATAGTGAACACCAGATAAAGAGCGCGATAATCAGATGTAGTCCAGTGTATTCCATTTGGCAAACTGCTAGGACAAGTTATAATCATAGTAGGTTAAGAAATATAAAGATCCTGAATTTGCATTTGTAATAATGATGAAATTGTCAGCGCTCAGCATTGTTACTATGTAATACCGTCATCAACTTGTGGTGTCTATATGTGCACGGTTAAACATGGGAATCTGGAAGTTGCCATCATTGATGCCCTGCCCCACCACAGCATGCGCTGTTGCAGTATTCACAGCCACAATCAATGCAGAGTCAGTGAATGAAAGTGCACTTCAACTTTTTATGCACTACTCTCACTGTAGAAACCTTTGAAAATGTTAAGCCTTATAAAATTAGTTTTTCAGGGCCGGAGAGGTTTTCTCCAGTAATTGTGACTTGGGACGCTGTTAAAAACTTAGCTATATCTTATTCAACAAGCATGGAGTTATTTCCTCAAAATTCAATGACTTTTAAAATAAATTAATTTTTATTTTTGTTAAATTTTGATACTTAATCCTATGTGTATTTCCCAATTTTTAATGTCTTCTGTAAAATGATTAAAATGTAAATTAGAATCACCTTTTTACTTCCTGCTTTGCTGTCTTTGAGAATTTTTCAATATGATTGGCTGATTAGGCCAATATAGATGGTGCTAGATTTAAAGCCACTTCGGAAAAGAGGAAATTGATGCTCTAGGCACTGCTAAATCTTTGTGAGCAATATTTTTTGAAGTCAGCAGTGTGTGCCATTCCTTCGTCGCTGACCACAATATTCACTTTAATGCCCGTCTGACCAAGCAGGGAGGCAGCTGCAGTCTTCAATGTACTATAACTCAGCTATTGATGTGTGTTATACCTGTTTTAATTGGTAATTGCTATATTATGTACCTCCATTTGACACACACATACATGGCATGCATCCCAAATTGCTGTGGCAATGAAGCTAGTCTAATTCAATTGGCTGACACACCAGATGTAATTTAGAATCATTGTTCAGAGCCTAAATTGGCTATCTGTGAAAATAAAACTGGCTGAAGAATAGAAAACAGTACTTAACTGATTAGAGTGATAATCTTATTGGTTGGGGGAGGTCGGTGCAGTGCTGAGTAATTGCCCGAAGGCATAGTTGTTGGGACCACAACTTTTACAAATTTCGATAATATTATTTATCTCTCAATTGGGTATGTTTGGAGATGATACCAAACTAGATGGGCACTAGACTTGAAGGTGAAAGCCCAGAAACTATGGAATGAGTCAAAAAAAAGTGAATGGGGCAAACATTGGCAAATGGAATTTAATGCAGACAATGGTAATGTATTGGATTTAGGAAGGAAAATGAATACCATACAAACTCAATGGTATTGAAATAGGTAAAGATGAGTTTCAAAGAGGTTTTGGAGCCTTAACTCTCATCAACTGCATTGGCTTTTCCTTCTGCTTCTGCACAGCTACTTCTGGTGTCCCTCAAGGAACTATCATTGACCCCACCTATTTCTCGTCTATATACTGCCCCTCAGTTATATCATAAAACAAAGCCTCGGTGTACGTTGATGCTACTCAATTCTGCCTCATCACTACCCCAGTTGAACCCTCCGCTATCTCTGAATTGTCAGACCGATGTCTAACATACAATACAGGGTGAGCAGATATTTCCTCCAATTAAATATTGGTAAGTCTGAAGTTAATGTCTTCAGCCCTTGCCACAAACTCTTCCAGAGTGATTGATTCCATCCCTCTCCTTGGTAAGTGTCTGAGGTTGAACCAGATTGTTTGCAAACCTGGAGTCTTATTGGATGCCAAGATGAACTTCCAACCACATAAGATGACCTATTTCCATTTCCTTAGCATCACCCCACTCTGTACACTTTGCAGTTACAGTAAAACATACTGGTAAAAGTGAAGCTCTTTGGTGCACAAGCCATGAAACTTCAAGATAGACCAATTAGGATGCAATGCGGAAAAATAGCTAGATTCTTATACCTGGAACTGTCAGTGTGCTTTGAAATAAGTTCAGTAAATTCAGATTTATACAAGACTGTGCCATAAAGTTGCATGTTAGCTATGCAGCTATGGGATTTGGACCTAAAGTTTTGAAAAGATTTGCTCCTTGGCCAGACTGATTTGTGGCCTATGAGCTGAAGGAGAGAAGAATTAAGATTCCGAAACATACAGATTATTTAAAAGTCACATGTTGCAAGGCTTGATTCAGTGTTATTGAGTTACACGTAATTAATAATGTTGACCTGTGATGTTGTAAAATAGCCAATGCAGCAAACTTTTATTGAAGACAAAAAATGCTTAGGAATTGAACTCATAGTGGCACTATTTCAAATTATCTTTGTTCAAATGCCGAGTGTTTTTAGTGAGAATGCATTTTACCTCAGACGTAAATGTAGCTCCTGGAAAATGTATTAAATGTAATGAATGAGATGTGACCTAAATTAGACATATAAAATTGAATTTATTGAATAAGCGTTATACAGTATCTGCAAATTCTTGTAGTTATGGTGGTTTTCCAGTGAAAATCTGAAAGGTCACACTGCATGCCTATTGCAGTGAATGGACTGGTTAGGTTAATTGACTGAGGCACCTAAACATTGCTGCCAACAATATGACATTTTATGTAAGGCACGGAGCATAAATTCACATCTAGTAATCAAAGGCATTCTGTACAGCTATAGATTAAAAAAAATTCTGCCACAGTCACCTGCAGGGTAAGAAAGCTTTGACGATAGATCTGTTTGACTAGCTTGAGCCAGTCAGTACTATTTACTAAATCATGCTATTTGCTAATCGTAATATGAATCAGGATTTCACATCATTAAAGGAAGGGGAGTTCAAATGCAGGCCAAAATGAAGGCCGTGCGATAACTAAAGGAAAGATAGAAAGTTTTGCATTTATGTAGCATCCTTCACAGCCTCAGGAAGCATTTTACAGCCAGTAAGTACTTTTGAAGTGTAGTCACTGTTGTAATATAGGAAATATGGCAGCCAGTTTGCACACATGAAGCTCCCAGAAACAGTAATGTGATGATACCAGATAACCTATTTTAGTAATATTGGTTGAGCAAAAAATGTTGACCAGTATACTGGGAATCACTCCCCTGCTCTTTTTCAAACTGGTGTCTTGGGATTTTTAAGCCCACATGAGACAGACAGGGCTTCAGTTTACTGTCTCATCTGAAAAATGGCGCAGTGCAGCACTTTCTTAGCACTGACCAATGTCTCAATAACATTGGAGAATATTTTCCTCTTTATCAAAATTTGGTTTGTGAGCATTAAGTCTGGGAAGTCTACTTGGGAAGACTGCAGTGATCCATGGTTAACCCCTTTTCCAAATAGTGGACCCAACCTCTACCAAATCAGGTACAGGATGGCTGCAGCATGATTTCACAGATTTTCACCAACCATCATAAATTGCCTTTGTTAGTAAGAGTGCCTTTGGCTGCCAGTATACATGTTCTGCATAATTGACAGCATTCCCAAATTTGAATGACCCAATCTATCTTGTTCCAGTAGCAGCAGAGACACAAATTTTAAGAGCCTTCTGATTGGTTATCAGAAAGATAAACTCCTGCAACCTGATGAACGTTTTAAATTGATTCAGAAAATCTTGTATTGTGGCACAAAATAGCATAAGGCACGCAAACACTAATGGAAAGAAGCAACACAATGTCAAAAGTTGGCCTTCCCCAATTGCAATGGGATATTCTGCACGTTTAGAAGAGAACCAGTCTTGATGCACCCGCTCACTTTCAACTATGTGAAACAGAATTATGTGCAGCGATTGTTTTTGATGTTGATGTTTCAAGACTAAGGTTGCAAAAAAAACCATTGTTAATCTTTTTAGATCTATAGGCCAGGATATTTAGGTCAGCAAGGGAGGGCGGGGCCCGCTCGCCGACGCTTAAAATGACACAGGATAACGTTGGGTGGAACTCCTGACATCACCCCGCATCATTTCAATTTTCAGGTCAGCAGGGGTGCAGCCGAATCAGCTGTGCGCCCACCGACCTGCCAATTGAGGCCATTTAAAAACTAATTCAAGTGATTAATGGAACTGCCCATCCAAACTTAAAGTTGGTGGGCAGGCCGGGAGCCCTGGTGGACTTCAGAAAAAGCATGAATCCTCATCTACAGGCGGGATGAGGTTTCATGTAGAGTTTAAAAAATTAAATAAAAGTTTGATTAAAAGTGATGGACATGTCCCAACTCGTGACAGTGTCACATGAGGGGACATGTCAGGGAAATTTTATTTTTGTACATTTACCATTTTTAAATTTGGCAGCGATCTCCCCGAGGCAACATTTAGTCTCGGAGATGAGTGTGCTCTTTCATGCGCATGCATGAAAGAGCGCACTCTTAGCCAAGGGAATCTCCTCAGCCCGCACAGGGAGCTCATAGCGCCCCCTGGCGGACATCACGTTGGGCGGGCCTTAATTGGTCCGCTCCTGCACTTCCTCCCTGATGGGGGGAGAATTCTTCCTGTAGTTTGTTCTGATCTGTTATTGATCAAAGAATTTGAAGGTAATGTTATAGCTTACTTAACTTCTGGAATTGAATTTATTCTACTTAATAGTCTGTGTGCTGGTGATTAGCTAAGTGAGGGATCATGTTTAGTAATTCTTTAACTTTCTCCATGGAATGGATATATATGCAAATACAAGTTGTCTTAAATGGTGCTTTAATGTTTTAAATTTTCCAGAACAGCAGGGCTGGCAGTATTGTGTTAGTTTCTTTTAAAAAGGAGTTTCTGAACCAACATACCAATGAAAGGTAAATTGGCCGTCCAGTGGCTATTCACATCATTACTGCTGCAACACCCCTCTTCATTTAAAGAGGTTACTACCAGTTTAGACTGGTGAACATTGACATTGCAGTCAGGCTTTTTAAGCTAATACTAGACACAAGCACTGGGCGGTTGGGTCTGATGGAGATAGTAAGACGACTTTTCAGAGTGGGAAAGTGCAACACAATCATTATGCAACGCCAAATTGTATCAATTGAATGATGTGAGCCTAATTACAACTATTGTCCTGTATGTTTACTGTGGAATAGAGCAGCTTAATGATTCAAACTAAGCTTCACCATTCCTATTTTAACTGTCAACCGCCTGAGATATGAAGGAGATGCATACAATAAAGGCAGATATTCAGATCAAATTGCACGGGGATGTTAATAAATAAGTAGATCTAGGGCACTGTCAGATCCTATAAAAATAAAGCACCCTGATCGCATAAGAGAGCCCACTGATGCCACTGAGCCCGAGAGATGTCTATGCTAAGCTCAGATTTGTTCCTTGAAAGTTTCTTCTAAAAATAATGGAGAATAGATACAAGAAACACAATGGATGTAGTTTGTATGGATTTTCAAAAGAAACATTTGACGAGGCATCATTTGAGATTTGTGGCAAAAATGTTACATGGAATTGTGGGGAATAATCATTTATATATACTACAAACATCAAGGGACCCAACACCGATCCCTGTGGAACCCCACTGGACACAGATACCCAGTCACAAAAATACTCCTCGACCATCACCCTCTGTTTCCTGCCACAAAGTGGCAAAGTGTTTCACAAGGATTTGTTGGCCAGTCTTGTATTTACTTTGTAGGCATATGAGTAATCTGGATTTAGAAGTTCCAGAGAATACTATTGAAATTTGTAAAAGAGATTTAGTACACCTAAACTGATAGGGTTTTACATGGAGTAGAAGAGCAGAAAGGTTTTGGTGAACAGATACAGTGGACATTGAAGGTGGCATCCTAAATAGATGAGGCCATAAACAGGTAGAGGCATAAGGCCAAATCATGTTGAGGCAGTGGGGGTCTCACCTACTGGCTGGAGAGCTGGCAAGAGACCTGCGCTGCCTCTTTTCTGGGAGGCCCGCCGAACCACAAGCCAGCCAGGCAGTGGGGAGGCCGGTGGCAGGCATTCCCCTGGAATCGAGACCTCGGGGTGGAGATCTTACCTAGGCCAGCAGCTCTTGTGCTCAGCAGCGTCACTAGGGAGACCACGGCTGCTGCCGGAAGGACATGTGATGGAGTCCTAGGATTGTGGAGAGACTGGGCCACAGGTGAGTAACGTGGGGTGTGGGTGGGATGCTGCCAAGGTTGAGGAATTACAATTATGAAGCGAAACATCCAACTCCTTATTCTTGGCCATATCCTGTGGAATCTTTACTGCATCTTTATCCGCTGTTTTTAAATGAAGATTTTATAAAGAGAGACTTGAGAAGTTGAAGCTTTTTTCACTAATGCTAGGTAATGTAATCAGATTTAGATTTCCAACCTTGATAGAATGTTTCTGTTGGTCAGCGAGATGGTAACTAGATGGCACAAATCTTATTAAAATCTTTTTTTTGAGATTACTTAAAATAAAAATAGAAAATTCTTTATGCAGAGGGTGATAAGAATCTGTTATTCTCTACTACAAACTTGTTCCCGGACTGTTCATAAATTATTTTAAAAGGGAATTCAAATTGATTGCAAAAATAATTTTAACTGAATGGGAAATTGGCAGAAGAGTGGGATTAGATTATGTGGCTATTAATACACTTGATGTGGCTATGCTGTAATGTTCTGTGTATAATTATGTGCAAACATTTGCTTTTACTAAACAATCATTATACTATATCCTGCTGCGATTATCACTTATTGAGGAAAGCCCAGGATTTATTAACCATTTCATGTCCCTTTGATGCTTTGGCAATTTTTAACCACTGCACCCATCCTCAGTTTAAGATTATATTTTCCTGGCTTTTCACCTAGTTCAAAATGGCATTTATGTTCCTTATTTCCCCAAATAAGGTTGATATTCTTCTCATCTTCCACTCCCATTCTAATTTCATGCTCTGCACATCCCCTAAAAGTCATGTTCCTATGCTTGCCCTCCTCCACGTCAACCATGAACCCACAATACCTTCAGCACTGCTCTAGATTCCCTCTTCCCTTCAATATGGCACCTAGCTGGGTCCATGCTCTGATGCAGGTCCGTTCCTGCCATCTGCTTTTCCAAGTGATTGAACATTGCTGCACCTTTATGATTTCCTGATATTGCATAGTGATATTTGCATTGAGTTTTTTTCGTTTCTGAGAATGTTTCAATGGCTTTCTTCCTGGTTAGTGTTATCAACACACAGCCTTGGAAATGTTATGAAAAAATTCTATAGCAGTGAAATAAGCAAATGGAGCATGAAAAACTGTTTCTATTTGAACCTTTTAATGTCTTTTTAGTAATCCCTGGGCACAAATCCATTGCATCAAGTATTATCATGTGTTTTTTTTTAAATAAATAGGAATCGTGCATTAAACAAATGGTGCAAAAGGGATGTTAAGGGACGTGGGCATTGCTGGCTGGGCCAGCATTTATTGCCTGTCCTAGCTGCCCTCGAGAAGGCGGTGGTGAGCTGCTGCCTTGAAACGCTGCAGTCCATATGGTGTAGGTACACCCATAGTGCTGTTAGGGAATGAGTTCCAGGATTTTGACCCAGTGACAGTTGGGACCACATATTTGCAAGTCAGAATGGTGAGTGGTTTGGAGGGGAACTTCCAGGTGGTGGTGTTCCCTTCTATCTGCTGCCCTTGTCCTTCTAGATGCTAGTGGTCGTGGGTTTGGAAGGTGGTGTCTAAGGAGCCTTGGTGAATTCCTGCAGTGCATTTTGTACATGATACGCATTGCTGCTACTGTGCACCGGTGGTGGAGGGAGTGAATATTTGTGGATTTGGTGCCAATCAAACAGGCTGCTTTGTCCAGTACTGTGTCAAGCTTCTTGAGTACTCTAGGAGCTGTACTCATCCAGGCAAGTGGGGAGTATCCCATCACATTTGTGACTTGTGCCTTGTAGATGGTGGACAGGCTTTGGGAAGTCAGGAGGTGAGTTACTCGTTGCAGGATTCCTAGCCCCTGATCTCTGTTGTAGCCACAGTATTTATATGGCTAGTCCAGTTCAGTTTCTGGTCAATGGTAACCTCCAGGATGTTGATAGTGAGGATTCAGTGATGGTAATGCCATTGAACATCAAGGGGTGATGCTTAGATATTTCTTGTTAGAGATGGTCATTGCCTGGCTTTTGTGTGGCACGAATGTTACTTCCCACTTGTTGGCCCAAGCCTAGATATTATCCAGGTTTTGCGGCATTTGGACATGGACTGCTTCGGAAGAGTCACATGGGCTCGAAACATTAACTCTGTTTCTCTCTCCACAAATGCTGCCAGACCTGCTAAGTTTTTCCAGCATTTTTTGTTTTATTTCAGTTTTCCAGCATCTGCAGTATTTTGCTTTCATCATAAAAAGCTAAACCTTATTCAATGAGCTGTAACTGGGTTTTTAATAAAGATCTAAATAATAACTACTGCTGAACAACTGACCTGGCCCTGAAAATGTTATATTTGTGGGATGTTGTTAATGCCACCATTGTTATTAAGCTCTAGATTCTTGAACAAACTAAAGAAATTAATGATAGTTCAGCTTCTACCTTAATGGCATGTGTATGTCAAAATCTTCATTTTGCTCATGATAAAATTTTAAAAACTGATTAGATTACACTGGGGCCCCATTATCATGCGGTCCACAGGGTCTACACCTCGATATTGCATTATAGGTATGACTGTGTTAAAACTTTATCGAGTTATGTTTATCCTAGGTGAGATTTTGAAGACACAGGTGGTATTTTAGGCTGGGGGAAAGAAAACATTAGAATCCCAAACTCTTCATACAGCGGGTTTGTAATGTTTGCTGCTCTACCCAGTTTGTGTATTCCTCCTTATAAACTACAGGAATCTCTTTGGATATGAGAGTATTGTACAATTCAGTCTTTATAGTAAAAGTGATTGGGTGGAGAGGAGCCATTTGACCAACAGCAAAAAGGAGACACAATTTTCAGATAAAACAAGCTTTTGCTTTTGAAGTGATTTTGAAAACATAAATCTTGACAATATTTTATTCTGTACAATGTGGACTCATGTTATGAATATTTTCTGCCTTCCAAATGTAGTGTACATCCCTTGTGCTCCCCAGTAAATGATTTAACTGGATTTAAATGTTAAACAAAAGCTTTAACTCAGTACAGCACAGAGTTCGGATCATAGGAGACACCATCTACTGAAAACTGTCTTTAAATGATTTACATGAGAGAAGAGATGTTGGAGAAAACTCAGATTGCAATATCCAGAGTTGACATGATCATTAATCTAGAAACACTACTTAAAAATATAACTGTTGCTCAATCACCTGCACTGCTTATTTTCATGTTAGAGAAAAGTTAAGCCAACATTTTAAACTTGGCTTGTGTCAGGTCTTTCTGGCAGAAGCTGCAACAGCACAGCACAGCTGTGAGTATTCATGCTAATTCCTGAACACAAGTTTTCAGTCACCTCACCTGCAAAGCGGCAGTAAAGATTGATTTATATGTAACTCAAACCAGGAGACCCTTAAGCCTACAATTGTATCCACTAAAAATAAATAAAATACATAAACAAATGAAAAGTGGCAATGATGAGTGCAAAGATAAATTTAAATGAAAATTTTGGGGTCCCAGATGGGCCTGCATTATACCAAGCTCCACACTATAGCAGACCATGTTATAGCTGCCCCAGTGTATTAGTGCTTTTCAGTTCCTGGTTGGCAGTTTGTGGGAAATTCTAATATGATAGGAACTAGATGAGATCACTGTAACTCCGCACTGGAATTGTCATTAAACGAAGTTACAATCAATTGCGTGTCAAGAGAATTAAGGCTCAAGAGAGGCTTTCTTCAAGGTCAACGTCCTTGGTTTGCCCCTGACCATAAAATCTGGACCAAGAATTCTTGAGGCATAATTTTGCCATGAAGATGATCAAGCCAAATCTTGGTGCTCCTCGTAAAAGCCTGATGTGAACCATATCCTCTTCATAAATTCTGTGTCCCCGAGGGCCTATTCAGACCAACAGAGGAAAGCATTTGGGCTCTCCGGAGCCTGCTTTGTAGTGTTCGGCATCTTTCTCTTGTTGCAGGCAGCTTAGACACTTAGATGAATGTGCTGTTTATTTATCTCCTTAGGTTGCAACTTCTGCCAGAAAGACCTGACACAAGCCAAGTTTAAATGTTGGCTTAACTTTTCTCTGACATGAAAATAAGCAGTGCAGGTGATTGAGCAGCAGTTATATTTTTAAATTTTTGTTTCTAGATTAATGATCATATCAACTCTGGATATTGCAGCCTGAGCTTTCTCCAACATCTCTTCTCTCATGTAAATAATTTAAAGACAGTTTTCAGTAGATGGTGTCTCCTATGATCTGAACTCAGTGCTGTACTGAGTTAAAGCCTTTGTTTAACATTTAAACCCAGTTAAATCAATTACTGGAGAACACAAGGGATGTACACTACACTTGGAAAGCAGAAAATATTCATAACATGAGTCCACATTGTACAGACTAAAATATTGTCAAGATTTATGTTCAAATAAAAACAATTCACAAAAAATGCATAGCAAGGTACCATCCAACCCAATCATTAACTTACACTACGTTCAACTATGTTGACTTTTTAAGAATCTGTCGTGTGCTTAAGCTTTTTTGGGAAATTCTTGGAGATGCACCATCCCTATTGGGAAAACCGTAACCATACATTACAGAGTTCTATAACTCCAACCTTTATGATATGACAAACAGAATCTGAGGAGCACTAGGATATCTGTATTCCAGACATACCTTTCCTCTTTGATTTTCAAGTAATTTCATAACATCATACAGCCCACAAGGAAGGCCATTCATCCCATTTTGACTGTGCTGGCTCTTTGAAAAAGTTATCCAAATAGGCCCACTCACCTGGTTTTCCCTCATTGTGGCACAATGTCTTTCTTTTTCAAGTATATATCTACTTCCCATTTGAAGGCTACTATTGTATTTGCTTCCACCGCCTTTTGAGGCAGTGTATTCCAGATCATGGCAACTCAAAGAAATTCAATGAAGAAGATAAGGGAAAGAAAATTTTAAGTCTTTTCACCTTATCAAGTAATGAGATAAGGAGGTTAGCACCACAAGGCACAGCAACAATGTTCCTCATTACTGAAATAGGAAAGGAGTAATTTAAATTCTATCAAAGATAGCTTTTAACTTGACCACACCTCTAGACCTATAAAACAGTCCAACCATCTCCAAGCAACCATTTTATTTTAAGAACTTGGCCAAGGGCTTTTTAAAATACACATACAATATATAAATCTGCCTAACAGGCCAATAGTTCTATTTTTGTCACAGTTGAAATCTGCCTGTGAGCAATGTTTTATTTTAAAATAAAGGTTTGAGCTTGTAGACTATGATGACTCATTATATAGAATCTTGAACTCAAAATCCCATCTAATTCGACAGTTTAATTCAGTCTTTTCAAGAGATTGTGTTGCTATCTTGTCAAGGTTATTTGCACTTGTGGAATTTGCGACTGAAGTATGTGCCTGTCTCCAAATCAGAGAGCACCCTGGTCCACATTTTTAATTTGCTTTCTCAGAAGTGCAGAAAGATTTGGGTGGATGTATTTTTTCACAGCTGTAAATCTTGCAATTCCCTCCAGCCTGCATGTAAGTAAAATTAAGGCATGATGACATCAGGTTGACAATGCTAGGTCGTCAACGCCAGTCTCCGATATTAAGGAAGGTGAGCGGGCACAGAAATCTGAAGCCTACCTGCCATTTTGAAATATCCAATTAAAAAGCTATTAAGCTTTTTAAAGAGCCAATTCTGTGCAATTTTTCATTGCCCAATCCCATTTTTCAAGTGTCGTACGAGAAAACGTTAGTGAGTGCTTTATGCCAGGTATGAGGAGGCGGCACAAAATGGAAGATAAGGACTTAGAACAGGACCATGGCTGTATGTAGCAGCAGGATCTGCTGGTGAAGGTGGCAACATTTGTATGTTTTTTGACTTCACTTATTCACTGTTTTGAGCCTACCTTAAGAAGTAAGGTGCTCCCCTTCCCTTTCACACTGCTAATTGGCCGCCTTGCTGGGGGAGGCGGCACCTTGCTGAGATGGCAGGGTGGGAGCAAGCAAACCATTCAGTTTCCATTCTGCCTCCAATGCCCGACCAGAAACCATAAAATCCAGCCCATTATTTTAATCCTTTGTACTTTTTTTTGAAGCTTCAAATTACTTGAGTGCACCAACAGCAACTTGTGTTTAAAATCAGAAAACCCTGGGTAAAAAAACCCAGCAGATTAGGCAGCATCTGTGTAGAGAGAGAAACGGAGTTAACATTTCAGGTCTGTGACCTTTTCCCAGTTCAGATGAAAGTTTACAGATCTGAAACATTGTTTTTCTCTCTCTTCATAGATGCTGCGTGACCTGAGTTTTTCTTCAACATTTTCTGTTTTTATTTCTGATTTCCAGCATTTGCAATATTCTGCTTTTCAACAACTTGTGTGTAGCCCCTGTAACATAATATAATGTCTCAAGGGAGCATCATAAAGCAAATTTTTGACAGAGTCACAGAAGCCATAGTTTGTTTTTAATATGGAATCTGATTTGATGTTTCGACAAGCAGGATTTACAATTAGACTCTGACTAGAATATGCCTCATGACTCTTATTGGTGGCTGATGTCGGCTCATTCTGAAAATAAGTTGGAAGATAGAATGTTTTCATGCAGAAAATGTAAAAATGTGCCCTTTGTTTAGAAAATGTGAGTTGATATTTGTAATAATAAAAGGATTGCAAATAACATCAGTCTACGACAATACCAAAGTAAAAATAATGTAAATGCTGGAAATCTGAAATAAAAACAGAAAATGCTGAAAATACTCAGCAGATCAAGCAGCATCTCTAAAGAGAAACAGTTATTTTATCGACCTGAAACATTAATTCTGTTCCTCTCCACAGATGCTGTGTGACCTGCTGAGTATTTCCAGCATCGAGTTTTTTTATTTAATATCAACTTACATTCTGCTAAAGTATTGAAAGTGTCATTATAGAACCATAGAACACTACAGCACAGAAAACAGGCCTTCGGCCCTTCTAGTCTATGCCGAAATTAGAAGTCCAGTGTTTTAAAAACAGCCTGTTTCCATGGTTTGTAGTTCATTGATTTCACAATGTTATGTAGAATTTACAGTACAGAAACATGCCATTTGGCCCTCTTGGCTTATGCTGGTGATTATGCTTCACAAGAGTCTCCTTCCACCTTATTTGATTTCCCCCTATCAGTATATCCTTTTATTCTTTTCTCCCTCAAGTACTTATATAGCTTTCCCTTAAATGTACCTATTGGTGCAGTAGGTGGATGCACTAAGCCCAAGTCTGCTGGACTCATTCTCATATATTATTTAGATATATATATATATATATATATATATTACATTTGCTAGGAATTGGTTTAAGCAACATTGCCAGAGGCTAAGAATTTGTCAGCTACCTGTTCTCAACTAGACATGAGTGTATGGTGTGAAGTTTCAAAAGATGTGGAAGAAATGCCTTTTAAATTAGAACAAAATATAATTTTTGCCCCCAAAAGCTGAAGGAAAGGTAAATCATTTTTTAAAAAGTTGCAACAAGATTAGAATTTGGACATTGCTTGCACAGGATTACTTTACTATCCAATTTTCTGCTGTAGGGCAACATATTTTTCAATGAACTATCTGACAAGATCATTATGTTACCCCAGGGGCGATTCTATATTTTCTAAATCAGAATCTGGTAAAAGCAGTTAAATTCATTCCTTTCATACTTGACTAATCCTTTACATCAAGCATCCTTTGGTAGTTAAAGAAAATCAGCAATGTTAATTGGCCTTTGGAGCAGATAACTTAGTTTCTCAGCTGCTGATGTCACACTACATTGCCTGTAGTATCACAGTGTCTGTATATCCCAACAGTGACAAACGAGATGGGCTGGCAACTCTTCTGCCAGAAGTCTTGATTTAAGTCGCTTATTGCAAGTAAGGGATTTGGAGAAAATTTTTTCACACAGGCAGCTTTGAAATCATTCCTGAACCTGTGGATAGTTAGTCACATTCTACCCTAGCAGTATGATCCGTCACTGCAATATGACTGTATATTTATTTTTGAAACTTAAGAGTTTGAAACAATTCCGGTTTTAAAATTCTGCTGAGACCAATTAGACAAGAATGTGGCCCGGATTTTGGGGCAGTAATGCCACCAAAACTATCAGCATTCATTATCACTACTTCACTGAGCCCATGCATGCATAGTTAAATGTGGAAATACGGAAGTTCTGAACTGGTGAGATTTTTCCCTGTTTGGACTTTTAACTCTTTTTGTAAAAACCTGTGGAAAAGTTGTACTTCATTGAATGAGGTGTAACTGTGTTTTTAATGGGGCACTAAATTCATAATTACTACTGAATACCCTCACTGGCCTCGAGAAACTAATTCTATATGTGTGGAATGCCAAATTTGTCCATTATGATTTCAAAAGATCCACATTTTATTTTATTTTTTTCCCTATGTTGGTTTATGATATTTCAGCTTCTTTGTTAATCCTATGTGTGTGTCCCAATCATTTATTCCCCTCTAAAATTTAATTAGAAGTGAAGAATAGTCGGTGCATTTTACATTTTACTTCCTGGTTCGCTATCTGTGAGAATACTTCAACGTTATTGACTTTTTATCTAGTTTGATGACATCACTGTTGCTGGAAGCTGGGAGATCCCCTTAATTTGACACTGGACTCAAACTAATATCTGAAAAGGTGAAATTCACACCAAAAAAAAAAATCACTACATCTTTGTGGGCAGCTATCTTTGACGCTAGCAGTGAGTGCTGCAGCTTTGGCATTGACTGTAAAATCTGGACCAATTGTTCATCCATGATCGGTAACAGTTTGCACATAACAGTGTGATTGGGACAACTATTTTCATTTGCAATTAGGTTATCTTAGTTATCATTTGTACCTGTAGAAAGAGTACATTTTGAAATAAATATGAATGTCTTGATAATTCTAGATGGGTGTCTTTTTGTGTCACTGATCACTGTCATGTATGCGGCATAAAGTTCGCTGCATACTTAATACTTAATGTGTCTTAATAGTTTTTGGTGTATACAAGTATTACACAATTCACACCTATTAAAAAGGAATCCATATTATCTTCTCTGATTCTCAAATTGGCACAAACTATAACAAATAATGGATAGAAGACAAGTGTTCAACCCATTTCTAAATATCCAAAGTGTATTAGTTCTAAAAGTACTTAGAGCTGAAGATCACTGATTTCATCTGTGCTTTGCTGCTCTCAGTATGTCAAACTGTGTTCCCAGGATCCTGCTTGTAGCAGAATTTAAAAACATTTTTAATCATTAAACGCTCCCGTCGAGCTGAGTGTACTCTATTTCAACCATAATAAAAGAATGCTAGATTCAAGTGAAAATGTCTTCTGTGGAAAAGTCATTCTGCAGCATCAGTGGTATGTGTTGATATTTCTGTGATCTCTATGGCAGTTACTTGTACTCCCTTTCTTAAACTTACTGTTGTTTCTTGTGAACTCGTCCCGCTCCATTTGTGTAACATGTGGAGAATGATTTTGTGTCTTTCATATCATAAGTTGAAAAGTTTCACATGAAAGCTATTATTCATCACCCTAAGAATATTACATCTTCCACATTAATTATGCTGCTCCAACTTTGTCATCTTCTATAGCCAAGCAAATGGGCATAATCAAAGACAGTCCTAAAGCAATCATTTGAATGAGGTGACTATTAAGTAGTTCATCTAATAGTATTACATCACTGTCGTGATGCGATACTATTGTGTGAAGCCATGCATTAAGGATTGCGATGAATTACATGGATCATAAAGGCTGGGTCAGGTCATAGCATGCCAATTCTGGTACTGGGTGCAGGAAGTACCATCAGTTTGTATCAAGAACTATTACTATAAACGATGTGAAACAAGTACCTGCTGCCCTCTGGTAATGACAAAACGTGAGGTAGCCATCCACACAAACTACCAAAGATCATTTGTTTCAACAATCTTTCTGCCCAAGACAATCCCACAATGGAACAAGCTGCCAAAGAAATAGTCACAGCCCCATCACTGGAAACCCTCAAGATCATCTTTCAATTACTTTCATTTATGAATTTTCATTATCAGGATTACTACCTCAGCAGGTCATGCCTGCTTTAGCTAGCGCTACCCATATAAATGTTGGTGGATGCCGACACAACTAAAGCAGAAGATTTGTTTTAACCTATTTTTAAATTGACCAACTAGTCACATATGGTTTTCCTCTCTTTTTAATGGAAAATCTTAGTTACAAAGCTGACAGGCACCTCATTGGAGAATCAAGAAGGATGTTATATGCAGGATATCCTACTTCTCATGGGTAGATCATAACTTATTCTGAGCTTTTGATATTAACTCATTTGTATAAGGCCACCTGGATTACTAAAATGGGCTGCAGTAGATGATTTAGCATCTGAAAGAGAATGAAATGTTAATATTTTGCATGTTTATTTTCATCAAATCTGGACTTCAAAGTTTTTCACTTTCAGATACTGATCAATCAGCTATTCATTTTTTTTAAGCATTTTTTGGTTTTTACATCATATGTCCGATAATTGGGATTTTTTTTTTCTTGCACAATATCTATCAGGCTGATGTCTAATGAGGATAACAGATAGAAGAAGATTCACTCTTTTCTTTTCCTTGAATTGCAATTTCTCCAATGTTTATTGAACTGAGTAATTTCCTTCTGAAAAAAGAATTTGTAATATTTTCTGTTTAATCCAACCCTATGGGCCCAATCAAATTACAAATGTATCATGTGATTTCAGTTTGAAGAACCCAGAGACATTTATTGGAAACAATTGTAATGCAAATGACCTCACATACTTCATATTTTAAATAAGCACTGAAAATGGCATGGTGCCTTTATTTGTTATGGAAGAAAATATACATATTGTGAGTCTCAAAGTAGTACTGCTAGCATTGTGCTTACCATACAGAATTTATTGCACATTTTTATTCTTCTGTTTAATTATATCTTACACCGTCTTAAACTATTCTCATGCCCTGCTCTCCTCCTCCCTCACCCTGCTCTGTCCATCCACCAACCCCTACTTCCTCCGTCACCCCATGCTCTCTGTCCGCCCTCCCCATCTCCCTCCCTCACCTCTCTTTCCCTCGCTCGCCCTGTATGCTCCCTCCCACCGTCCGTCTTCGCACGCGCCGTCTGTAACCATCACTCTGTACCCACTCTTCTCCCTCACATCGCGCCCCCTCCCCTCCCTCACACCCCAACACCCCTCCCCTCCTCTCCCTCACACCCCAAGCGCCCCTCCCCTCTTCGCCCTCACACCCAACCCCCCCTCCCCTCCCCTCCCTCACACCCCAACCCCCCTCCCCTCTTCGCCCTCACACCCCAACCCCCCTCCCCTCCCCTCCCTCACACCCCAACCCCCCTCCCCTCCCTCACATCCCAACCCCCCCTCCCCTACCCTCCCTCACACCCCAACCCCCCTTCCCCTCCCCTCCCTCACACCCCAACCCCCTTCCCCTCCCCTCCCTCACACCCTAACCCCCCTCCCCTCCCCTCCCTCGCACCCCAACCCACCTCCCCTCCCCTCCCTCACACCCCAACCTCCCTCCCCTCCCCTCCCCTCCATCACACCCCAACCCCCCTCCCCTCTTCGCCCTCACACCCCAACCCCCCTCCCCTCCCCTCCCTCACACCCCAACCCCCCTCCCCTCCCTCACATCCCAACCCCCCCTCCCCTACCCTCCCTCACACCCCAACCCCCCTTCCCCTCCCCTCCCTCACACCCCAACCCCCTTCCCCTCCCCTCCCTCACACCCTAACCCCCCTCCCCTCCCCTCCCTCGCACCCCAACCCACCTCCCCTCCCCTCCCTCACACCCCAACCTCCCTCCCCTCCCCTCCCCTCCATCACACCCCAACCCCCCTCCCCTCCCCTCCCTCACACCCCAACCCCCCTCCCCTCCTCTCCCCCACACCCCAACCCCCCTCCCCTCCCCTCCCTCACACCCCAACCCCCTTCCCCTCCCCTCCCCCACACCCCAACCCCCCTCCCCCCTCTCCCTCACACCCCAACACCCCCTCCCCTCCTCTCCCTCACACCCCAACCCCCTCCCCTCCTCTCCCTCACACCCCAACCCCCCGCCCCTCCCCTCCCTCACACCCCAACCCCCCTTCCCCTCCTCTCCCTCACACCCAAAACCCCCCCTCCCCTCCCTCACACCCCAAACCCCCCCTCCCTTTCCTGCCCACTTTTGCCTTCCATGAACAATCTTAAATGTGACCTCCAGCTCTTAAAACTGTGATTCAGGTTCCAGAAGGGAGACCAACAGTCTATCGCAGTTCTTAGAACAGCAGAATATGTTGCGTTGATCTTTATTATCTTTTGTTGCTCGAATGCCTTAGTATTGTATTTAGCAAACTGCATGGGAAAATTTAGTTCATCACTCGATCCCCATTATCAATATCCTGGGCATTACCATTGACCCAGAAACTAACTTGGACCATAATAAAATTGTGGCTACAGGAGCAGGTCAGAGGCTTGGGATTGTGCAGCAAGTAACTTGCACCCTGAATCCCCAAAGAATATCCACTGCCTACAAAGCAAAAGTCAGGTGTCTGATAGAGCACACTCCACTTGCCTGAATGAATGCAGCTCCAACAACATTTAAAAAGCTTGACACTGTCCAGGAGAAAGCAGCTTGCATGATGAGCTCCCTATTCACTAATGTAAACATTTCATCTCTCCTGCAATGTGTACGATCCATAAGCTGCACTGTAACAGCTCACCAATTGAAGAGATTTGAGCACATGGGCCTTCCCTATATACGTCCCCAAACATTATACTCTTCACCTTTGCCACTTATATTAAGGAAAATGGATCCCTCAGAATATTTTGATGTTAGGATTCATGCATACTGGCTACCAGCCACACCAGGAGACATCTAAGAGTAGTGCATGTAATTTTATTGTCCATAAGCTTTTACTGTGAGATGGGATAGATGTTATTGTGGGGATAAACTGAAAGTGAGAACATTTCCTGAAGCTTTTGTATGGATGCCACCTCATATAAAGAACTATTACGTTGAGGTTTATTTAGTTAAATAATCATGAGACTACTTTTTGATATTTCAGCAACCTGAAGAGGAAACCATTGCTTACCTTGATCAGAGTGATGGTGAAGATGAATTTGACCCTGCTGACCTTCCTGATCCTGATAAATACAGTGATTCTGAGGAGGATGATAGCCATGATATTTCTGAAGCTGAAGACAATCACAGGTTAGTTCACTTTGTGCAGTGGAATCTCATTTTTTCCTTTCACACAAGGTACTGAAGAGTCCTGACATAAAAGAATGTAGAACAAAAACAGAATTGTATTATGACTCACTTGAAACTGTTCCCTGAATACCAGTAATGAGTTAAGACTAATGTGCTGAAAATGACAATACTTCACTGCTGCATACTTTTCGTGAGCTATGGTTGGTATTAGCTGTACCGGTCTCTGGTGTCTTTATGCCAAATTGAAAGACCCATTTCACACTATATGGAATGGAAAGTATTGCATTGTTCTGGTAAGTATATTTGTGACCATGGTGTACTTTAGGAACCATGGGAATCACTGTGATGACCTTCGAGATCAGCATTGTAATTGAGCACCTTCACAGCTGGAACAAAGATATGGGACCATAGATTACAATTTTTAACAATGTTTCTAAATACAGAAGATGTGTGTTTTATGTACTATGTTCTTCAGTTTTAGCCATAACTGAAAAATATTTTCCTTGATACAAAAAAAAAGACAGTTCCATTTTGTTTCTGGTTTTTTTGGTAAATGTTTTCTTGATTTATCACTCTGCCTCTTCATGGGAAAACGCTTATGTCATGCTGGCATGATTATTCTTGAAATATTAGCTACAAGGTAGTTTTGCCTTCCAGTTTGTGTGATTTTCTTTCATTATAATGTGCCAGCATTTATTTTCATGATTGTCAAAATGGATTGCCAAATCTAATTCTCTAGACTGCTGGATATTAATACAGTATGTTGCCTGTAATGTTGGAAGCCTTTAAATAAAGAAACTGTGGTTGTAGATGAAGCTTTACCATTCATGTACCATATGTCCTATCTTGACTGCATGTCCCTGTTCTTTTAAAGCTCACATTGCAAAAGCTATTCTGACAGTCATGCAAGTAGATGTGCACTTCATATTTGACATTAATTACAACTTGATAATTGCAAAGTGCTTTGCTTCACAGCCTTTGGATTTTGAATTGCTGATTTAATAATGGAATGCATTTTCCTTGAGTGCTGTAAATGCATTTTTTCTTGTATCTTATTAAACGAGATGTTTTATTGATACTTAAGCAGTGTACTTTTTTCTTCATTTAGATTGATTAGGATCTAAATTGTGCCTGGAACCTGTAATGTTAATATGAAAGCAAAAGATTGATGTTTGGTGGTAGCATACCACTTAAAACCACTTTGAAGGTTGAGATGTACATTTCATTTAGAATTATTTAACTTTGCAATGTAGATCAGATAAACATAGTTCTTTTTACTGTGAGCATCGTAAAAAGATGTTTAAAACAACACAATGAAGTACTTTTAGGCTCATTTATTTTTCCTGTTTAGTGTTTTTAATTTCATTTTGTTCCTTCACCACTGCCCACATCTGATTCCCAATACTCCCTCCTATGATCCACACCTCTTCCTCCTATGACAGTTGCTCCTCCATCCATGATTGTTGGAGTAGACTGTACCACCGCTATTTCATGGAACTACCAAAGCCACAAACATGAGGTCATCCTCTGCCAGTTGGGTCCTGGGCCTTCTGTATTTTAACACTGCAACTGCACCCTCTAGTGACTAGACAAGAGCTAACCAAACTCATTTATTAATGAACCTGGATTCTAAATGACCATCAAGAATGAAATTCAAATTGAAAGTCTGTTTTACTACACCATTGGAAGTGTCTGACCCACTGTATTTTTATGGTGTGATTATGCAGTAATTAGACTACTTATTAAAAAAAATCATTTTGTTCCAAAAGAATTAATTTAAATGACAACTTTTGCTTATAGTGTGCATTTCCTGTCCATTGTTATTACTTCCTGCAGCAATTTTTACATCAATATTTATGATGCAAACATTTATAGTGGGAAATCCAAATAAATAGCATGTAACTGGATTGTTGATGATTCAATTGAAGCAATCAAAATGCATTTCGTAAAGAAAATTCGTTCACTGATCTATTTCTTGGTAACTGATATTTGTAATGTCTAAAATAAGAATTTTTTAAAAATTCATGCTTCATAAGAACAATTACATTTTTCCATTCAGTTGCCTTTTCTGCCTTTTAGTGCCTTCATTAAAATTTTTACCCAACGTCTGAGAGATGGAATTTGTAATTGATAATTTTACCAGAGCAGTCACTGAAGGCAGATCTTGCAGTCTGAGCAGGTGCAGTGTACATCAGTAGTATCATCAGGCAAACTAAGGACGGAATTTAGTCCAGGCAGCAGGGGGATTTGCCCACCAGCTAGAAAGTCGGCAAGAGCCCTGGATTGCCTCCTTTGGGGAAGGCCTGCTGAATTAAGTGGCCAGTGGTGGGCCTTTCCTGGGATCAAGTGCTCCGGGGTTCAGAAGTCTTGCCCCTCTCGAGAACTGCAGGCTAATCAGAGCCAGCAGCTTTCCTTGGGAGCAGTGCCACACGGTGGGTGTAGTTAATTACTGGCAATGTACCCACCAGACGCCCAGGACCAGTGAGGGACCCAGGCCCAGCTTAAGTGAGGACGTGATGGCTGTGGGGTGGAGGCAGTCAGGTCTGAAAGAAAGGCTGAGGGTGGCTCTCTGTGGGTCCCCTGTCTTCCTTCTCTCGATCAGAACAAGTGACCCTCCCTATCCACCTGGGAATCCACATGCAAACACAACAGGGTTTGCTTTTCAGGCTTCACGTGTAGCAACTGCCCTGCCCACTTAAAGGCTTCAAATGGCGTTGGGGCGGTGAGGCTGTCCACAAACCTTCCTGCCCCATATTTAATCAGGCAGAGGCAGGATCCCCAGCCTATCATTCTCCTGCCCTGTTAAAAAGCCAGGAGGGCATTAAATTCTGCCCTAAGGGTCAGCAGAAAATTAGGTTTTGAAAATATTTCTCACAAATAAATCAAGTGCCCTTCAGGTACTTAACTGGCCTCCAGGCCTTCCCCATGATTGATATCCTTGGTGGCAGAAGTCCCGCCCAATGACAGTTGGCCAGTAAGAGACTGGTAGCTCCTTGCGCTGTCAGAGGGAGCAGCATGCACACACCAGAGGCCAGGAGAGTGGAGTGAGGCATCTCCACAATTAAGTGGGTCAAGCTGCCATGGTTCCCGATGTATTAAATCTAGCCCTGTGTGTTAAATTCAAGATACAGTAAACTCCTGATGAGCCAAGTCCTAGGGTTCCACCCACAAACTTATGTAAAGGAGAGGTTTGAGATAGCTGAGGAGACCCTATTCACCCACAAATCTCTATGTAACCCGATATGCCTACACATGCAATCTATGTCAAAAACAACAAATTCAAATGCCAAATGAAAACAGAATGTGTGCAAAAGTCTTTATTCAATTTTTTCACACCTTACAATGGCCTGATCTTGTAAAAGGATTGGATTGGAGATAAAAATGTTCTCTGCTCGGGCTGCCTTGAACCATGTTAGCAAAGCTTCTTCAACATCAGGATAGGCGACCATTTTCATCTTGTTCCTTGCTGAAGAGAATGCTTGCTTGTCCAAGATGTTCACCTTGTGTTTCATAATGGTCAATAAACTTGATGGCGGAATCTCCCACTCCTTTATGATGTCCGCTTTCTGCTTCGCACCACTGTTTTCGACTTGCTGTATCAATTTCATCTTCTCTCCGATTGACAGCCCTTCAAACTTTCTCACAGGTTTAGCCATACTTGCAGGTGTTGCACGTTCTTTCACAGGGAGATTTTAATGCCAAATGATGGCTTGCCCAACGCATCATGATTTTGCACTCTTATGTGGTCTAATCCACTTGGTTGGCAAGACCATATGACCAGCTTGGGCAAGTTCAGCTAATCCAGAATTTTGGCTTATCACAGACATTGTTCTATGAGACTTGATATTCTGCAGGCAGGATTGGTTACCGACCTTGACATGATAGGAATTTTGTGTCTTCTCAGTTTTCATAGTTTTCATAGAATAATGCCTTTGGTAGTTCAGAGTTATTTGGTCATGTGTCACTCAATGTCTTGTTTTCCAGGACACTAGTCAGTTTTGTTGAGGTTTGTGTTTTGTAAGGTGCATATTGTTGAGGAGAAATGTCTTGTTTTATTTGTTTTGCAGTGCACTTGCCTATTTTCCAGCCCTGCTCTATAAAATGTTGCTATGGGTTTGTCTCCATTTTTCTATATACATACCGTTACAATCACGAGTGTTATAGCAAGCTGACATGGCAGAAAGCTTGGATCAATAGCTTTTTTAAATTACATGTAGGGTGCGCATCCTGTGCTATGTGGGAGCTCCAGGACACTTCCCATGTCCTGGATAAAGATAATGTAGGAAGGGTGTAAAGATAAGCCTGACAACTGCAGGCCGGTCACTTAACCTCAGTGATGGGGAAACTTCTAGAAATGATAATTCAGGACAAAATCAATAGTCACTTGGGCATATGCGGGTTCATTAAGGAAAGCTAGCACAGATTTGTTAAGGGCATATTGTGTTTAATTAACTTGCTTGTGCTTTTTGATGAGATAACAGAAGGTTGATGAGGATAACGTTGTTGATGTGGTGTACATAGACTTCCAAAAAGCATTTAATAAAGTGCCACACAACAGACTTGTGAGCTAAATTAGAGCTCATGGAATAAAAGGGACAGTAGCAACATGGTTAGTAAATTGGCTGAGTGATAAGGTAGTGATTAATGAATGTTTTTTGGGCTAGAAGCAAATTTATAGTGGAGTTCCCCAGGTATCGGTGTTAGGACTGCTCTTACTGATATATTTTCATGACCGACAACTTGGTGTACAGGACAAAATGTCAAAATTTGCAGATAATACGTATCTTGAAAGCATTGTGAACTGTGAGGAGGATAGTGTAGAACTTCAGATGAATATAGACAGGTTGATGGAATGGGAGGACAAGTGGCAGATGAAATTTAATGCAGAGAAGTGTGAAGTGATTCAGTTTGGTAAGAAGAACGCAGAGAGACAATATAAAATAAGTGGTACAATTCTAAAGGGGATGCAGGAGCAGAGGGACCTGGGTTTATATGTGTATAAATCACTGAAAGTGACAGGACAGGTTGAGAGAGTGGTTAACAAAGTATACAGCATCCTAGGCTTTATTAATAGGGGCATACAGTACAAAAGAAAGGAAATCATGTTATCAGCTCAGCCTCCCTGGAGTATTATGTCCAGTTCTGGGCACCACACTTCAGGAAGGATGTGAAGGCATTAGAGAGAGTACAGATAAGACTGGTTCTTATGGTTCCAGGGATGAGGAATTTCATTTACATAGATTGGAGAAGTTGTGACTGTTTTCCTTGGAGAAAAGGTTGAGAGGAGATTTGATAGAGGTAATCAAAATCATGAGGGGTCTGGTAATAGTAAATGGGGAAAAACTGTTCCCATTGGCAGAAGGATCAGAACAAGAGGGCAAAGATTTAAGTTCTTAGCAAAAGAAGCTTTGGTGACATGAAGAAATAACTTTTTCATGCAGTGAATGGCTAGGATCTGGAATGTACTGCCTGAGAGTGTTGTGGAGGCAGTTTCAATCGAGGCATTCAAGAAGGAATTGGATTATTATCTGAAAACAAAATATGTGCAGGGCTGCGGGGGAGTGGCACTAGGTGAATTGCTCCTTTGCAGAGCCAGCACAGACACAATAGGCCAAATAGTCACCTCCTGTGCTGTATGAAGTTTATAGCTGATGATAGAACATAAAGATGTTTAAGCTGTTTTACGTAATCCTTGGACCTGGTGGCTCTTCGTACCTGCAATATATATTTCTCCCCAACTACAGTACACAGATCATAATTTCCAAATGGGTTTAGCGGTAAAACGCTACAGAATTGGAAAAATAATGGTTCTTACCCAACATTGACCTCAATCCAAGGAATGAGGAGTTATCGTATGCATCAATTTGAAACATCTTAACAATTAACTGATGGCTATACACGTACCTTCACTAAAACTGCCAATTTCTACCTCCTTAACATTGCCTGGCTTCACTCTGCCTCAGCTCATCTGCTGCTAAAAGTCTCATCCATGTTTTTGTTACCTGTAGATTTGACTATTCTAATGCACTGCTAGCTGGCCTCCCACATTCTACACTCTGTAAACTTGAGGTCATATAAAATTCTGCTGTGTGCATCCTGAGTTGCACTATCATCCCTGTGCTTGCTAACTTACATAAGCTTCGATTTAAGCAATACCTCTATTTTAAAATTCTCATCCTTGTTTTCAAATCCCTCCATGGCCTCACCTTTCTCTATCTCCATAATCAGCATTGGCTCTGAGATATCAGCAATCCTCTGAATCTTGCTTCTTGGGCATCCCCAATTTTAATTGCTCTACCATAGCTCAAATTGGTGGCCATGCCTTCAGGTGCCTAGATCCTAAGCTCTGGAATTCCCTCCCTAAACCTCAGCATCGCTTCCTTTCTTAAAGACACTTCTTAAGACCTATCTCTTTGACCATGCTTTTGGTTCTCTGCCCTGATATCTCCTTATGTGGCATGGTGTCATATTTTGCTTTGCAATGTCCTGTGAGGTGCCTTGGGATGTTTTGTTATATTAAAAAGTTGTTACATAAATATAAGTTATTGGTTATTCCAATTTCCTAGGTTGCCAGTCTTGTAACCTCAATTGCCATGGCGATTGAGAGGTTTTTTTTTGTCAGCCATCCTACCCGTGATTCTCAGTGGATCCAGGTAATTATTCAATTGTAAATATATTTTTAAAAATGAGATACATTCTACAAACATGGGATAAGTTAAATGCACTTGCAGAAATTGGAGCATCCAGGTGAATGTGGGATTGTTACTGGTATATCCTGATGTTTGATTTCAAGCAAACCATTGTGACTCAGTCTCCAGTAGCTTCATGTCCGCTTCTGCACAGTTATCTTTAAAATGCAATTCACTTTACCACGCATAATTGCTGTCATGGGGTTACTTCCCACTCATTCTTCCTGAAAACATAACTATGGCAGCAAAGCTGAAAGCAGCAATATGTTGAGAAGCCATCCATGTCATTTATGCTTAAATTGGTTAGTATAAGTGACAAGTAGATGAAGAATGTATAAAATATTTTTCAGCTGGGATTTTTGCGACACATATTTTCACTGAAATATAGATGAAATGAGCAATTTTGTTGCACATCACCTTTGTGCATCAGGGTTTACTGCTGTATCATAGTTCCTATAGTTCTTCATGGTTGAGAAACCATCTCGTAATGCTTCACATTTTTGTTGCATGTGGAATGAATTTTACCCTCTAGTTATCTATCTCAGTTTCTGTTCAAAAGAATCTCAGTTAACTGTACATGATTTTGTTTGCTTGGTTTTATTTTTAAAATACATGCAAATTCTTATTGGCTTAATTGCCTCTTTCCTGGCATGCACAGCTCAAGGGTTGTGGTACTGAGAAATTTTAACGGGCTGAAAAGTTTCCACGGCAGAGATTGTAAAGCATTGGATAGTTGTACTATATTTATAAGAGTCACCATTATTATCTGACTTTATAAAAGCCCGTGTTACAATAATACTTTTAAAACCATTTAATCCTGGTGGGATGAACTCTCTTTGTTTAAGGGAGAGGGATTTTTTTCCCTTCAGGGAATTGATTAGGGATATAAATCTGTATCTTTCATTGCCCATGACCAAGATGGTGTTTTTTAAAAAAAATCAAATATCAATTGAATCAGTTGCTCTTATCCCTTTTAAGATTCTCTTTCAGCCCCACAACCTTTATTTGTTCGCCATCTCCACCCCTCAGTTCCATTGCTACCATCAAGCATTTTTATTCTTTCAGTGACATTAGTCATATTGTGCTGTTCCCTGGAGTGAAATGCAAAACCTTTACTCAGCAAGGCTAAAATTTGTTTTGTCCTCTGGGTTCAACAATTCATTTCAATTCAGAGTTTACAATTTTGACTTAATATTTTTAACTTGTACCATGCCCTGGCTTTAAAATCACCAACCATGTATTGTAAGAGGGAATGAATTTGTGCATTGAAAATATGTCTCTTCCAGGAGAAGAAATATATTTCTTCATGATTAAGTACAAGGAACTTCCCAAACTCACCCTGGAGTAAAAGATGGCCAGGATCCAGTAGGAGGGAGTAACATGGGTTTTGCCATTGGATAAAATCCTGAACTGCAGCCAAGTCCAGATGAAATAGCTCCCTGGATCTTAAAGTTAGTACCTGAGGAACTGGCTCCAATATTGACAAATCTCTTTCAAGAGTCAATCAACATTGGCTACTTATCAGACCAGTGGAGACAAGCTAACATCTGTAGCATATTCAAGAAAGGAATAAAAGTTAGCTAGAATCTACAGACTGGTATCTCTCACCTGCGTCATTTGCACTTTGAAGCTCACAATATCCTGGTAGGTTGTCAGCATGGTTTATGGTCAAAAAAACCTACTGAAAAACAGCTTTTACACACTGTCAATGTGACTATGAACAGCTTCAAGTCTCAAAAGAGATGAAAGTACTCATATGGCAATACTGGATTTCTCAAAAAGCTTTTGACAAAGTCCCTCATGAATTGCTCTTGTTTAAACTTCACTACCATGGAGTCAGCAGGACATTATTAAATTGGACCTGGCACTTACCAATCAACTGAAGACAGAAAATGGTGTGACTTAGGGAATCATCCTCTCTTAGAGATGTCCCCTCTGAACTGCTTTAGGGAACTGTGTTGTGACCTTTACTCTCTTGACATTCATAAACTACCTTCCCAACAAGTTGAAAACAGGATGCAGCTATTTGCAGATGACTGTGTGGTTTGTGCAGCAGAGAAATCTCAAGATCGTATAAATTCACTGCAAGATGCTTTTCTGGAATTCCAAAATTGGCAGGACTAATGGAAGATGGCATCCAGTGCCAAAAAATGCTCTATCATATGTATTACCAACAAAAAGGACCTATCGACAGCTTTAAGTTCTGTATTCAAATTCTCCAACAAGTGGATGCACAACCAAACCTGGGGATTCATCTTTAAAAGCAATCTTCAACGGGGTTTCCACGTTCAGCAGATAACCATCAAAGGAAACAGCATTCTTGGATTTCTGAGGAGGAATCTTTGGTATTGCAACAAAAATATCAGAGTTATGGCTTACCAAACATTTGTTCATACAACCCTGGTATCTGCAAGTTATGGGATCCTTATATGACAAGATTTCGCAGAGCAAAGGAGGGTGGAAAGTAGACTAGCCATGTTTTATGAAGTATGGATGGGTTAGTGGGAATTGACAGAAACAAGTACCCAGTGCTCTCCGGCAATGACAAAACATAAGCTAGCCACACAAACTACAAAGACCATTTGATTCCTAGACGGTGCATCAGCAATCTCTCTTCCCAAGGACAATCCCAAGGAACAAGCTGCCAAAGGAAATAGTACCAGCCCCATCACTTGAAATCATCAAGACACATCTCTAGATTACTTCCATTCATTCAGGGCTACCAAATCAGCAGGTTATACCTGGTTAACTAGTGCTAACCAAATAAAAGTTTGCTGAATACAGAGGTCAGTCTGTGATATGGGCACAGCAAAAGCAGAAGTTAACGTTGTTAAATCCATAACTTAAAAGAAAGGAACTTCATATAAACCTGCATCAAAGCGTAAATTTTACAGCATATTTGAAGGCAGGAGGGCTTGTAAAATGGATTAGGTGGCTTGCCCGCTGCCTTCTCACCCATCCGCAACCTGTCTTCCATATGATGGTGGGTGAGTAAGGTGTCAGGCAACCCACCTGCCTTTGGGTCTATTGAGACCAAGTGGAAACAAGGTAGTCAGCCCAGCAGTTTTCACTGTTCAGGCTTCTGTTGGGGGAGGTCCCCGCCCCAAGAATGTACCCCTTTTAAGCCAGACCCTGGCCTATAAAGCACAGCCCACCACCTCTACTCCTTCCCACAACCCCATTTCCTCATCACCCCCACCCCCAATCTCTGTCACAACTATATCATGAGCAATTGAATTGCAATTGAGAGTTACAAGTACTGACATCAATTTATTTTAATTAGGAGAATTATACATTGCAACTGAAGGTGTTATTGGTTTGATGTCTGGCTATATGGCATTCCATGATATTTGACAGTTTAAATTGTTGAGTACTGATACTTCAATTTCATTGAAAGTTGGTATGTTGTGGTGGGGTTTGAAAGATGCCATTCATTGAAGTACAAGGTTGAGCACAGTTGTCAAAGGGAATATGTGCTAATTTATGTTTAGAGCATATTGATCTGCTTTTTACCTTCTCTTAGACAGTTCTTCATATAAACCTGTTTCTGTTGGGTCACACTAATTCAAATGCTAGGTTTACTGGAGCTATTTTCAAAGCCCTAGCATGAGTTAGGAAGAGAGGCTACACAATAGTTTTTAACATTTATAATCTGTAACTAATATCTACCATTATAATAATGATATGGTATAACTAAACACAATTTTCTAGCTACAATAATATCACAGGCATTATTCTAATCCTCAAGAAAGCCTGAGTTCACTGACCTTTAGTCCTTCATAATATGTACTATATATGACCAGTAATTCAATGTCATTCCCTTAAAATTGTATTTGTGTCTTTAGTCAGGTGTTTAAATGAGGAATTGTCTGCAGCTCCAAATGGCCCCCACAGTCTGTGCTACAAGTTTCTGACTGCATGATTAGTTAATGTTGCAGGATGATGGTACTTGCTGCAAACTACCAATTTTTAGTGCAAAACAACTAACATGAATACAAAATGCATGAAAAGTTCAATTTTTACTAAGTAGTGTCCTAAAAACAAAACCCTTGGCTAAATGTGAATTCTTTTGAGGTCGTAGAGTTCAGCAACATGTGATAATATTTTACTACAATTAATCGACATATTTTATTAACAATCAACTAATGCTGTTTTCTCTCTGTTCTTTTTGTATGGTCTACAGCTTAAGCAAGGCAGGTCAATTTTATAAAAAGTTCACAGTATTTTTTCTGCACTGCAGTTTTGTTAATATTGCTAGTTGTGCACACAATCCTTTTTTTCATTAGTTATCCCTGCCAATTTTTCCCCACTTCTCCCCTCCCCTGAAGACTGCTTCTTGGCTAGAGTGTGGTTCTGCAAGTGCAGATGCTTTACCAAAGCGACTGCTATTCATATGAGGAATGTGGGCCACTTTCCTTTATCTTGGCAGCCTTCTTTCCACAAAGGCAGGCATAGACGACGAAATTCACATCTATGTGCCAGCTTAGCCTTCTGCTGGCTGAGGAAGAGAGTATTTGAGGACTAAGACCTCAAACCCGGGACTAAAGTCATGGTTTACAGGCAGCAGTGATCCCCACAATCCTTTGGATTTGGACAACCTACATCAGGCACTTCAAAGCACTGGAGAAGTACCACCTTGGTGTCTTTCTTGCCTGGTGTCAAGAAAGGCCCTCCCAAGCTACCTTTCTAAGCACCGAGGCTCTAATCGCTCAAAACCAGCTCTGCTGGACAGGACATGTTGCTTGTATACCTGATATCAAACTCCCAAAGCAACTGCTGTACACTGAACCTGGGCACAGTAGAGACTCACAGGAGGATAGTGGAAACCTTTAGGGATGCCCTCAAAGCATCCCTGAAAAAGTCAAATATACCCATTGACACATCGGGAACGTCCAGAGGCGAAATCAAGATGTTGGAGAGAGCACACACTCCAAACAATTCATCGTTCCAACCCTTCAAGCACCATCTGACTGCATGTACTGCAGAGTCTGCAGATCGCACATTGGACCTGTCAATTATTTCAGAACCCATTGAACTAAAGTGGCAGCAAGTTATCCTTGATCCTAAGAGACTGCCCCGACAACGAATGGGACTGCTATTCATTTGTGAATCCTTACGTTGGCGGAATATTTGACCATGCAGAGATTACAGCAAAGCCTGACTCTGTCCTTACCCAACATTCATGCACCCACCAGTAGCAGAAAACATGGGCAGTATTTTTCAGGCAGTCAACCTCCCAAACTCGGCATGCTGACGCCAATTACAACACTTCAACTGCCATTCTCTGATCAGTTAACTTAGCAAAGACCAGAATTGAACCTGAGACCTCGCCGGTCCAAATCACTCACTCCCTCACTAGATTAACTCAGAGTCATTCGAGAAGCTGAAGTAGAAGTGGTGATATCTTTTAACTTGCTGAAGCAGCTCAGTGAAGGTGACATGAAAAGCCTTATTCTAAAAGACTGGAATTATTAATCTTTAACAGTTCAGTCAAGTCCTGCAGGTTATATTTCACAATGAGGTATAAAAGCTATTGGTCCATAACAATTAATATCAGCATTGCAAGGAACAGTAGAACTAAATCTTTTCTTTGTGTAATGGTGAACTCCTGTAGAAATCCTTGTAGCATACCGAATTCCATTGGTAGAACGAGCCATCATTAGTTGATCTTTTTGATTATTGAGTTCCTATTTTACAGAGTAGCAGCACTGAAGTATTGGTGGTGTAATTTAATTAGACAGCTGATTTCATCAAAGACTGCAAAGCTGCACACTGTAGACTGTCTTTCAAAAGTCTACAGCTGGTTTTATTGATTTAACTAGAGTGCACAGGCCATTGTGCATTTGCAAGCATTAATTATACTCAAGCATGAAGTATTTTAGATTCAGTGGAAAATGGAAATTTAAAAATGTCATCATTTTGAATTAAATGCTAGGTAAAGAGTAATGAGAAGGATTATGTCACATAGGAAAATTTGGGAATCCTTGTGAAATAAGTGCTCTGCCTCCTCCCTGTGCCCTCCCCCCATCAGTGTGTCTCCTCTGTTTACCCCTCCAGCTGTCATTGTCTGTCCTCATAGAAGCTTGAGAACAGAAGGCTCAAAGATCATGGCTGTTCTACACCTCAGTTTCATTTAGGTGTCTTTGATCGGTACCCCTTGTTACCTTATGTAACAAAATTTAACAATCACTGCCGAAAATTTTAATTAACTCAGCCCCCTTAACCTTTTGGAGAAGACGGTTCCAGGTTTTTATTAATTTTTTTTGGAAAAGTGCACTTCCTAATTTCACTCCTAAATGGCCTAGCTCTAATTGTGAGATTTTGGATTCCCCCTCCCCATGAAATAGTTTTTCTGTAACTATCCTACTAAATGTCTGTATCACTTTAGCCACTTTGATTACATCACTGCTTAACCCCATGCGAATGCAAACCAAATTTTATGTAACCTATCCTCATAATTTGGCCCGTTAAGCCCTCATATTATGTATCTTTCCTGAGGTTCAGTACCTGAAACTGAATGTAGTGCTCCAGCTAAGTCTGACCAATTCTTTATAAATTCCTCACCTTTATATTCCATTCCCTTTGAGATAAGGTGCAATATCCCATTAGCTTTTTTGATTACTTTTTGTATAGCTGCACTAGCTTTTAGAGACCAGCGCACATGAATACCTACACCTCTGCTCCTGCACAACTCAGAGCCTTTCTTCTTAGAAAACACTTGTCTCTCTCAAACCTCCTCATATTGAATTCCACTAACACAATTTTGCCCACTGTTTTCCAACAAAAGAGAATCTAACCATCTCTACATGACATTCCATGGCATTACCATTGTTGAATCCTCCACTATCAACATCTTGGAGGTTACCAATGATCAGAAACTGAACCAGCCATATAAGTACTGTGGTTACAGCAGGTCAGAGGCTGGGAATCCTGCAGCAAGTAACTCACCCCCTGGCTCCCCAAAGCCTGTCCATCATCTATAAGGCACAATTCAGGAGTGTGATGGAATACTCTTCACTTACCTGGACGATTGCAGCTTCAACAACACTCAAAAAGCTTGACACTATCCAGGGCAAAGCATCCCGCTTAATTGGCACCCCATTGACCACCTTCAACATTCACTGCCTCCACCACCAGCGCACAATGGCAGGTGTGTGTTCCGTCGACAAGATGCATTGCAGCAACTCACCAAGGATCCTTCAACAGCATCTTCCAAATTTGTGACCTCTACCACCTAGAAGGACAAGGCAGCAGATGTATGGGAACACCACCATCTGCAAGTTCCCCTCTAAGCCTCATACCATACTGACTTAAGAACTACATCGCCGTTCCTTCACTGTCGCTGAGTCAAAATCCTGGAACTTCCTAACAGCCCCGTGGGTGTAGTGTAAATGGACTGTAGGGGTTCAAGAAATCAGCTCACCACCACCTTCGCAAGGGCAGTTAGGGATGGGCAATAAATGTGGTGTTGCCAGCGATGCCCACGTCCCATGAAAAAATTAAAAATCTCTTTTAGTCTGCCTGTTTCCCTTTGACATCCTGCTCCCACCTACAGGGTTTGCTTAGTGCAGCTAAAACCTAGTGTCATCTGCATATGTGGACATACTAGTCACTGTTATTTCTATATATAGATTTATATACACATATTGTAAAAGTAAGTAAATGTTGGGGAATGCCACTTTGTCACATTCTGCCATTGGAAAATGTTCTCTATATCTACTTTCTACATTCTACTCTTCCATCACCATCTGTTTTGAAGTCTCTCCATTTGTGAAGATACTAATGTTTCATTAGTTCTGTAATACATTTGTGAGTTCTATAATTTTATCCATGAGTGCTTTGTGATTTTATTTGCAGATAAATTACCTTCATAATATTGCTAAGCGACACTGTAGTATTCTTTATCAAACTAATTACTTTTCTTTACTTAGAAACTTTAAGGAAGAGGTAAAATAAATTATGGTTAGATGCTAAGGGGAGAAATTGGATCAGGGCGCAAACCAGGTACAGCCCCCATGTTAAAGGAGCCTAATGAGGCTGGCAGCTGGACCACATAAATTATTAGTGGCCCCAGATGCCGCTCACGGGAAGCGATCAGGAGGCCGGGGTGTGCAGTGGCCAACAGCAGTGTTCAGTTTTCATGTAAAGTCGAGAGGAGCATTTCTCCTTATAGACCCACATTTAGGTGAGCATTTTTCCCACAAATCTTACTTTTTAATTGCTGACCTCCAGTGTTGCCTTTAAGGATTAATGGTTAGACTGCCTATTGACAATGTAATTCAATTTAACAGGCAAACAAATGTTTAGTCAAAGTTGGGTTTTATGAAGTGTCTTAACGGAGAAATGAGAGGTAGAGAGTCAGAGAAGCTTGGGGAGGAATTTCCAGAGCCTGGAGCTTTGGCAGCTGAAGGCATGACGATCAGTGGTGAAACAGTTAAAATCAGTGATGTTCAAAGCATCAAGATTAGAGGAGTGCAGAAACTTTGGAAGATTGTGGGATTGGAGGGGATTACAGAGATGGGGAGGGATGAGGCCATGGAGAGAGGATGAAAATTTTAAAATTAAGGTATTTCTTAACTAGGAGCCATTATAGATCAGCAAGCACAGGGGTGATGGGTGAAAGGGACTTGGTTTGAGTAAGGGCATGGGCAGAGAGGTCATGTGGTACAGTGGTAGTGTCCCTACCTCTGGGCCAGAAGCTCCAGGTTCAAGTCTCACATAAAGACTTGATGGCTATGTAAGGTGCATGCATAATGTGACCATACACATTGATCATCAGCCTGTAAATCCTGAAAAGTTTCCTGGTCAGCTGCACTGCAGAAGGCAGCAGCAAACCACTGCAGTACTTTGCCAAGCATAATCATGGACCAATCCAATGGAAGCCCATGGTCGCCATTGCTTTCTTAGGACATGGCACCTGAAGGAGAAGGAGGAAAAACTTGGACAGCAGAATTTTGGATTATCTCAAGTTTATGAAGGGCAGGAAGCTGACCAGGAATGTGTTGGACTAGCCAAGTCTACAGGTAACTAAGGTATGAATGAAGGTTTTAGCTGCAGATGAGCTAAGGCAGGCTGGGGTAGGTAATGTTATGAAGGTAGAAATAGGCAGTCTTATTTAATAATTTAGGTATATAGTCAGAAGCTCATCTCAAGGTAAAATATGACTCCAGCTGTCAGGACTGAATTAAATGAAGTGCTGAGTTCCCTGCCCAGAGCTCCAGCTAAAAATCTGGGAGACCCCGTTGAGGGGAACACCGGCTACCCTGTAGCCACTTAACAGCCATTTGGCTATTAATAGGCTGGAGGCAGAATACCCGCACTTCTGGATCAGGAAGACCTGCCTTAGAGAGCTTCTGACCAATCAGAAGCCAGCAGCTCTCCACTTTGGGACAGAGGCATACAGCAATGGATCAGGGTTTGGGTAAGTGTTTTGTGGTCTCACTGGATGCCAAGCTAGCAGGGGACAACCTGGAGGGGGTTGGAGGGGGTAGGGGAGGTAAAACCTTGGTTTCTCCGATGGGCCTAGGGGACCGTTAAGGGGGAACCCCTTACCCGCTTGCCACCAGCCCGCACAGGAAAGGCTGCCAGGCTGGACACTTGGCATGGGCCACTCTGGCGGGATGAGGCCCTTAAATGGGCATTAATTACCCACTAAAGAGACTCATTCGGCCCCTGGCGGATGACCTGAGGCCACCCCTGCTGCTGGCAGGTGCCTGCTGCCTGCTGGATTTAACGAGCCCCAATCGCCTTCAAACCAGTCAGGGAGTGAGCATAGGTTGAGTAGGTGGGGAAAAAATCTGGCAAATGGAATATAATGTGGGAAAACGTGAAGCTGTTCACTTTGGCAGGAAGAATAAACAGAGAATAACTGCTGAATTCCGAAGTGCAGAGGGATCTAGGTATTCTCCTGCACGAGTCACAAAAAGTTAGTATGCAGGTTCAGCAAGTATTTCAGAAGGCCAATTTAATGCTATATTTTATTACGAGTGGAATTGAACGTAAAAGTAAAGATGTTATGCTTCACTTATCCAGGGCATTGATGAGACTGCATCTCGAATATTGTGTGCGGTTTTGGTTTCCTTATTTAAGGAAGGTTGGAATTGTGTCAGAGGCAGTTCAGAGGAGGTTTTCTAGATTGGTACCTGGAATGAGCGTGTTGCCTGAGGAAAGGTTGGACAGGCTGGGCTTGCTTCCACTGGTTGCAAGGTGACCAAGGTTGGAACCTAAATATTCAAAGCTATTTGATATTTCGCAAAGATAAAAAAGTAGAGAGAGGTAGTGGACTATCTCTGTTCATTATGGATGATATTAGTACACTAGTGAGAGATGGCCTTAGATTTAAAGAGCAACATGTAGAATTAGTTTGGGTAGAGATAAGAAATAACAAAGGCAAGAAGTCAGGAGTAGTTCATACACCTCCTAACAACTGCACTGGAAGACAAAGTATACATGAAGAAATAATGAGGGCTTGTAAGAAGGATACTGCAATAAACATAGGTGATTTTAATCTTCTTTTCGATTAGACAAATCCGATTGGCAAATGTAACATGGAAGATGAGTTAATAGAGTGTATTTGGAAGAGTTTCTCAGAGCAATTCATTCTAGTACCAACCCAGGAGCAGGCTATTTTAGACCTGGTAATGTGCAATAAGACAGGATTAATTAATTATCTCATAGTATTTAGTTTGATGATGAGAAATGTGGGTCTTAAGACAAGTGTCTTACCCTGGTAATTGCCTTTATTTAAGTTTGAAGATAGAGTTGGCTAAAGTGATCTGGGGAATGAGGTTAAAAGGTAGGACAGTAGGGAATCAGTGACAGGCTTTTAAAGAGACGTTCCATAACTCTCAGCAAAGGTATATTCCATTGAGAAAGACAGATTCTGAGAATGTACCATCCATTAAGGAAGTTAAGGATAGCACTAAATTGAAAAAAAAAGCATTCAATACTGTGAAGATTAGTGATAGACCAGAAAATTGGATAAATTTTAGAAATCGGCAAAGAATTACTAAAAAATGATGGAGAAATTAGAGTATGAGAGAAAGCTAGCTAGAAATATAAAAAAGATAGTACAATTTTCTACAAGTATTTAAAAAGGAAAAGAGTAACTAAAGTGAGCATTGGCCCCTTAGAGGGTGAGAATGGGGACTTAGTCAAAGGGAATCAGGTGGTAAACTCTCCATTGACTGGAGCCATACCTAGCACAAAGGAAGATGGTTGTGGTTGTTGGAAGTCAATCATCTCAGGTCCAGGATATCACCGCAGGTGTTCCTTAGGGTAGTGTCCTAGGCCCAGTCATCTTCAGCTGCTTCATCAATGACCTCCTTTCATCAGGTCAGAAGTGGGGATGTTCGCTGATGATTGCACAATGTTCAGCATCATTCGTGAGTCCCCAGATACTGAAGTAGTTCAAGTCCAAGTGCAGCAAGACTTGGACAATATCCAGGCTTGGGCTGACAAGTGGCAAGTAAAATTTGTGCCACACAAATGCCAGGCAATGACCAACTCCAACAAGAGAGAACCTAACCATCACCCCTTGACACTTTCAATGGCATTTCCATTGCTGGAGCCCCCACTATCAACACCCTGGGGGGAGGGGTTTACCATTGACCAGAAACTGAACTGGGCTAGCCATATAAATACTGTGGCTACAAGAGCAGGTCAGAGGCTAGGAATCGTGCAGCAATTAGGTCACCTCCTGACTCGCCAAAGCCTGTGCACCATCTACAAGGCACAATTCAGGAGTGTGATGGAATACTCTCCACTTGCCTGGATGAGTGCAGCTCCAATTACATGCGAGAAGCTTGACACCACCCAGGACAAAGCAGCCCATTTGATTGAAACCCTATCCACCTTCATTCCCTCCACCACTGGTACACAGTGACAGCAGTGTGTACCATCAACAAGATGCACTGCAAGAACTCACCAAGGCTCCTTAGACAGCACCTACCAAACCCATGACCACTACCATCTAGAATGATAAGTACAATAGACACATGGGAACACTCACCATCCTGACGTGGAAATATATCGCCGTTCCTTCACTGTCATTGGGTTAAAATCCTGGAACTCCCTTCCAAACATCACTGTGGATGTACCTACACCACATGGACTGCAGTGGTTCAAGAAAGCAGCTCATCACCACCTTCTTGAGGACAATATGTGCTGGCCTAGTCAGCAACGCCCACATCCCATAAATGAATAAAGAAATGCGAGATAAGGAAATGGAAGAAGAATTGAACAAGTATTTAGTGTCTGTCTTCAATGAAGGAGACGCAAAAAAAATACCAAGAATATTTCAAAATCAGAGGCAAAAGGAGGGAGGGAATTAATACAATCATAGTCACTAGGGAAATGATACTGGGAAAGCTTGCCCTGTTCATACAGGTAGCCGATTGTCTGTAGAGGGCACTGCATTGAATTTCTAATGACCACAAAGTGCAAAATCCCATGAAGTCTGTGCACAAATATAATGAATGGCTCACAGTGTGCATTGAGTACTCACTGAAATCAAGCCATAGCGTTTAAAAGTGGATTAAAGTTAATAGAAATATTCACATTTTTGTGGTTTTAGTAGATGCTATGTGCAGTAATGAAAATATTATTCCAGTATTACATGTTGTTGCAAATGGACTTCTTGAACAGCTGTTATAAAGAAATAAACCTTAAATTATACATATTTGTGTTTTTAAAAAATGGATGAAAAGTATAAATGAGGAACTAGCTATCTTTTAAGTAGCAGTTAATATAAGAACACAGCCTTCTAAAAATAAATTCTAGCCTTTAAAAAGCTTCTAAAAATTAAACTTCATACTTTACATTGTTTTTAACGTGAGGAGGTGGTGAATGCTACAGGAGCATGAACTGAGTAGGCAGTCCACAGGATGTAGTAGGTTATGTGATATCATTGAGCCGACAGTGACTGTAGCAGGCATTTCACCAGAAAGATTCTGTTTTATGAAGATACAGGAGCTTTAATATTCTTTTCCAACTGGCCAGCAAAATTAACACACTTATTTGAAGTGTTTCTATAAAGCCAACCAACTGTCTTTTTAATTGTCAACAACAGCTTACATTAATGGCACTCTATAAATATAATAAAACATTCCCAGGCACTTCACAGGAGCACCATAAAAGAAAATGTAACACCAAGCCACATAAGGAGATGTTAGGTCAGATGACCAAAGGCTTCATGAAATGCCCCAATCTCTGAGAATAATGGTGATGTCAACTCTATGCGCTAAGTGCCGTCACTGCGATTACAGAACTCCGTGCCTGGAAGGTAGTTTTTTCAAATCCTTTACTAGGTTATTTACTCTGCAATATCTTTGAGAATACTAGATCCTGAGTGTGTTAGCCTGAAACATTCTGAACCATTTAAATAGTTAACATTTTGAATTGATTGGCAGTTTTAAACTACTTCCAGCCTTTTTCATTTAAGCATTGTCATAGAAATAAGTATCTTCTCTGTCACTAAATGTTTCTACCTGCTGCCTTAATTTGATCTTTTATTCTAACATTAATACAGAATGCATTAGGATCAGCTGTGGGTATAACTTTGCAGTTAAATTGTTTTCTGTACTTAACAGGGAAATGACAAACCTTGGGTATACGGTAGTGTAGTAGTTTCCTCCTTGTAAATATAATTTTGTAATCCCAGTGATCGGTGAGTACCTCGACTTCATTGTGTGTAGCATTTGTGGTGGGAAGTTATCTTAAAGTTACTGAGTAACAATTGCTCACAGGTTGATTTATTTACCCACCTAAACAGCTTGATAAACCCATCCTTTGAGTTCAGTAGTTAGGAAGCCAGGTAAATAAATGTAAGTCAATCAATGTATAGATCTACTATTTTTTTTTCCTGTTTAAAAAGAACATGTTCTTTATAAAATTAATTTGTTTATTATTTGACATGCATAATTTTGGAAGACTCCTTTGGGTTTTTGATCCTGCTTGCAATCCTGCATTTTGAACAGCATTTTTGAAGGAAGGAGAGAAGGAATACCAGTACATTCATCCATCTCTATGGGCTGAATCTTCGGCTCGGCGAGCAAGGGTGGGGCCCCCTCACCGAGGCGTAAAATGACATGGGGTGATGTCGGGCATGCGTCCCGACATCACCGCACGTTGTTTATATTTTCAGTTCAGCAGGTGCACAGCCGACTCGGCTGCACACTCGCCGAGCTGTCACAGGCCTGTTAAGGCCATTAATTAACTAATTAACCCTATTGAGAAAGCTGCCTATCCAACCTTAAGGTAGCGGGCAGGTGAAGAGCCCAGGCAGCCTTTACATTTTTCATGGAACCTCATCCACAGATGGGAATGAGGTTTCATGAAGGGTTTATAAATTAAATAAATGTTTTCATTAAAGTTAATTGACATGTCCCGGCTCATGTGACACTGTCACATGAGGGGGCATGTCTTAATTTTTTTTTTCTTTATTAAAATGTTTAAAACTTAAACCTTATCTCCCTCAGGCACCTCTGTGCCTGAGGGAGATTTCTGCGCTCTTTCGCACACGTGCAAAAGAGCGCACTCCCGACTCATGGAACCCCTGTCCCCCCTGCCCGCACAGGGAGCACACAGCGCTTCCGGCTGCGTGTCATGCTGGTCGGGCCTTAATTGGCCTACCCACATAAAATGGCGGCATGGACCCAATCGGGGGCACCAATCGGGTCTGCACCCACCCCAGCACAACACGCCCACCCCCCCGATGGGGGGAAAATTCTCTCCTATATCCCAGTATTAAACCCTGGCCTCTGCCCTCCACATTCTGTACTACCATTCAGACTCCAGGAGCACAGGAACAATAAGGCTCTGTGAATTTGATCATTTAGATCTGGAATATTGGAGTGGCACTTCACTGTTGTGCCTTTGGGTAGACTACGATAAAAGTTATTTTTAGAAAATCCTCTAGTGTGAGAGCTGCCCACTGTACTCCCATTAGAATTTTTGGTCATGGACAGAAACAAATAGAAATTCCAGCCCCTGCAGCTAACACATTTGCAGTTTTGCTCTCAAATCCAGAGATATGTTTTATCATATTAACAGCAACTTTTGCCTTTACTGTGGTAAAGCATCCCAGGCTACAAAGGAACATTGCCAAACAAAATTTGACACCAAGCCACATAGAGATGTTGAGACAGGGGGCCATAAGCTTGGGCAAAGGAATACATTTTAGGGAGGAAGTTCCAGACCTTAAGGTCCAGACAGCTGAAAGCGTGGCCACCAATGGTGGGGTGATGGAAATTGCTAGGCTAACATTGGAGAAGAGTAGATATCTTGGAGGGTTGTAAGGCTGGAGTATGTTATAAAGATGAGGAGAGTTAAAGCCTTGGGTACAAGGATGAGAATTTTAAAATCGAGACATTGCCTTACTTGGGAGCCAGTGTTGATGAGTGAGCTGGAGGCTGATGATGAACAGGACTTGCTGTCCCTATCCTGACTCAAGCCACGATTTTTGGATGAGCTGAGGTTCATGGAAGATTTTGAACGGTGGAAAGTCTGCCAAGAGATCATTGGAATATTTGAGTCTGAATAATGAGGAGCTGTGGCAGAAATCAATTTCCGAAGATTTTCTTGAGAGTTTTGTTGGTTGTCTTTGTCCTGTATGATTTTATTTTGTTGTTTGCTAAATATTCATTGAAAGTTTTTGCCCTTATGTAGTCATATTTGAGGCAGTTAACATAATTCAGTAAAGAGTGATTTGTTTTTGAGTATAAATATAGAGCATATTAGTTTTTTAAGATGTGGCATATATGGACTTCCAAAAGGCATTTCCTAACGTGACAAGTAATTGGCATGCCAGTAGATTGAAGCTCATGGAATAAAAAGGGTAGTGCAACATGGATACAAAGCTAGCTGAGTGACAGGAAACAAAGTAGTAGTTAAATGGTTGTTTTTCAAATTGGAGGAAGGTATACTGTGTGATTCCACAGGGATTGGTGCTGGATCACTGCTTTTCTTGGTATATATTACTGAACTAGACTTGAGTGTGCAGGACACAACTTCAAAATTTGCAAATAGCACAAAATGTGAAAAGATTGTGAACTGTGAGGATAGTGATAGCCTTCAAGAACATAAGAAAGGCTGCTAAATGGGCAGCCATGTGGAAGATGACATTTAACATAGAAAAGTGTGAAGTGATACATTTTGATAAGAAAAATGAGGAGACACAATGTAAGATGAAGGGTGCAAATCTAAAGGAAGCGCAGAAACAGAGAGACCTGGGGGCCTGTGTGCAAAAATCATTGATGGTTGCAGGGCAGGTTGAGAAAGCGGTTAAAAACTGAAAGGGAACCTGGGTTTTCTAAGTAACGTCATTGAATACAAATGCAAGGAAGTTATGATGAGCCTTTATAAAACACTGGTTTGGCCTTACTTGAGGTATTGTGTACAATTCTGGGCATCACACCTTAGGATGGATTTGAAGGCTTTAGAGAGTACAAAAACAATTTAGAAGGATGGTTCCAGGGATGAGGGACTTCAGTTACGTTGATAGATTGGAGAAGCTGGCCTGTTGTTAGAGAACAGAAGATTGTGAGGAGATTTGGTAGAAATTAGATAAAATCATGACAGGTCTTAACAGAGTCGATAGAGCGAAACTGGTAGAGCGTAACTGTTAGTGGAGGGTTTGAGAACCTGAGGATACTGAGATACAGGGAATGGCAAAAGACCCTTAGACAAAATGAGGGAAAAAAAATTTATGCAGTGAGTGGTTAGGATCTGGAATGCACTGCCTGAGTGTGGTGGAAGCAATTTCAGTTGTGACTTACAAAAGCAAATTGGATAAGCACCTGAAGAGAGAGAAGTTATAGGGCCACGGGGAAAGAGCTGGGGCTTGGGACCAGCTGATTTGATCTGGAGCAGGGCTAGCAGAGACACAACAGACTAAATGGAATCCTTCTGTGCTGTAGCCATTTTATGATTCTAAATGTTAATTAATTGGTAGAGGAAGAAATTTAATAAAACTTCATTCCTTATTAGCTAATTTCGTAAGAATACCACTCCATTTTTTGCAAGTGATACAAATTAATATAATATTGTAAAAACAGATGCTAATAAAAGTAACATGAGCTACCCTAATGCTAAAGCAACACTGGTGCCAGACAAAGCATCCAAATGGCATTAAGGAACCAGTTCACTCTAATCTTTATAAACTAAATCAATATTTTAAAGGAAATTTTATTGCTATGCATTATTTTTCATTCACAGTTTATATATTTTGATATTGAATGTTCTTTTATTTTTTCAGGTTCTTTTTAACCTACTTGATTTTTTAACCTTGCGGCTGTATAATTCTTGCTTTCTACAAAATGTTCAGCATGAGATATTGGGTGCTGAATGTGAAATAAGTAACCTGCTGTTTAAGCTGAGGCAATGTGATTAACGATTGGGAGAAAGCAGCAACAGCATTAACAGTTACGGAGGTGACATCTGTGTGTGGCTTTAGTGAATTTATTGTAAAAAAGCTGCCATTGAGTTTGGAGAGGTTGTAGTGATATATTTCAATCATCTCACTGGTAATGGGGACAACCGATCTGTCGGGCATCACAGGAGGAAAATTAACATCTTAGGATACTAGAGATGAAGTTAACATAGATACATTTTCAGTGATGAAATACTCTCCAATGTTCAGCCCCCCTCCTCCTCAATAATGCACTGATTCTTTTTGGAGTGGAGCATCTTGACTGCGTGCCGTCAGTTAGACTTTTCTGCATCGCAAAATGCTTTGCATCATCATTTGTATTTAAATGTAAGATGATAATTGTGTGGCGAGAGCTGTGGGGCATCTGGGACCTCAACAGTAGTAGCAACAATCTATCTCCTTAAACAGATTTCAGGACTGAAAAAGACAGGAATGATTGAGAAGGTGGGTGAATTAACCCTATCAGGTACAGAAAGAGAAAGATAGAGAGGGGAAGAAAAGATTGGATTAAGAGAGGGAGAAAACAGAGACAGATTTGATGTGCAGCTGCTTTCAGAGGCCAATGTAACTAGTTTTGCTAAGCTATTCTTTATTGTGTATATTTAAATTAATAATTGGTTAGCTGTGCTCAAGAAGGTTTGAATTTTACTGCAAATTATATTTGCCAAGCTGAGAAAATCATAGCAAGTTGTCAGATGGTTAATTCCATGGGATGGCAGCTTCTGTATGGTGATTGGACTCTGTAAGCACTTTTTTTTTATTCACGGGATGTGGGCTTCGCTGGCTGGGCCAGCATTTATTGCCCATCTCTCATTGCCCTTGAGAAGGTGGTGGTGAACTGCCTTCTTGAACTACTGCAGTCCATGGGGTGTAGGTACACCCACAGTGCTGTTAGGAAGGGAGTTCCAGGATTTTGACCCAGCGACAATGAAGGAATGGCAATATATTTCCAAGTCAGGATGGTGAGTGGCTTGGAGGGGAACTTCTAGGTGGTGGTGTTCCCATCTATCTGCTACCCTTGTCCTTCTAGATGGTAGTGGTCGTGGATTTCGAAGGTGCTGTTGAAGAAGCCTTGGTGAATTCCTGCAGTGCATCTTGTAGTTAGTGTACGCTGCTGCTACTGTGCGTCAGTGGTGGAGGGAGTGAATGTTTGTGAATGTGGTGCCAATCAAGCGGGCTGATTTGTCCTGGACCCTGTGTCAAGCCTCTTGAGTGTTGGGGGAGCTGCACTCATCTAGGCAAGTGGAGAATATTCTATCACACTCCTGATTTGTGCCTTGTAGATGGTGGACAGACTTTGGGGAGTCAGGAGGTGAGTTACTCGTCGCATGATTCCTGACCCCTGACCTGCTCTTGTAGCCACAGTATTTATATGGCTAGTCCAGTTCAGTTTCTGGTCAATGGTAACCCCCAGGATGTTGATAGTGGGTTGTATGTAGCATGTATGTAAAACTGCACATGCATTGGGTGACATTGATATTTGTCAATAATTAACAGTCTGACATCTGAAACTGACTAAAATAACATTTTTATACACAATATGGAGGTCCATTTCATTGCATTGATTTACAGATGTCAGCAAATTGCTGGATATAGTCAATACAGGAGAACTGCAATATAAGTACAGGAAAACTTGCAGAATGGTTGTATAATAGGCAAATGAACTTCAGCATGAATGAGTCCTCGCATGTGTTAATAATGATATAAAGACACTAATCAATCGAGGGATTTTGTAAACACATTGTGGGTTCATTTATTAATTCTAGGCACATGTGAACATGTATACATGGACAAAAAGCTTGAGGACATCAGAGCTGTATTTGTGTCCAGGCCTAAGTGAAACTAAAATTGAGTTGCATAACACACTTCCTTTCTGGTGAACAGCATGCTGCTATCCCTTAAAGGCATATTACAACATCCACCTTTCTTTTTAAAGATAATTTCCCCCTTCTAGAGAAGTATAACTATTTACAATACATGTTCATGTTTAGTTACCATTACATAGTGCCATAGAACCAATTAATCTGAGTCTCTTAAGCATAAAGGTAACCTGCTGGTACGCCCAGATCTTGTGATGGTAACCATGTCTGGAGGTTTCTTTAATTACTCACAGTGGTCTGTGGGATTCTCATTCTTGGATGTTGGTCCTGGTTGCATTTGGGATCTTGTCCTTGATGCAGTAGGACTGTACAGTGGCTGAGGAGCTGGAATGGCTCTGATTTGTCCTCGGTTACATCTCACTGTTGCGCCTTTGTGTAATGACTTCATAGCACCTTGTTTTTGAACAAATCCTTGTCACCTCGGCTGGTTGCCATGTACCATAAGACATAGGAGCAGAAATTAGGCCATTCGGCCCATCGAGTCTGCTCCGCCATTCATGGCTGATAAGTTTCTCAACCCCATTCTCCCGCCTTCTCCCTGTAACCTTTCTGTGGGATCCTGGTTGCAAACTTGTCCCAACTGCAAACTTGGCAATTCTCTATTTGCATTATCATGTATGTTGGCCACCTTTTCTTGCAGTTCTAAAAGTTGCTTTCTAGTTTCTGAGAAAGTAGAACGGGTAAGAGTAGGTAGATTGGTATGCACTAGCCTGCTGAACATGAGTTCTGCCGGTAATGGAATAGTTGTACTTAGAGGTGCCATTCGCAGATGTAACATTGCAGTGTGTATGTGTATATTACAACAAGTACGAAGTAATACATTTC